>NC_041062.1:20208495-20522306 GCF_900634775.1 Gouania willdenowi
TTGCTCGGTCGCGGTGCATTCTAACAATCTCTTGGTTTGTTATTTTATGAACGCAACAGTTCAATCTACTGGGAAACTATGTTTTTACTTATTAATATTGTGGATTCTTGTATCAAATGCCAGTCACAGGGCGGTCTCCAGGATTTCTAGACACTTGCACCAGGTTATATAGAATATTTGAACTCTTAAATAGTTTTGAAAGGTTGCACGTTGTTTTGTTGCTATAGATGTCTGACCATTAGTGTGGATAACATTAACACTTAAAGTTTTATACATAAAGGCTGTCATTAAGTGTCATTCGTTACCCTAACCCTGCTTAACCCCACTAGATCCCTTCACCTAACCCAAAAAATGCCAACATTGCTCCAAAGGTGTCATAATTTAGCGAATGACGCTTAAAGCTGATATCCGGAGTTTCTGAGAAATCTAAATGTTTATGTATGATTCTTTTAAAATGCGAAAAAATACCTAACTGGTCTTTTACTATGGCCAGTGGTCATTCATATACATTAATGTATATAAGTCAATCCTTCGTCCTATAGACTCCTATACAAATGGAAACGATTGCCGAATGCGCCCAGCCAATAGACTTCGACTTCCTGTTTTTGAGACTGTCAATCAAAGTGAATGTGGAACTGTGCATGGAAACAAGGCCGCGCGTCACAGCAGAAAACGGGTAAATATGATTTTGGCTCTTACCCGATCCATAGACCTATATTAATGCGACCCAATGCAACCTTGTTATGTTCTGCGATGCGCGTGCAGAACAGTAGAGGCGTGGCTTCTGGTAGATTGGCAGAGGCAGGGGGAGGAAGTGGAGCTGGCGAGGGCGGGACATTGAGACATTTCTCTCAGAAACTCCGGATATCAACTCTGACAATGACAGATAATACAGCGTAATGTCAGCCTTATGTATACAACTTCAAGTAAAGTGTTATCGATAACACTAACTCTGGAACTGCAACCTGCAGCAAGTAAAGGTTGAACACAATAAGAACTTTTATAACAATAATTTAGTGAGATTTGCTAAGCTTTAAAAGCTATTGGAAGGTTTGCAAACACAAGAAAAAGGATGTAATCGGGCATCAGTAGTGAATAGATCTGGTTTTGTCCATTTCCTTTGATTATTATTTATGTTCTAATGTAAAGTGGTAATCTTCATGTCATTGTGCTGAAGGCTAAACCTGTGGTTATTTTATTTCATGCAGGAGCAGACAAAGGCCCTGGCTGTTCTTCAGCCTGAAGAGTAAGTAAACGTTGATATGTGAATTAATCCAAAGACCTCCACATGTGATCAATCACCCAGTGCAATGATGGATTTTCTTTCCCTAGTCTCTGTGTAGATTGTTTGAAGACAGAAGACATCCCCGCTGTCACTGTATGTGAGTTAATACTGGGACTGCGTCCTCTGGTGGTGTGGATGTCCAACAGTCTGGAGCTGCTGCAGATCATTCAGCGCCAGCTGCCACTCATTCTGGAGTGGAGGCTTCAAAAAGGTCAGACGTCACATGGGAGGGAAAAGAGACGAGAATTGTGTGACCAAAGAAAAAAATTGTCACATAAAACACAGCAGAACTGCAGTATTTTTAAAATGTTGAATTTATGAAAAAAAAAACATTCACATTTGGGGTTTAAAACAGTTAAATGACAGGTGGGACAGGGAACCTTTACAGAATCAGCTTTTATTTTGAAGGGGCCATCTGCAATCTTCACAGAATGATCTTTTATTCTGAAAGGATTACGTATTTGGCTTCTGAGCACAACCTATGATGTCATCAACTTTTATTTTTAAGGAGGCGCTGTCTCCAACCTTCAGGGAACCTGCTTTTATTCTGAAAGAATATAACCCCTCAGAGTCAGTATAACCCTCAGTATACCCCTCAAAGTCAGTATAATGTCACTGTTTTAATAGGTTTGAATGGGTCATTTTTAAATGTATTTTTGCCAATTAATCAATAACTGTTAATTTCCAGAACATTGTATTAATAGTATTTTGTACCTTTGTTGGTACAATCGGACTAAGTGTGGAGCACGAGTTAACCACCAAATATAATAATAATAAAGTACACGGAAAACAATGGTGATACATCTGGATTCCTCACTAATACAAACACTTGATGATAGCTTTAATAGCTCTATAAGAAATGCAAACAAGGGCAACAGGAAAGCTGCAAGTAAAACGTTAATCCACACTTGATGAATTCCAAATATTGAAAAAGGTGAAATAACACACGGAGGATGACATTAAATCAACAGACCACAGAGCATTACCAAAAACAGACAATCCACATCATGACATCGTACTCGCGGGCTGACCAGGACCAGGATCAAAGGAAAGAGGGGCCAAATCAGCAATTAAAAGATCAGTACAGCGTCAGAATAAAAGACAATAAAAGGATAACACTACCATATCTGTAGCTATAACTTATTTAATAGAACAGCTACAGCTGGAACAAAGCTGTTCCTGTAACCCTTTTTAAAAAAAATAATGTTGCAATGGGGGCTGAGAGTTTTTCATTCTTCAAAGGGGGCGCAGCAGAAAAGGTTTGGGAACCACTGCTCTATAGGGTATATTCTTATATCCTCTACATTAGAAATCTACATTAAAATACCAATTTGAAATCTTTTTTTTAAACTTCACCCTATTTATCTATTATTAGAAATATTAAATTTAACAATATGTAAAACAAAACACACAAAAAAAACTAACTTAAGTGAACTCAACTCATTCACTTCAAATTGACTTTATCACCAAACATTACATTGTGTATCTTCCTAATTGCCATAAATACTTCCCTTTTATTAAGGTAAGGCACAGTGAATGAAATGTACTTCATAAATCGCTGTAATCTCAATGATATTCATATTTTTTAAATCCGTTCTTTCAGCTCAGCAGGAGCTTCAGCTAACGTGGGTTCATTCGGCCACTGAGGAGACGATCGCTGTCTTGGAAGAAGTTGTCATGCTCACTTTTCAGCAGTGTGTGTACTACATTACAAAGGTAACATGTGCATGTTACGATACGTTAGCGATTCCAAGTATCGGTGTCGTTTGGATTCACTTGACTTGCATAAAAGCTGCAGTGTTACCTTAACCTGGAGAAATGAAGCAGCATCTATATATTGACGATGATGATGATGTGTAGCTTAAATAAGGAAAATAATCAGTGACTGAATGAGAGCTTAGAGCCCAGTGTGTGTGTGTGTGTGTGTAACCAGAAACAGGTTTTCTGCAGTCGTATATAAATCAGATTAATAGGGTATGAAAATAAATTATTACAGTTTCAGACAAAAAAAAAAATGAGCAGATGCAAAACAGATGTGTAAAAAATAAATCCAGTTTTCCCTTTGATCCATTTGATTTTTTAACTAAAGACTAAAGACTAAGACTACCCTGTAGGCCTGGAACATTTCTAACAAATTTCCAGTTGAGCTGGATGGGTGTGGGTCAGAACACCATCCAGGAACACTTATTCATGCTCGCTCATACAATGACATTTAGCTCTAGTTTTTTTTTTTTTTAAACCTAAAAAGGTTTCAGCTAATTGGCTGAACCGAGAAGAACAGATTCACTTTTCCCTGAACAAAGCTTTAGCATCAACTCATTCAAGCAAACTACAGGTAGTATCTTTGGAGCAGCCAGGCTAAGGTCCGTCTGTCATCTTATATATAATACAGGATCTATAGCGAGGTAAAAGACTGAAGCAAGCACATTTTTGCACTTCTGCAGCAGGATGTGGTTCCCTCAAACGACCTGCTCGTAGAAAGCTTTCATTTCATCTCCCAGCTAACAGTTTACAGATGGTCCGTCAGAAAATAATCCTAGAATATTAGTTTTTCATGTTTATTTCATCTTGCAATGTCCTAAAACTAGTTTAGAAGGATTGCCTGGTAGTGCTTTGACAATGATGTAAGTTGTGTTTTCTGTAAAATGTTGTACCCCCACCCTAGTTACAGTTTGAAACTATATACAATGTTAAACTACAAAGAAGAACTCCAAGGCAGGGGTGGACTGGCCATCTGGCATACCAGGCATTGTCTCGGTGGGCCGGTCCGGTCCGCTATGTTTTTTTTTTTTTTTGTTGAAGTGCGAGTGGAGGCAGACATGGTAACAAGTGGCCAAAAATGGTCCAAAAGTGGCAAAAACGTAGCAAGAAAAGAGTGTAAATTGACTAAAATGGGCTAAAAGCATTCAAGAGTGGCCAAAACATGGGCAAATAAAGAGAAACCAGGTGATATTTAATGGCAAAGGGTAGCTTTAATGGGCAAAATGTGGCAAACCATCGTGAAAAAGGGCAAAATGTGGCAAACAATAGTGACAAATGGCAAATATGTGCAACAAAAACAGGCAAAATGTAGAGAAAAAGGAAACAAGTTTATTCATTGGGCAACGGTTAGATTATTTAGATGAAAAGTGGCCAACGAAATTCAAGAAAGGACAAAAATTGGATTAAAGTGTCAAAATGCACAAATGGACAAAAAATAGGAAAAAGGGGTATTTATTGGCAAAAGGTAGCTACAGTCTGAAACTAAACAATGAGTATATATGAGTAAAGTGTAAGTAAAGTGACAAAAAATTATAGTAACAGGTGGCAAAAAATGGTCCAAAAGTGGCAAAAACGTTGCAAGAACAGAATGAAAAGTGACTAAATTGGGCTAAAAGCAGTCAAGAGTGGCCAAAAAATGATAAAAAGAGGAAACAGGTGGTATGTAATGGCTATATGAGCAAAATGTTGCAAACAATAATGAGAATGGGCAAAAATGTACAATAAAAAGAGGCAAAATGTATGGGAAAAAGGAAACAAGTGTTATCTATTGGGCAAAAGTTAGCTTATTTGGATGAAAAGTGGCAAAAAATGGTTAATGAATCGGCAAAAATTGGATGAAAGTGTCAAAAAGAACTTGCGAAAATGGACAAAAATGAGCAAAAAGGATTATTGTTAAAAGGAAGCTAAAATCTGAAAACAAAAAAAAAACATGGGACAAAGGAAGTTGAAAAATGACAAATGGAAATAGGTAAAAAGGGGTTAAAAAGTTTCCCCCTTTTAAGGTTTTAAAGTGAAATAATAATTAAAATTAGGACATCCACGTGTTGAGCACCACTGGTTTAATAACAGCTTCTACGTAGTGTCGCTGATAATGTAGTGGACTGGTCTGTCCCAGTCCACCCCTGGTCCATGGTAATACAAAATACTCCAGAAACCAAATATATAAAACATCTTCTGAAAAGATTGAAACTCTTTGACTGAGGTTTACTGTGTTTTTCAGCACTTTTCATTCTTTAAAGAGTTTACATGTTCTCCCTGAGGGCAATGGGGTTCTCCACAGGTTGTCAGTTCAAACACATAGCCTACATACAGTAGGGGTGTGACATTGTTGATAGAATCATAATACAGTAAGATTAGACTCAACTAACGTATCCAACTTCTTCTATTTGTTTCCTTCTTTGTTGGCGACCAGATTTAATCTCAGAAAAATCTTCCCTTGCACCTGTGTAACCTTTAACCATTCCTTTCATCTGTGCATGAAACAGCTTATCCTGATCAGTTCAAACTTGTGCACGTTACCATTTATAGATAACACATGGATCACTCATAGTACATAGACATTAGGGAAAGAATTAAGGAAATGTGTATTTCTAAGTTACAAAACCACGTCTAAAACCATCAATGATATGAATGAGGTTTACCAGCCCAGCAAACAATTACTGAGAGACTTTAAGTTGAAACTTTGTGATGCTGCTGCCTTTGTTTGGTCATGGGGTGGACTTTTTTTAGTGTTGGATTCTAATCCAAGCGTGTCGTCCCATTAATCATGACTGTCTCCTCAAAGACGTTTCAGGGCCAAGAAGCCTCAGCTAAAGCCCATTGCTTTAACTGATGATCTTAAACATTGAAGAAGTCTAGTTACATAAAACCTATGACAGTTTGGACTCCATCCTAACAGCTCAAATATCACTGGATGTTAGCTCTCCCTGTTTGTATAAGTCATGGTCACGTGGTCATATTCTGGAGGTGGATCCCACTGCCCGACCTAGAGATACACCATAGAAATCTGTCCAACTGTTGTTTTGTTTCATAAACAATAGGGATGTAATCTGCGTATCATTCGTTTTTCATTATGTAACAAAAACATGTAAAACGAAAAAAAAGTCATTATTTGATACTTGTTTCCAGAACCAAAATAAAAAAACGGAAAACGCCTTGTTTTTCAAATTCAAGCTCTTTTGCTTCTCCATTACCGATTTGCCAAAGTACGTGACCTGGATCCGACGCTAACGGCTATGCTAACGGCAGTTCGGCATGACAAGATTGCTGCTTCCTACTGTGCATCCGAAACGTGTCCTTTTCGCTTTAGCTGGTGTTGGGCACAGAACGCTTCACTTCCGGGTCATGTACTTTGACAAATTGGTAGGGCTGTAACGCTAAGGCCTGAAACCAGCAGAAGAAGATGGACTCTGTAAACAGAGGATTTCCAGACAGACCAGCTATAGGTTCATTGCATAATCATTGATTTTGGTGCAGTTTACATGTTGTCGTTGTGGCTCTTGACGGCTTTTCTAAAGGCACAAGTAAGCTGAGTGACTCAGGGTGGATTCCTTCCTCATTTTCTCCCAGCATTCCCTGTTTCAGATCGATGCCAAGCTGAGGTTTTAGGAATGTGGTTCTCTGGCTGGTATCTAACAGTTGGCGGGTGTGAGAGTGAGATTGAAGAGGAAATAGGTTGTCGGTGTAGAATTAGCTCGAACAAAGCTGTTCTTGTCTGGATTTGCTTTGAAAAAGTCCAAGGAGCACTGGTAATGAAAGAAGACATGCTAACCACCGTGTTCTTCACATGTGTGCTTAGCTCTTCTCCTACCTCCTTACAGGAGGATTGTGTTACTGCATAGTTTGTGGGTGGTAGGATTTCCAACCGTCATTTAAAATCTAGTTTCCTCCTATATTCAACCATATGACTACTGGTCCTTTATTGAACTGGTATGGGAAGCACATTGTCCGATATTTCTGTGAAAATCAAAAACAGACTGTAAATAAATAAATGTGTTTTAACAGTAATGAAAACTATATTTTATACAGAATTCTCATTGTAGCTCTTTTCTGCTCTGTGACCACACACCAGGGGTGGACTGGGACAAAAATTCAACCCTGGCATTTTCTGTCCAGACCAGTTCACTACATTCGGTCACTGATGCTCAACATGTGGCTCTTTATGGCTTAATTCTAATTTTTAATTCCCCAGAAAACCTTAAAACTGGGAAACTTTTTAACCCCTTTTTACCTATTTTCTTTGGCTATTTTGCAACTTCCTTTGTCCCATTTTTGCCCCTTTTAGCTACCTGTTGCCAATAAATATCCCTTTTTAAATAGTTTTTGTCCATTTTCATTGTCTTTTTGACACTTTGTCCTTACATTTTTGCTACTTTTCATCCAAAAATACTACCTTTTGCTCAATAAATACCACCAGTTTCATTTTTTCCTAACATTTTGCCTCTTTTAGTTCCACATTTTTGCCCTTTTTCACTGTTGTTTGCCACATTTTGCCCATTTAAGCTACCTTTTGCCATTACATACCACCTGTTTCCTCTCTTTTTTGCCCTATTATTTGCACTCTTGACTGCTTTTTGCCCATTTTTGTCGCTTTTTACTCTTTTCTTGCCACCTGTTATTCAATTTTTTTGACTCACATTGGAGGCGATTTAGAAAATGAATGAACTTGCACTGCTCAACATTAGCCGTCTTATGGGTCATGTCAAAATAATCATTAAGAAAACAAAAAACATAGCGGACTGTACCACTTTGGGTCACCCCTGCTGCACACTCTTGCACAAGTGTATGATGCTCATCTCATTGGTAGATCGAGGCACTTCTGTCTGCCAAAAATAGACCCAACAAGATGAATACACCTCGTTGGATCTCTGATTGTCAGGTCTCAGACATCGCTGACTGTCTGTCCCTGAGCAGGACATTTGCTCCCTCTTCAGCAAAATATATGAAAAGGTTTTAAAAACACAATATTTATCATACTGGAATAAATCTAACAGCTTCTTACAGCCAATACCATTTATTTACAGTGCCTAATTACAGTATATAGGTGATCCTTGAAGTACGGGGCAGGGTTAGGATCAATTATGATTGTAATTGCATAATTGATAATCAATGACATTTATGGTGTAGTTATAATTTTAATTGTAATTTAAAAAATCTATTGCTGTCGTAATCATCATAATTCAATTTAGATAATCGACTTTGTAATTGCAATTGCCATGAAAATTCTATATATATAGTTTAACACAAAACTGGTGAACGATGTTACAGTTCTATGTACTGTTCTACACATATGTAGTTAATTAATATATGTTTCATAACAAGCTTTCCCACATTTTACCATTTAAAAAAAATGTAATTGACGCAAAAAAGAGGGCTTGAATGCCCACACCAAAAATATCAATACCGACTGTATATTTTCATTGATTAGGAAGCCTAACAAGCTAACCAATAGATAGGAAAGAAATTAGATAATAGATTTCAGTTGTTATGGTATTTTACAGCTTTTTTAAGGCCCGTTATCATTAGAGATGCTAACAGAAAGCTAACACAAGAGGAAGGTTAGCTTTTATTAGGTTATTTATTTCAGGGTCAGTAAGTGTGATTAACTGTAATTGAACTTTAGTAATTGAGAATGTAATTGTAATTGACTTTGAGGATAGAAAATAATTGTAACGTAATTGGTATTGGAAGAAAATGCTATTTACTGTAATCATAACTCAATTGTAATTGAACATGGGTAATTGGAAATGTAATTGTAACTGAAACATGTAATTGACCGCAACCAACCCTGGTACGTGGAGCCGATGTGTAGGACAGCTGGGATGTGACTGTGTTTCCTGGTTCTCTAAGTAGTCTTGAGTCCTGAGTTAGTCATACATTGTCTGCTTTCCTTTAGGTTCTCTACCCAATCCTGCCTGGACTCTTGGATCACAACCCGTTCAGAGACTGTTCCTCTGAGAGCAGCCCCTCCCTCTGTGATGCTGATGGATTAAAAGTCGCTGCAGGAATCCAGCAGGTGTTGGACCTCCTCAATGAAAGCGATTTGTTATTCTCAGACTGTCAGGTCCACCCTGAGATTTCGTCTCAGTTCATTGGCTACCTTTTCTACTTCATCAACGCGTCACTCCTCAATTCACTCCTGGAGAGAGGTACGATAACTGTAGAGCAGCCTGCACAAGGGGTGCCACAACGTTTGGTGGAAGAAGTCATTTAAGTTGTCTGGTTAATGGTTAGTCATAGTACTGGTTGTACTATGTATATGTATTCCTATGAGGCAGCTCAGTCTGTAGCTCTGTGAGGGACTGGGCCTACGAAATCCAAGCATTTCTATAAAGGAAATAACAGTGTTTACAATGTAGTGCTCTTCTTAATTAGATGGGTTTAAGAAACCACAGTGGGGGGGTCAGGGTGTGATTTTTTAACCCTTCAACCATCATTGCCATGTGCATTAGTCATGAGTTGAATTACCAGAGCTGTAACTGATTGTATTGCACCTTGAGAAATATATGTAGTCATTTACATGTGAAAGGGTTAAAAATGCTACACAGTAATTAAAAAAAGGTAAAATTGCACTTTAAAAATATCAGTAATTCACTGCTCTGGCCCACTTATATTAAAGCTGCGGTATGTATGACAGAGATTTAAATTATATCTTGAGTATAAAAGGTTTAAGTGCTGGAAACTATAGAACATCCATTGCTGAACCTCCAACAATGATTCTTAAGTTGTCCCGTTGGTGCGTTCAGTAGTGGGCGCTCCTTGAATTACCCCGCAAAACCAGTTTAACTTACATAATGGAGTACATCAACCAGTTTTTAGTCTGATCCCAATAATAGTGCTCTTAAGTGTTGCACTTGGTGCGAAATCCACTTAAGAACAACCAAAAGACGGTGCTATATTGTAGTTCAAATGGTATTTGTAGAACAGCGATGAAACTTTGTAGGGATATTGTTTTAACCTCACTGATCAAGAATAAGTGATGATTTTGGTGCTTAACCCATTTAAGACTGACTTAAATGATGCACATATCAAGTACATATCAAGTACATCAGTAATATCTGGTGAAATTGTACTTTAGATATTACTGATCAAGAATCAGTAGTTCTTAAGTGACTCATTTAGTGCAAACTTGGTTTAAAAACAGCCCAAAGGTGGCGCTAGTGCTGTTACATTTAAAGCACCGCATGAGTACATCATTGAGAGTTGATCTAATTATTTCATATGCCAAACGGATCAAGAATCAATTGTTATTAAGTGACCAATCCAAAACTAATCATAATCAAGAATGACCTGGACCTACTGTATACCCGGAGCTATAAACAATTTGAGGAATTACAAAGAAGAGGTTTATGAAACTTGCCTTTACTTTTTACTAATGTCCTTTCAATGCGTTTTCCCTATTGGATATTCATGTAAGTTGTTGCTCCATTTGGCTTAATCTGTTAAAGTTGCAGTATGTATGTTTTCTTTGGCTTTATTTGGTCAAAATTCTTTACTAACCCCTTTCAGCACATTTTAAATAAAAGTGTTCTGAGAGAACTCTGGACCTCTGCTCCTTCTCTTGGTTCTGTATTCAAGCTTTAGAAAAACAGGAGCGTGACGCCCCTTTTAAGCCAATCAGAGATCTTTCTACAGAGTGCGCCATGAGCTGTTTTGGGCATTACTATTGGCTGCTCGACGTCAATGAAGTTCATGTATCATCAATAGTAAAAGTGTAAAGGCCGGGGCGGTGTTTAGCTCGGTGGGTTGAGCGCCCGCCCCATGTACAGAGGCTATAGTTCCTCACCTGCAGCGGGTCCAGGTTCGATTCCCGGCCTGGGACCCTTTCCTGCGTGTCATTCCCTGCTCTCTCTGACCCCCTTCCTGTCAAGCAACTGTCATATAAAGGCCACTAGAGCCAAAAAAAATCCTTAAAAAAAAAAAAAAAAGTGTAAAGGCTTATTTTTTAGCAGGAAAAGTTCCCGTTGCAGTGCTAGGCACAACGATTACACAGCAAAGCAAGCCAAAAAAAAAAGGAAGACCGACGTGGTGAAGCAACAGTCTAAGTCCCAAACATAGTCGGGCAGAACAGACTCTCCATGACTGCATGCTGTCCGCGCCACATGCTGGTGTCAGAGGGAGAGTGATGACAGACGGGATAAATCGTGTGTAAACCTAAGAGAGCATTTCCAAGGTGGAGAAAATATACACAATTAATTTGGATGTGTAGTGGTGTGTGCAGCTGGGATCAATGCAGTCGCTTGTGAGAGACAGTAACTAGAGAGTGATACGTGCTCCAAAACATCAGAAAACTCTCCAATAACACAAGATAAAGTCCCTACATTTGTCAGTAGTTTCTATTGAGAAATAGAGAAGTTTACTTTAAATACTGGTCTCTGTTAAGAATGGGGCAGATTCAGGTTTGTGTGTGGAAACAGTTGCTGTCTCTGAAAACACACAAACACTAACGTGTTCATCTGCTGCAGGCTCAGAGCAGGGCTTTTATCAGTGGTCCAAAGGCATCCAAATCCAAGCCAACCTGGACCTGATCCTGGACTGGGCTCATTCTGCTGGACTGGGAGAACTGGCCTTAGAGCAAACACAGGCTCTGTGCTCAGCCATTAACGTGTTAGCTACACCCAGGAAGATTTTACTGCAGGTACCACACACACACACACACACACACACAAGCACGTCTAACCCATGGGGGATGCAGGGGATGCGACACCCACGTTTTCATAAAAACAAAAATTCATCACCCTCTCTTTTCTCAGAGGGATTCATTGTTGTTGAAAACATATTGGTCCAGTTAGATTGATTGAATGGTGATCAAGCCAATCACAGCCAGCCATTTGACGAAGCCACCGTTCCATGAAGGTAAAGAAAGAATTAACAGCGATGAGTACAGTGTAAGTAAAGTGACAAAAAATAAGTAACAGGTGGCAAAAAATTTACCAAAAGTGTCAAAAACGTGGCAAGAAAAGAATGAAAAGTGACTAAAATGAGCCAAAAGTAGTCAAGAGCAGTGTTGGGAACGTTACTTTAAAAAAGTTATTAGTTACTCACTACTTGTTCCAAAACGTAATTGAGTTAGTAATTGAATTACTCTATAATTAAGGTAACTCATTAACAAAAGAAAGTAACTACTTGCATTACTGTTTAAAAAAAAAGTTTCTATATGTCAAAGAATTCAGATTTTTTAGATGCGTGTGTTGTTGTGAGGCGCTTCATTAAATTTGAGTTGCTTACAACAGATGTGGACAAAGTCTTCACTCCTGGATATAATGAACACTTCACATGCACGTTCTTGCCTTTGACCACAATTCATTTAAAGTAATGTTTGTATCGCCACCTTAAAAATGTCAACTTTTCATCAGACTGCTCCATGCTCACCATCTCTGCTGCTTCATCAAATCTGTAGTGGGTGTGTGTGTGTGTGTGTGTGTGGCGCGTGTGTAAAAACACTGGCTCTGATTGGCTACCATGAAACATAACGCCGCCTTAGCCAATCATAATCGCTCACCTTGTTTTTAACCCCTCCTCCTCACTACAGCTGCGTATGAAGCCAGGGATGCTTTCGGATAAAAGTTTATTCAATCAATGCATGTAACGCACCACATTTAACGTTCAGTAACATTAACGCCATTGTAATGGCGTAAAAGTAATTAGTTAGATTACTGAAAAAAAACGCTGTTACCTAACGCCGTTATTTTAAACGCTGTTATTCCAAACACTGGTCAAGAGTGGCAAACAAATTGATAAGATAGGAATCAGGTGATATGTAATGGCTAAATGAGCAAAATGTGGCAAACAATAATGAGAAAGGGCAAGAATGTAGAACAAAAAGAGGCAAAATGTCTGGGAAAAAGGAAACAAGTGTTATTTATTAGGCAAAAGTTAGCTTATTTGGATGAAAAGTGGCAAAAAAAAAAAAAAGGTTAAATAATTGACAAAAATTGGATGAAAGTGTCAAAAAGAACTTGCAAAAATGGACAAAAATGAGGAAAAAGGGAAATTTATTGGCAAAAGGAAGCTAAAAAAAAAAGTGTCAATTTCTTTGGAAAAGGGGGAAAAATGGGACAAAGGAAGTTGCAAAATGGCCCAAGAAAAAGGTAAAACGGAGTTAAAAAGTTTCTCCCTATTAAGGTTTTTTGGGGAAATAATGATTAAAATGAAGAAAAAGAGCCATATGTTGAGTATCACTGACTGGTTTTAGTAAATTAATTTAATAAACTAAATTGGGATTCGATGATTGCCCTACCATTAGGACACCCTCACTTTTAAAATCGCTGTTCCACCCCTGCACACACACACACACGCACACACGCACACACACGCACACACACGCACAGACCACAACTTTTTACACAGTGTTGTAAGTTTAAATCTCTAACACTGCTGCCATCTGGTGGCCACATTGAAGAAGGCACTGCTAGTGCTAGTGTCTCCTCAATGTTAGCAGAGCATGGCTAAAGCAAGATAAAACACAGAGCAAGATAAAAAGAAAAGAAAAAAAAAAGGTTTCAAACTTTGTCTGATTGGAAAAGGAAAACCTTTGGTGCGCACTATAAATCACCTTGTCTCTGTCAATATTTACATTATCGGAATAAATCCTTTAATTTCAGTTTCTGAAGCTCAGATGTTAAACTTCACTCTCAATGTGATGTCATTACAGTAACTCCACACACACACACACGTTTTTAGACTTCCTACCTATCGTTTACTTTTATTGTCCTTTTTGAATAATTTATTTGGAATTTCATACAAACGTCCCTCTCTCTTTAATTTAATGTGGGGTTTTTTTGGTCATAACTTTAGTCAAATGTTAACGTTACAATAGTGTGACATTCTTTATGTTCTACAACCCTGCTGTGATATTCAGTTTGATCTCAGCTATAAACTGCTCCATGTTTACATTGATTGAGAATTAAGTGATTTTTTTTTCCTTACTGTATTCGTGCGTATGTCACTCATTATTAGAATCACTGTATTATTATGAGTTATATTGAAGTACATGTTGAGATCGGCATATCACTAAACTAAGTTTGCCCTGATAAAGTATTTCTTTTTTTATTATTATAATGTTTTGAAACCCTTTTAAAATTGTAGTCACCCTAAAATTCTACATTTAAATAGATTTTCTTTATTTTTTTCTAATGAAATAAACTTAAGAAACAACTTCCTTTAAAATGTACCAGACATTTGCTGAGAATGTAATGTGTCTGTGTGTATTCTGGTGCTTTTGTTCTCGTTGCTCAGGCCTCCTGGGAGTCGCTGCGCTCAGACTTTCCTGCCCTTCGTCCCTCACAGCTCAACCACCTGCTGGCTCTCTATTGGCCAGCCTCCACCTGCAGAGCGCTGTGGGCTCCATGTGCACAGGACCAGGAAGCAGCTCACAGAACTGGTGTGGATTACATGTTCTCCATCCTAAACTAACTTCCCCGTGGCATTTCTGTAAAACACGTCCCTTCCTTTCTTCCTCAGACGACATCCTGGAGAGCTTTGACACCCAGCACCCACTGGTGCTGCCTGATGGGGGGTACCAGCTCCAGCTGAGAAGACCAGTGACAGATGTGGTCCTGAGGAAAGAGCTGGACTTACTCAAAGAGACTATTTCCACTTTTTCTGAGCCTGAGTTTAAAGTGGTCACTTCCGAAATTCAGGTAAAAAAAAGACTTTAAAAAAGTTTGTTTTATTTCTAACAGAGAATGCCAGAATAAATGTCGAGGGTTGTGTTAGGAAGTAGCCTGAAATCCATCCCAATCTCCTTGTATTGATTTTCTGGAAGCGTTCCCAAAGCGTTTGAGTTCTGGGGGGCTGAGCGGGGCAGGACAAACAATGGCGCAACAAGCATGGGTCTTTTTCCCTAAACGGAGTCAGCAAAGGAAACTGGTGTGTAGTACGGTACAGACTTACGGTTTTAAAGCCTCTTCTTGTTGTGGTTTCAACAATATATCCAGACCTTTTAAAACAGCACAGCTCCGAACATCTTCTCCATGACAGGCGCCATGTTTGTTTTGACATTGCTTGGCCATGGATAAGGTAGAACAGATGCAGTGTTTGCTTTGAGGACGTTGATGGAGAATTACCGTGAATGTCTAGATACTTAGGGTCAACAGTCCAAAATAATGGGAGTGTGGAAAAGAGGTGAAGAAGCATGTGCAAGAAGGATGGAATGGGTGGAGAAAAGCCCCAGGTTTGTTGTTTGATAAAAAGAATATCAACAAGTTGAGGTTTTGTTTATTGAAACAAGGTTTTTCAGGAAATTTTTATCTCTTGACATGTTTCGACTGTCACCAGAGAACTCCTCTGACGAAGACTGGCAGTTGATAGTCGAAACATATCAGGAGATAAAGAAATTCCTGAAAAACCTCAACTTAACATACTATTCAAAAAGAAGACAAAATGAATCTCGCTGGAACTAGAGTATCAACAAGAATGATTATTTAGTGTAGAGTCTGTGGCACTGAAGAAACCAGTTTGTCTCATATGTTCAGAAACCAGCACATATTGCTCAAACACAGGCAATAAGCCACAGTATGATGTTTGTGTGTGTGTGTTCTTTAGTTCCCCCAGGATAGCAGCATCCACACACTGACTACGTCTACAGAGATGGACATTCTTCCAGAAGCCAGTATACAATCACACCCTACAGCCCAGAACGAGGTGGTTTTAACTCCAACCTCTATCCACAACAACACGACTAGTCCGCCGACTTCTGCTGACTCACTTCAGACCTCCATCCTCACTCTCCACCTGGATGAGTTCACCTCCCGTGCTAATAACATTTGGTCCCACAGCTTAAGGAAGCTGGAGCTGAAGAGCGATGAGGGGCAAGGGTCGTCTTTGGATGCCTCCTGCCTCCTCACTCCACCCAACACTCCCCATAAAGAAGATCCAGATCTAATGAATCCAGAACATGTTGGGATGAAGACTGATGAGAAATATAATCCCTGGATTTCTGCCTCTCATGCACATGCTGGAGGTAAAGAAAAATATTGATATTCATATTTCTCACAGGTTCAATCAATACAAACATCCTGTCATTTCCTCTGCAGGTGGATTAGTTTCTGAATGTCTCGCTGCTCTGACAGTGGAGCCCTCAAACATAGATTCCTGTCCTCTGAAAAGACTTGTAGAGCTAAAAGAGGAAGAGGAGCAGGAGGAAGAAGAATATGAGCGTCGTGATGATTCTTTTTTTGATGAACTTTTTAGCTTGGAGCTGGAGCGAGGCGAACAAGGACTTGGTCTTGCTCTGTTTGACACAAGGGTGAGTGAACAGAATCCCTCAGTCTGCTCTTCAGATATAGGTATAGTCACTGATGTTGATGTGAAGTCCTCCTGTAGTAAACTTTGAAGCTCGTGTATGATGCAAGTGGTTACGTCAAATACGTCAAATCTTTGGCCGAATTGTACTCCTATGAATCACTAGAACATCCTCACCGTCTCCTCTGCTGGGTAGTCAAATCTCTCTCCTACTGCTGGTGATCTGTTTTTATAATGCATCCTGGTAACATCCTTAGTAATAAATGAATGCTACAAAACACAAAGAAAGGCGTTGATGACGAATGATGGAAATTCAGTTATTTATTCAAACCATTCAAAGAAAACAAAGTTAACAAAGCCAAATAACGTCATTCCCACAGAATCCTATGACTGTCATTCAAGATGGCATAGATAGGGGTTTGGGGGCGCACAGAGGGTAGGTGCAAAAACATCACCACAAAAGCAAAAGAACAAAGTGTACATCAGCAACAGTCACGCTGTGAGCAAACCATAGGCAGAGTTTGTGAGGGCAGGGAGCATTGCCCCCTCGAGTGGTCAAAAGTTTTTATTACAGTAAACAATATAATTTTTAATATGATGTACATAATATACAAATATGCAAAGTGCCATAAAACACAGTGACTGTGATTCAGTAAGACATTAAAAAGGTGAGCAGTGCTGGCTTGTTTTTGTCACCATTTTTTTTGGCAAAATGATTGACTGTGTTTGCTGTAATGTTTGTGTCTTAGAATAGTTTATATGGTTAAAACGAAAGACTAACTAACAGTATATGATACTTGTGATATGCCGCTGTATTTTTGAAGCATTTATTTTAATCCCTTAAAGGAGTAGCAGGCAGGATCTTGAAATCAGACTCCATAGTGACACCACGGTGGTTAGTGTAACTGCAGTCTTCAGTCAAGCCGCCGCGAGGGCGCAAATCAACCTTTTAGCACCGGAACTGATACTGTGACTAGAGGATGGATACCCGACGGCACCGGACTGGTTGGGTTTGGACAGATATTTAGAACAGGTGTTCGGGTTCGGTCACATAGTGTTGTTTGCGCGCAGCGTTCTTCCTTTCCTGCGGCAGCAGGAGGTCAATTCCAAAGGAATACACCGTTGAAATATTCCTTTTTCTGCATAATAATGTGAATTATCCTTATTTTTCAATTGGTAACACTTAAATGATTCAAGTTATGTAAAATTAAGTCCATAAATTTGATTAACTCAGTTGATTTAAATCTATGTTTATGTCTGATTCTTCTGAAATGTCAAAAAATATCTATTTAGTCTTTTATTATGGTCTACTGCCAGTGGTCATTCATATATATTAATGTATATAAGTACCGCCTTTGTCCTATAGACCCCTATACAAATGGAAACGAGTGCCGTGATCGCCCATTCAATAGGTTTTGACTTCCTGTAGCGGAGACTGTCAATCAAAGTGAATACGGAACTGTGCACGTAAACAAGGCCGCATGTCACAACAGCAAACAGGTGATCATGATTTTGGCTCCTACCTGACCCATAGACCTATATCAATGCGACCCGATACGACCTTATTATGTTCCGCGATGCGCGTGCAGAAAAATAGAGGTGTGGCCTCTGGTAGATTGCAGAGGCAGTGGGAGGAAGTGAGGCTGTTTAGAGCGCGACATCGAGACGCTGAGTTTGAGTTTACTTTATTTAAAATAGGGTCAATATATATTAATGAACATATACATGTAAATATGCAAGATTATAGCCAACGGCTAATTTCCATCTTTAGTCCCTTCGGCAGGTGGGTTTCTCAGACGCTTCTCAGAAACTCCAGATATCAGCTTTAAGTCACATTGTCTTCATCATTTAATTGTTTTAAAATGTATGTTTTGCATCAGTCCAACTTGTAACAAAGGCAAGTCAACTTTAAGCAAACTTCAAACTTTCACTTGTTCCAACTCAATAATTTGTGTAACCCAGAAGTAACCCACCTCAAGGCTGCAGCACTAGTTTGTGGTAAAGGGCCTTGCTCAAGGGTCCATCGCTATTACCCACAGTAGGACTTACACAGCGACTCTCTGGTTACAAAGCCACTTGCGTAACCATTAGGCCACCACTTCGCTTGCTTGTATCATTGCTTAATGAAAATTCATTTTTATCGTTACGAAATTGTAATTAAGTTTTAAGTTGGCAGAAAATATAAAACTAAACAAAATCTGATTTGTTTTCTCTAGGAAACATAAGGATTCAGGTTCACTCAAATGAGAATAGCAGGTTGTAGACTTCCTTCACTAAAGCAGAAATCTAAATAAAACTCACTCAGAACTTTGAGTTACTTCAACTTCTGCTGAAATACCATCTTTAGAGTATGAAGCAGCATGTGATTGTACAGACTGGTGTGTAAGGGAAGTAAAGGAGGTGACGCTACATGTTGCAGGACACTTCGTTGCCAGTGAAGGGCATCTTCATCCGTGCAGTCGTCCCAGAATCTCCTGCAGCTCTGAGCGAGAAGCTGCTAGCGGGGGACCGCATCCTGGCTGTTAACGGAGTCAGTCTGTTTGGATTGGACTACCACAGGTAACTACGCCCAACACCATGTGTGTCACTGTTCAATACATTGTTATCATTATCTGTCCCTGTGTCTTTGTCCTCGTCAGTGGGAGAGAGCTGATCCAGTCTGCTGCTCCAAGGCTACGGTTACTGGTTGCCAGATCTGAATGGATGACCAAAGCATTACAGGCTGAATGCTCATGCTAATGGGAAGATTGTTGATGGACTTTTGATGCACCACTAACATATACAGACAGATTGAATAAATGAGCTACCTTTGTACCCACTGCTTTATGACGTTTGTAATTAGCCATGACAGTCTGTCCAGCGTGTTCTGGGTCTTCCTCGGGTCTCCTACCGGTGGGAGGCAACCTGAACACATCACCAGGGAGGCGTCTTAATCGATTTGAAATCAATGCATAATATATCAGAGGAATCAGAAAATGTGATTAAAAAACAAACACCATTCTGACCAATAAGAATTTTGACACTCTGGAACTGCACATGCGTGACCTGGGGGGAGTCATAGGTCAAGAGGTATAAAAACATAACAAACACTCTGTTGATATTTCCAACCTAACAGGGTTTGTAATGTTATTCCAGAGATCGTTAGTGTTTTAATAGTGTTTATATTATTATTATTACACATACGAGGAGGTGACCAGGATGTCACTTACAGTTGATCTGAGCACTTTTAAAAACCCATGGGAGCAGCTCAGCAGCAGTATGGAAGTGAGGGCAGTCCCCTTGCTTCCTCACAGGTGACCCCTCGAGAACAAAACTACAGACTACCTGGGTCTCCAGCGGGCTTTCGGCACTTTTGGAAAACTGATGAGAGAAGCAGTATTAAAGCAAACGACCTCCTCTGCTTCCACACTTTATTTTTGGTAGGTTTTTTTTTTTGTAGTTGTTTTAACAACTGTGTTTTTGAGTTTTTGAAAAACGCTTATAAAAATAATGTATTATTATTATTATTGATGGTAAAGTGAGATTTCCGAGTGTGAAAAGGACAGTATGAGTTCTCACTTTGAAAAGGTAAATTTACGAGGTCCACCATTCACTAACCAGGTCCATGATTAGTTTTATTAAACTATTATTTTACAAATAAGAAGGAAGTGCACAAGATGGACAAGCAGATAAGTGAAACAGCATTGTTTAGCTGATTGATCACTGTTGAAAAGCCAGGAAAAACCTGAATTTTAGCTTGTGTGCAGCATTAGCTTTAGCAGCTAACTGCATTTCTACCTTAGAGACCGATACCACGTTTCTGCAATTTTGTTTTTTCAAAGGATCAATGCTCCAATGGGGAATAAATGATGTAAATCTCTGTCAGACTCGCTGTTTACACCATCAGTTATGGAGAGTTCATACCTCTTGACCTTTGACCTCATGCACGAGAACTGAACCAGAGCGAGAGTGTGAAAAGGCTTATTCAAACCAGTTTGAATCTGAAGCACCAGGATGCAAAGTGAACATGCAGCAACCAAACACCTGCCTGCAGTCTGAGAAAAACCTTCAACATTCCATTTCATCTGATAATTACAAATGATTTTTTCAATTGAAATGCTCTCAGTAATACTGCTAACATATTTTAATATTCACCAAATGGATCAAATCATTGAAAAACACAAGATACATTCAGAGCTTTTCCTTCCAAAGTAGATTCCCAAACAACGCACTTGGTGAGTTTTTAGGAAATGTCTGGGTATGAGCTGTTAATATGCAGCAGATACAATATATTTAATATTATATATAACATACAAGTAAACGGGAAAAAGTAGTCTTTAATGATGATATTTATTTGTAAAGATTTGTCTCAACCCCATCCAACTAGCTTTAGTATATCACGTGGAAGATCATTTAGACGTCTGATAGTATCTCATAATTATGACTGTCCCATAATTATGAATTAGTATCTCATAATTACAACTTAGATTTTTTTTTTTTTAATTATTATTATTTTACTTTCCCTAGTTGTTTGTTGTTGTTTTTTTTTTTTTTCATTGGCAGGAATGGGCTTCCTATTTATGGAAGCCTGTTTCCGCCACTAAAAAAAAAAAAAAAATCACCAAGGAAAGTCATAATTATGGGAAACAAAGTAATAATTATGAGATAGAAAGTCATAATTATGAGAAAGAAAGTCATAATTATGAGAAAGAAAGTCATAATTATGAGATAGAAAGTCATAATTATGAGATAGAAAGTCAGAATTATGAGAAAGAAAGTCATAATTATGAGTTAGTAAAGTCATAATTATGAGATAGAAAGTCATAATTATGAGATACTTAAACACATTTACAGCAGCTTGTTCATGTGTTGAGCTGACACTGAGAGATGGCTGATAAGACTATCGACGACTACTTTAGACGGGGCTTTACAAATGATGAAATACTTTGTTTGCTTGCAAATTCACATAGAAATATGCTGAGTAAACGCACCCTTGAAAAGATACTAAGCAAAAAGAGGCTCTGGCATCAAAAGGATAAAACTGAGAGCATGGTTTATTGACCAACAAATGGAGATTTCTGGTCAGTACCATGGGTACAGATGGATGTACCAAAAATGTTTCTATCTCATAATTATGACTTTACTAACTCATAGTTATAACTTTCTTTCTCATAATTATGAATTTACTAACTCATAATTATGACTTTCTTTCTCATAATTCTGACTTTCTTTCTCATAATTATGACTTTCTAGCTCATAATTATGACTTTCCTTGGTGATTTTTTTTTTTTTTTTTTTAGTGGCGGAAACAGGCTTCCATAGGCTTCCATACTTCTCTCTTCACACATATGAAAGAAAAAATTAAACAAGAAAAATAAAAGTTAGGTTGTACATTCATCGTTTATGATTTTTAAAACTTTTTTAAATTGGGCTTTTTTTCTCAATTAAATAGAACTCAAAGTAAAAAATACTAGTTACTTACATAGTCACCCTCTATGTTTATTTTTGGTAATAAATCTTGCATACAGTAAACATCTCATGTATAAACTTAAAAAAGAAGAGACCAAATCTTGCACAATTTTAACATAATTTATTTCCCTCAAAGGCATCTGTATAAAATAAAAGGTTGTTAAAATGTACAATTTTTATTTAAATAAAATAACATCAATGAATTCAATTTTTTATTTATTTATTTTTTTTTTTTAAATGCTCAGGCTCCAAGTATAGATACACAAAAGCCGATTTTTTTAAAAAAAAAAAAAAAAAAAAAAAAATCAATGCTGTTTTGGTTCATTACGTTTAATCTGATTGGTCGGCTATGATGTGTTGCATTTGATTGTTGTCTGGTCATTTTCATTGTTTGTAGTTTTATAGTTTCACAATGTCCGTTTTAGATAATAATAATAATAATAATAATAATAATAATAATAATAATAATAATAATAATAATAATAATACTTAGTAACGGATGGGTGTAGAAATATAACTCATTACTTTACCGTTTTTAAAACGTACAGGTAAAAGTACTGATTTAGAAATATACTCATAAAGTACAAATACTCATAAAAGCAACTCAATTATAGTAACGTACTTGTAATCCCTTACTTTCACGTGTGTGTGTGTGTGTGTGTGTGTGCGTGTGTGTGTGTGTGTTTGTGTGTGTGTGTGTGTGTGTGTGTGTGTGTGTGTGTGTGTGTGTGTGTGTGCGTGCCTTCTGGTAAAAACAATAAATTAAATTAAATTAATAGAAGTTTATTCTAAAAAAAAATAAATAAAATAAAAAATTTTAAAAATAGTGACGTCACTGTGTCAGTATAATGGTCAGTGGATGGAAAGCAGGGCCGTGTCTGTGGAGCGCGTGCACAGGCAGGTCTGCGTGTGAACTGGAACAGTTGTAGAAGCTACTGTCACCATGACCGAGGCTGAGCTGTATTCTCTGTATAAAGGCGTGTATTTACCCGCTGCTCTGCACCCTCCAACCAGTCTGAGCTTCTACCAACACTTCACCTTCCGCTCCGACGACATTCTCATCGCTACTTATCCAAAGTCAGGTAAGATACAGTCCAGCTACAGACACGGACACTGCTGAGGAACGGACAAAGTCCAGCTACAGACACGGACATGTCTGTTCATGCTAATAAATACTTCACGCACTCCTCTGTGCGTGTGTGCGCCGTATTCTAAAATATATTTAACCCTTGTGTGATGTTCATATTGTTGTTACTCAGCCAGTGTTTGTGGGTCTGATGGACACGTTCCATTTTGTGGCTTTTAACGCCTCACAATCAAACACTTTTATGTAAAAATACTGAACAGATGTCTACCTTATCCCAATTACAAGCAGTATAAACAATACATATGGTTAATATTTGCCCTTTACCTTTGTTAGGTCACATTTATAACTTATTATTTAAAACATGATAAAGAAAATCAATTAAAATCAAGATATGAGTGGAAAACATTTACAAGTGAAGCAAGGTTTTTCAAAACTACTGACTTTTATTTCTTTGAACTAGAAATTTAACCCATTCAGGTGCACAACACAAGCTCAACACATGAACACAGAGTAAACAAGACAACACATCAGCCCCATTGAACACATGGCCTTTAGCCACATGCTTATATAACACATGAGGGGCAGAGCTTTACTGTGTGTGTGTTGCAGATATACTTTCTGCACTTGATGCATGTATATTGTGTTTTCCTGTCCATCTTGGGTCCGCACACTTCGCACCGCTTCTTCTTGTTGCTGGTGTTCACAACCTAGAATAATGAAAAGATCAGGAATTTTACTACCACCTCTCTCTCTCTCTCTCTCTCTCTCTCTCTCTCTCTCTCTCTCTCTCACAAGACATGAGTGCCAGACATGTACTGCAACAGCATCACACACTTACTTCAGGCTCTGCAGATTGTGGTTCTGTAGGTTGGGTGGACAGGGCACCAGCATTCTCCTCCTGAATCCTCCTCACCATGGCTGTAGAGGCTGGGATTCTGGGGATCTGTTTTCTTGTCTCGATTTGTGGTCTCACCAATGCCTTTCCCAGATCCTCAAGAAAGAGCCGTCTTTTCTGGAGCTTCACTCGTTTCCATTCTGGGTTCAGTGCCATCCAAATGACAAAGGCATTGTACGCTGAGATGTCCAACATGTCAAAGAATATTACCAGTGGCCAGCGTAGAGTCCTCCGTTTGCAGCTGTAGGCCGTCACCAGCTTGTCCATGTTGTCAACCCCTCCTTTTATGGCATTATAATCCATGATGATCTCTGGTTTGTGATGTTCCTGGTCACAGATTCTTCCATCCCCGTGCAGTGTACTCATGAGTACCACATTCTTGCCTTTCTTTGGCACATAGGATACCAGGGATGTGTCAGCCGCGTAAACAAACTTGGAAGACTTGACAGGCCTGTTCTTTGAAGTCAGCAGTTGAGGTGGGAGCTCTGACCTGTTTTTCCTTATTGTTCCCACCATGGTCAGCTTCCTCTTCCGGAGCTCCTGTCCCAGTTTGTGCGAGGTAAAAAAATTGTCGCATGTGATGTTGTGTCCACTGAGTCCCTGAGACATGTCGAGGACAACTCTCATTCCTTGGTTTTTCTCTGGGGCTCCTCCATCAGGTTTCCCTGTGTAGACTTGTAAGTTCCAAGCATATGAGGAAGTGGCATCACAGGCAGCCCAGATCTTTATACCATACTTTGCAGGTTAAGATGGTATATACTGCCAAAAGGGGCAGCGGCCCCTAAATGGCATCATCTGTTCATCAATGGTGACATTTGGCCCAGGGTTGTACAGCAGGGGGAGGCGGCGCACCCACTTGTCCCACACTGTCCTGATGGCAGCTAGTTTGTCTCTCTGCCGTCGAGCTGGTCTGTCATCTCGGTTGTCAAAGCGGATAATCCTGGAAAGGATGTGAAAGTTTTCCAGAGACATTGTTGCACGGAAAATTTCTCTGCCAGTTTCTGCATCCCACAGGGATTTTGCGGATTCCCCTTTGGACCTGAAAACTCCAGCAAGGATGAGAACTCCAAAGTAAGCATGTATTTGGGTTTGGTCCATTTCCTTCCACCTCTCTCCAAAAACACGTCTTCCTTCTAAATTAGTGCAGTCAAGAATAATTTCCTGGATGGAATCTGTGATGAAAAGCTCAAAAGAAGACTTGATGTCCTGTGTGTGAGTAACTGCCATCCGTGTTGGCCCTGGTTGCATCCTTATCACATTGGCAGCCTTGCGGGGTGGCTCTTTTCTTGGGCGAGAAGACCATTCAATTTCAGAATTTTTTGACATCCATATTTCCTCACTTGCTCCATGCTGACTGGCTTGTTCTGGGCCTGGGGATGGCTGCTGACGGCCTGGTCCTGTGGCTCGTCTTTTTTTCGGAACTGGCTGATGCTCAATCTCATCATCTTCTTCAGAGTCACTGTCAGACTCTGAATTTTCAGAAATGTGATCCTCTTCTTCTGAAACCTCTTCTTCTGAATCCTCTCCCTCTACATCATCATTATCAAAAACTTCTCTCTCTTCTAAAATCAATTCCAGGGCCCTCTGCGCAGAGTACCTTTTGGCAATCTTGATTGGTTGTGATAAGAAACTACACTGGCAAAGCTATATTTATAGTGTCCCGCCTCCAATTTGTAGCAGATAGAGTGAGAAAATAAAGGTTCCCGCAAGACAGAGCAGGTGCAGAAACACAAAAGAAGCAGTTCCCACACAAGGTTGCAACATTGTTTGTCAACACTGTCTGCTCTCATTTTCTCGCACATTTGACCCTCTGATGTTCTGTGTCCCTACACTCTGATTATTTAATTAAATTATTTAATTGTATCATTTTTCTTTTAATAAAAACTGAAAACGGGTCCCACAGACCCGAACACCACACAAGGGTTAAACAAAGTAGTTCTAGTGTATGGCGGACGAGGAGTGTCACAATTAAATAAATATATAAATGTTAAATGGACTCGAATTATATAGCGCTTTATCTCCAAGCTGTGGCTACGGCTACGGGTACGTTAAACGTAACCATAGCTGTTACTCTATGGATACGCAAAGCCCCTCATTTCCCAGTTTAGGTCACGTGATAGGTGTACCACGTGACTTAAAGTTCCTCAATTTGTATTTTAGCTCATATTTATTTTTTAGCTACCCCGCTAACCCTTTTATTTTAGCCCTAACTGTAACTATAACTCTATTCCTAACTCTAACATAGCTTTATTCCTAAACCTAACCGTAACTCTAACCCATCCATCCATCCATCCATCTTCTCCCGCTTAGCCGTTTCCGGGTCGCGGGGGCGGCATCCTCAGTAGGGAGGCCCAGACTTCCCTCTCCCCGGCCACTTCCTCCAGCTCTTCCGGGAGGACCCCGAGACGTTCCCAGGCCAGGCGTGTCTCCAGCGTGTCCTGGGTCTTCCCCGGGGCCTCCTTCCGGAGGGACTTGCCCTGGAGGCGTTCAGGGGGCATCCTAATTAGGTGCCCGAGCCACCTCATCTGGCTCTTCTCGATGCAGAGGAGCAGCGACTCTACTTTGAGCCCCTCCCGAATGACTGAGCTTCTCACCCTATCTCTAAGGGAGAGCCCAGCCACCCTACGGAGGAAACTCATTTCGGCCGCTTGTACCCGTGATCTTGTTCTTTCGGTCATGACCCAAAGTTCATGACCATAGGTGAGGGTTGGAATGTAGACCGACCTGTAAATCGAGAGCTTCGCTTTTTGGCTCAGCTCCCTTTTTACAATGACGGACCGGTGCAGACTCCGCATCACTGCAGACTCTAACCCTAAAATGTTTATTATTGTCTGATAAGTATTTTTAAATGTGGAATTTGCCGTGTTAAATATGTTAAAATGAAAAAAATTATTTGTCAAATGTGGAATTCAAACCTACGTTAGCGGTGAATATGGTGCCTTAGACCACTCAGCTATCCCGGCACAGTGATAAACACAGGCACATTGCGCTTATGTAGAAAAGCTCCGGAAATGTACCTATAGTCCCTGGGGCTATGGCTACATTTAACGTACCTCCGGACATTTTCTTATCCCCACACTGAAGTTATGAAGACTGGGATCGAGTCCCCAACCTCTTGATTATGATAAATGACCCCCGCTACCACCTGAGCCACTGTCACAAATGTTAATTTGCCAAGATAGTTGAGCTGTCTAATTCGCTGTATTCACTGCTGTTGTGGGTTTTGCTAACGTGGGTTCGAATCCCACATTTGACAATTTTTTTTTTCATTTTAACATATTTAACACAGAAAATTCCACCTTTAAAAATACATTTCCAACAAAAATATATTTGTTTTATGGTCTGATTTTGCAGCACTTCATTCATAAGCCTTTTCACACTCTGGAACTGCGCATCTACGACCTGGGGGGGAGGGGTCATAGGTCGAGAGAGATAAAAACGTAAACAAGCTTGTTCACTCTGTTAATATTTCCAATCTAATAGTGTTTGTAATGTTATTCCAGAGATCATTAGTGTTTTAATAGTGTTGTTCATATTATTAATATTACACATATTCAGACTCAAGGAGGTAACCAGGGTTTTCCGCTGCTGTCACTTACACAGGGCTGCCAAGTTTCAGAAAATGACAAGAGTGAGACTTTAGTGACATGATGCGTTCCAGCAAAAAAAAAAAAAAGTGTCCTTTTTTAACATGGCTTTGTCCTGTTTTAACGTTGATTTATACCTTCAGACTGATGTCTTCACCTCCATGCCAGCGGCTCTCCCTGCACTGTAACCTCCTAATTAGGGATGTAACGATTAATCGTAAGGCAGTTAAAAATCGATTGATAGGTATCACGGTTGATATCGATTTTCTGACAATTGAATCGCAGTACTTTTTTTAACCAGCAGAGGGCCGGAAGTGTTGGCGGCGGGCGGAGTCTGCTAATACTTTCTTTCTGGCTGCCTTCTACTCTTAAATATGTTAATAAATGATTTATTACCCCTTTAGCACCGAAAGAATATCTGTAATATTACTTGAATACCTGTAAAAGTCACGTTTTTCTATTAGCTCTGTCTGCTAGCATAGCTTCTCTTCTTCACTGCAAGATATCTGCATGCCAACCGACCACTGGGTTACCAGCGCCCTCTGCTGGTCCAAACAAATGTGACGTAAATCAGTGCAATGACGGTTTTTTTTTTTTTTTTTTAAAGTCCAATTGTTAAGGCACAAAATACATTTTCAGTTGCACTTTTAAAAGAAAAATAACTATTATGCAGTTTTGCATTGTTTATTATAGAACCAGAATTTAAATGAATAGGCTTCATTTTAATTTGTATTATTCCTTTATTTATTTGATTCAAGATTTATTTTTAGTTAAATTGCATTGTTTTGAATAGTTTGTCAAGGAATTCCTTTGACAATGAAAAATAAAAGGAAAATAATACAGTATTTTCTAGTTTTTTTCCCAAAAAAAAAATTGTCTACAGTCCCATTTTGTAAATGAAAAAATTGTGAGAGAATCGTATCGGGAACCCAGTATCGTGAATCGAATCGTATCGGGAGTTGAGTGAATCGTTACATCCCTACTCCTAATGTTAGTTTTAATCAACCAGAAATTAGAAATGAAAACTAGGGATGTAACGATTAGGGATGTAACGATTCACTCAACTCCCGATACGATTCGATTCACGATACTGGGTTCACGATACGATTCTCTCACGATTTATTTTACAAAATGGGACTGTAGACAAATTTTTTTTTTGGGAAAAAAAACTAGAAAATGCTGTACTATTTTCCTTTTATTTTTCATTGTCAAAATAATTCCTTGATAAACAATTCAAAACAATGCAATTTAACTAAAAATAAATCTTGAATGAAATAAATAAAGGAATAATACAAATGAAAATGAAGCCTATTCATTTAAATTCTGGTTCTATAATAAACAATGCAAAACTGCATAATAGTTATTTTTCTTTTAAAAGTGCAACTGAAAATGCATTTTGTGCCTTAACAATTGGACTTTAAAAAAAAAAAAAACGATTGCACTGATTTACGTCATATTTGTTTGGACCAGCAGAGGGCGCGGGTAACACAGTGGTCGGTTGGCATGCAGATATCTTGCAGTGAAGAAGAGATGCTATGCTAGCAGACAGAGCTAATAGAAAACCGTGACTTTTACAGATATACAAGTAATATTACAGATATTCTTTCGGTGCTAAAGGGGTAATGAATCATTTATTAACATATTTAAGAGTAGAAGGCGGCCAGAAAGAAAGTATTAGCAGACTCCGCCCGCCGCCTACAATTGTTGATAGCGCCCTCTGCTGGTTAAAAAAAGTACTGCGATTCAATTTTCAGAAAATCGATATCAACCGTGATACCTATTAATCGATTTTTAACTGCCTTACGATTAATCGTTACATCCCTAGTAACGATTAATGGTAAGGCAGTTAAAAATCGATTCATAGGTATCAAGGTATTTATTTCATTCAAGATTTATTTTTAGTTAAATTACATTGTTTGAATAGTTCATCAAGGGATTCTTTTGACAATGAAAAATAAAAGGAAAATAGTACCGTATTTTCAAGTTTTTTTTCCCCCCAAAAAATAAAGGAATATTTTTCAGTCATTTAAGTACAGTCCCATTTTGTAAAATGAATCGTGAGAGAATCGTATCGTGAACCGAGTATCGTGAATCGAATCGTATCGGGAGTTGAGTGAATCTTTACATCCCTAATGAAAACTAACAAGAATTTTGACAAAATACATTTATTTGTCAATATTTCATTACAACCAACTCTCCATCATTTAGCTGGGGACATGTCTCATGTTGTAGGTGTTTGTCACAGATTTTGATGCCTTGATGACAGAGGTAGGGGGCTCCCACTTAAAACACTGTGTCTCCTTGTCTGCAACAGAAAGGACGTCATTAAAAAGCTAATAATATAAAAAACATTAAGTGATTTTTGATTGAATGAATGTCTTAGCAGCAGAGTTCATAACACTGGTAGTAGCTGAATAAGAGTTTTAATTAATTGAAGTTAATGTCTAGCACAGACACACACACGTAGGAGTGGGCGATATGGTGAAAAAAAAAATCACATCACAATTTTTTCTTTGTAAAATCACGATCACATCACAATTTTTTTTCATTCAGATCATTGAGACTATTTTAAAGTTATTTACCAATAAAACAAACCAATTCACTTACTACGAAAATTCATCACCCTAAATGGAAAAAAGGAATAAAAGATCATTTAAGACAAGGTTCATTTTCAAACATTTTTTTAAATTGTATGTAAGCAATCAAACTTTTTCCAAGTACTATTAACATCAAACAAAACATGTTCTGATAGTCACATACAGTCTTTTTACTTAGTTTAACTAAAGTGGTGTAGCATTAGCATTAGCAACACTTGCTACATAACAAGGCAGCAGATCAGTCTAGTGATTTCTATTTGTTATTAAAATAACACTCAAATCCTACTTTAAGCAGTGTTTGAACACCTCATTTCACACAGTTTAGACAATAATATCCTTTACAAGTTAAAACATTACTGTTATGGTTACATTAGGCCTGGGTGATATGGGCCAATATTCATATCTCTATATTTTTCCTCAAAATGGCAATAGGCAAAATAAACCATTTATTTTTATCAATAGTTTTACAAGAAAAACAATAATGGGTCAAAGTCAGTGGAGAAAAATGCCACAAATACCCTTTTATTAATCACTAGCAACACAATAACAATATTTTGTGTCACTTTTGACTTTTTCCTTCATTAAGGCTAAAATGTGCGTAGATGTGCGTGCGTGCGCGCGTGTGTGTGTGTGTGTGTGTATTGTGTGTGTGTAAGCGTCTGTGGGTGCTGACCAACCTTGAGTTGCAGCTGTGTTTATCAAGTGAGGCATGTGAGAGTTTCTGACCTTCCCAAGGAAGAAAGACAGACAGAGAGTGATTGAAAGTTATATCACGAGGCAGGCATACATTTAATTGATGCACTATATATATTTATATTTATCATATTTATCCTTTATTCTCTATCTAACCTTTTTTTTATCCCTCATCCTTTATATTTATCATTATTATTATTATTATTGTTGCTGGCTTGTTTCTTTGTTTTTTGTTTCGCGCACCGATTACCAAGTCAAATTCCTTGTACTGTCCTAAAAACTGTACTTGGCCAATAAAACATTTCTGATTTCTGAGCGGGTCAACTTCCTCCCTCTCTCTGTCTGCCAGAGGTGTTAACTTGTCACTCCTAACCACTGAAGCCTGCAATGATGCTGCAGCCAGAAGGTGTCAAATTGATACAGACTTCTGCAGCTATCAGACGAACTGCGGTAAACTTTTCTGCAGAATATCGGAAGTTAACAATTAACTGCAGACAGCGAGAGGAAGGGAAAGCATCTCAAGTCCCACGCCCCACCTAGTATATAAAGGCCATGTAGTTTGACCGTTAGAGAGGAGAGCTCGACATTAGTAGTCCTGTACAAACGGGGCTGAAGAGTTCTCCCCAGCGCTGATTAACCTTGTTTGTTCATCTTGTCTTGTTAAAACTATCAACTGTGATCAGTAAATCTCCGATTTTTTTACCCCAATTTTAGGAATAAAAGAACCCACAGTTAGAAAGAAACCAGAGATCTAACAGTTGTAATAGCCAGCATTCAACCCTTAGTGGCCAGTATACCGGACATTTTACAGCTAAATACACAAAATATAAATACTTTTACTAAAATGTGAAGAGCGGGACTAGGATCAATCATCAGCACTACCTAATACCCAAATACACATATATTCAGCAGAAAAAAGTTGGTTTGGGGTGTACTTACTCTTTAAGTTAACAAAGTAGTATCATTTTAACTTGTTGCTGAGAGTTACACAGGGTGTGTGTGCCGACACCCGGGGGGGGGAAGAAGCACGTGCAGCTGACATCTGGTTCTGTTGGGCTTGGGTCAGGTATGATATATTATCCATCCTGTGTGAGGAAAAACAAGGAGGGAGAGGTATAGAGACTGACATCTGGGGGCAGGGCTGTTTCTTGTTACACAAATGCGTAGGGCCCCACAAAGCCACTGGGGACCCCCAAAGCTCCTGTAGGCTACAGTCTGGTGTGGGATCAAGACTGACCAATTGCATTTTCAGTTCATGTTCTAATCAAGATAATTTCCATCATAATTATTCTGATTATCATTTTAGCTAAAAATAAACATTATAAAATCACATATTATCAATGCTTTCATTTATAAATTTTACGCTTTGTCTCTTTCTCCCCAAATCAAGAAACACTGTTCTAAAGGGCGGCATTTGGCCCCCGGACCTTAAGTTTGACACATGTGCTCTAACTTTATGAAGCCCAATCTCGTGAAATGTGTTGTTATTGACATAGCATATTCAACTTTATTTGTATAGTGCAATTTTATTTATATTTATACTATTATAGGGTTCCCTCTTATGGCTACTTTACATGTACCACTGGAATCCTTTGTTTTCCATTCTTTCTCTGCTTTAGTATATGTGACATGTTGCATGTGATGGTGTTGTTTCCTTTGTGCAGGTACGACTTGGACTCAGGAGATCATCCCTCTGATCATCAGTGGAGGCGATGCAGCATCTGTTGAGACTTTGCCAAACTGGGATCGTGTTCCGTGGTTGGAGGAGAGTCGAGCGTCCCTCCTGAAGCTTGAAGAGAGGCCGTCTCCTCGCATGTTCACCACACACTTCCACTATAACATGATGCCAGAATCCTTTTTCCAAGTCAGGCCAAAGGTGAACAATTCCACTTTCTTATGTTGTCTGTTTACAGTGTGGATGATTGTTGTCAGGGTCAGGATGAAATAGTTTGAATAAAACCTCTTGCTCTTATGACAATGTGAATTTTCATGATAGGAACAAACTAATTGATAATTAAGTTACCAAAACTAAAATTGATCCAAACAGCCATAAGTGATGTGCTTAAGTAACCATGAGCTGATGTTAACAGAAGCAGTTGTTAGTAAACTATGTAACGAAGTTCAATAAATAAATTGTGCAGCTCCTTTCCCACCTCCAGGTGATCTACGTCATGAGGAACCCCAAAGATGTCTTTACATCTGCATATCACTATTACGGGATCACATCCTTCCTGGTGAAACCAGGCTCACAGAAAGAGTTCCTCCACAAGTTCCTTGATGGAAAAGGTTGTTGCCCCAGTCCCAGGCACACACAACATCAGCTCCACCTTTATCCATGGAATGTTACTGAATACTAGAGTATAGTGTGAAAGCAGCAGTCATTGATAATGGTGGTCATTTCTTCCAAGATATGATAGATAGCTAGTGTTTTAGTGAAGCACGACAGTCTTGAAGTGGAAGTTGTCACGGCAAATTTGCGGTTGACCTCATTTGGAGACATGATTTATTGCTCTGGTTGAGTGATGGAGTCCAGTCGAAGCGTGATGATTTTATATAAAAAAAAGATTTATTATAAAACTAAATGAAAAGAGTACAAAGAAGCTTCCATCCTGTAAGAATGAAAGGCAGCCCACAACAAGGATGGTCAAAAAGTCTTGTGTCCGGCTCAGGATATAAATGACTGCCCAACAGTTTTACAGCTTAAGCTTTTATACAGATAGAAAAAAAAGTTACACCTTGAGAGAAAGAAAAGGAGGGAGTCAGATGCTCCCAACAGTTGAGACGTTGGAGCAATGATATGTCTTGATAATATGCGTGCGTCAGTTGGTGTGTGTGTGTAATGTGAATGTGAGTGAGTTCGGCCTTGAAGATTTCTGGTGTCTTATCTGTGTGTGCATGTGAAAGAATGTGAGTTTTTTTGTATGAGGCCTTTAGCAGAGACTGTCTGTACTCTTAATCTAACATGACTCAGCTGTTCAAAAGTGCAAAGAGTAAAGCAGTCATCATGTATTAAAACACGACAAATTGTACACATGAACACACATTTGATGATATGATGATGAATATAATAATTGCCATAACAAAGTACAGCTCAAGGTTTTGTCTAACCTGCATACATAGGCTGGTTTGGTTGGCTTATCAGTACGAAACTACATTTCACTTTCAATCCAACATATTCACCACAGATTGTAGAGCCCACAGGTGCTAGTTTTCATAAAAGGGGCGGGGCTAACAGTGCTTGTTTGTGACCCAAAAATGGTCCCAAAATGTCACATGATCTTGTTCTCAGCCAATAGTAAAAATAAATTGTGATAGCCAGGTTTCAACCCATAGAGGACAGTCACTGACATTTGTCAACAAAATATGCCAAATTGAAATACTTTGACTAAAATGTTGAGAGTTGGACCAGGATCAATCAACAGCACTACTTCATATCCAAATACATTTATATTCAGCAGAAAAAAAGGTTTTGGGGTTTAGTTACTCTTTAAATAACTCAAGGAAGCCAAGTGTAAAGCACTGGGAACAACGACACAAGGACTAATCCAGAAATGACTAGCACACGCTCAGTACACAATCACTCCTTCAATAGGGAGGAAATGCAATCATGGAGATGAGCTTCACCTGTGTGGAGACAGGAGGGGAAATCGACTCAATCTCTGCATTTACACACTGACGGGGTGAGGTGCAATACACAAGGTACCCTGGAACCACAGACAGGGAATGCATGAACAGAGTAAGCAATGCAAGAAGTGACAAAGAAAGAAAGAGAACCAATAAAAGCAAAGGAATGAATACTGACTAATGTGATTCAGCTGCTCATTATGACGAGGTGTTTATTCACTCCTGAGTCCTTCCATCGGACTAGAGCTGATCTGTCTTGTTCCAGTGATCTTTGGCTCGTGGTTCGATCATGTGAAGGGCTGGCTGAATGCTGATTACAAAGAGAACATCCTCTACGTGTCTTATGAAGAGATGATAAAGGACCTTCAGGGCTCCGTGAGCCGAATGGCTGAGTTCCTGAACAAACCTCTGGATGTTGAGGTGATGGAAAAAATAGCAGAGCGCTGTTCCTTCAAGAACATGAAGCAGAACGACATGTCCAACTACTCATTGGTACCCTCTGAGTTCATGGACCAGACCAAGTCTGCATTCCTCAGAAAAGGTCAGTTGTAGTAAGAGAGAGGACTTTTATCAGAAACTATTAGATGCATCTGACATTGACATTGTTTCTGAATAGAATCTTTATGTAATCAATCATTTTTTATCTCAGGAATTGCCGGAGATTGGAAAAATCTGCTGACTGCTGAAGAGACGGAGCACTTTGATGCTGTTTACAAAGAGAAAATGAAAGGTCTTGAATACAACTTTGACTGGGATTAAAACAACTTTAGACCTAATTCGTGCACATCTGTGTTCATTAAGCTATTTAATGTGTTCGGTATTAAACACACTTTTTACACTCATCTTGTTGCTTCCTACAAGGTCTTGTCAATGTATGAGTAAAAATCACACCATTACATAATCACTGTAGCTGGTTTCACTGGTATTAAAGCAGATAGATTTCTGCCGACATAGTTTGTACATCTCTGTTGATCTTACAGATAAATGCATTACAATGACACAAGGAATACATTTCCTTCTCCACAGCTTGAGGCTAAATGTGTTTAAAAGCAGAAGAATCATTTAAAACATGGATGCTCTCTACATCAATGGTTCCCAACCAGTGGTACGTGAACACATCTCAGCATGTACACAGAAACATTCGTCAATTTAATTTTTAACATTATAGGATGAAATGTGACACATACACAGAAATTTTCCTCATCCATCGATAATTTGCGGCACAACTCTAAAATGCATCAAAAAGTGAAGTTTAAAATCTAAAATGGCCAAAACATTAAAAATAGATGAGAATAAGGTTTAAATCTGTGGTTAATGTTAAACCGAACACAGAAAAGCATTTAGACGAACCTGCTAACACAAAAAAACGATGTATAACATGAATTAAAGCTGCAGTAAGTACAATCATGAGACTTGTATAGAAACAACCACGCTCTCCCCTCCTTCTTTCAAAATCTATTGTAACTTACCAGTATCCTCGTGAACGCGCATAACTGTGGAGCTCTGAGTGACTTTTTTCTCAAAAGAGACTAGTGACAAATGTAGGGACTTTATCATGTGTTATTGGAGAGTTTTCTGATGTTTAAGAGACATGAAAGCATGCATTACTCACTGTTGTGAGGACAGTAAGAGGCTCACTGCTCCTCTTCCACCTCCTGATCCCAGCTTCAGAGCAGGCAAACACTCCACGCCCAGACTGTGAATTAATTGTGTCTGTTCTCTCCACCTTCGATTTGTTTCTCTTAGTTTTACAAGCAATCTGTTCCCTCTGTTATCACTCTCTCTCTGACTCAGTATGTGGGGCAGTCTGATAGCGGGTCGCGAGTCAGAGGGACCTTTGTGAGTCTGTTCTGCCCGAAAACATTTGAGCCTTTAGACGTTGCTTCTCCACTTCGGTCTTCTTTTTTCCACTTGCTTTCCCGTGTAAACGTTATGCTGGTACGTGAGAGCACTATGACTTCAGTAGAGCCGCCAATAGTAACGCCCAAAACAGCTCATGGAGCACTCTTTTTGTAGAAAGACCTCTGATTGGCTAGATTTCTTAAAGCTGCTATTCGGTGTCAAGTGCTGAGATTATAACCCCAACCTAATCCAATAAACAAATAAAACATGTGTCCGTTCACTTTGAAAACAAAAATTAATTTTTTTTTTTAGCAAAAATGCATTTTCTGGTAGTGCACATGTGCGCGCATGTATGCACATATACAATCTCAGTACGATGCACATACAGTACATGACACCGGAGTTTCTGAGAAAAGTCTCGATGTCCAGGCCAAAACAGCCTCACTTCTTCCCATGGCCTCTCCCAATCTACCAGAAGCCACGCCTCTATTTTTATACACGCGCATCGAGGAACATAACAAGGTGGCATCGGGTCGCATTGATATAGGTCTATGGGTCAGGTAAGAGCCAAAATCATATTTACTTGTTTGCTGTTGTGACGCGCAGCCTTTCCGTGCACAGTTTCGCATTCACTTTGATTGACAAAGTCCGCTACAGGAAGTCGAAGCCTATTGGCTGGGCGATCACTGTGCTCGTTTCCATTTGTATAGGGGTCTATAGGACGAAGGCGGGACTTACATACATTAATCTATTTGAATGACCACCGGCAGTAGACCATAGTAAAAGACGAGGTATTTTTTCGCATTTCAAAAGAATCATAAACATAGATTTCTCAGAAACTATAAGCTTTAAGTGTGAATATAAAGTCGAGAGAAGCTCCAGAGGTCCAGTGTCCACTCACAACACTTTGATTACAATTTGCACAGAGACGATTATGGATTTTTTACTGAAATGACGCCAAAAAGAGTACATACTGCAGCTTTAAGGGGTACATAGGACAAAAATGTTTTACATACTTATATAACACATTTAGTTGTAGCCTATTTATTTGACAACCTCCCTGTTTATATATACTGAATGCAGAGAAACTAAAAAATATTTCCTCCATACAAGCTTACCACCAACAATCCTTTCTATCACCTTAATGACCAATCAAGAACATCAGGGCTAAAATGAAAATGAGTGTTTCTCTTTTTTTTTCATCGTGAACAATTATGGACCACTTCCAAAGCTTTGGATCCGATCTGAGGCTATCATGTTATCGGGGTTGGGTGTAATGTTTGAGTTCTATTAAAACATGCCTTCACTGCAAGGTAACCTAAAAGCAGAAATAAAGCCTGTAGACAGATAGTTTGGGGCCTCAAACTCTAAAAACCAGGTGCTTCTGTGTTTGTGTCACTATTTGTGTGCTGTCTAATGTGTCTTAGAAAAATAATTCTTATTTATTTTAAATCAGTCCACATGGAGCCGTTGTCCATCCACAAATGTATCAATGAGCCAGGGACACAGGTCAGGCTGTTCCTGTTGTCCTGCCTTTGGACAACTTTTGATAACGACACATTAGTGCAGGAACTCCCCACAGGAGCTGCTGTTATGATGCTCTGTCTGTCACTGAGTTAGCCTGCATCTTCCTCAGAGAAGAAGGAAGAAACCTGAAGTGATCAGTGCATTACAGGAAGTATAAGAATCATTGTGACTGTGGGTGGCTCCTTGTCAACTTGCTTTCTCTGCTCCGAAACATGTTGGTTCACCTCAGCGTTCTCCTCATGCTCTCTGGACTCACAGGTTAGTCACACTGTAGACAACCGACTTCTATTTTAAACACTGAAGACTTAACCAGGTGAATGTTGTCTTTCTGTAGGTGTCTCCAGTATAACTACCATAAGTCGAGTCTCTGTGAAGGCGAACTCGTTCATCTCGATCCCGTGTCTTTACGATCCAAAGTTCAAAACCAATGTGAAATACCTGTGTGAAGGAGAAGAATGGCCCATCTGTACATACGTCGCAAAAACAAATGAAGTCAACTCCGAGAGGTTTAGGATCAACGATGACGTGAGCCAAAATGTCTTCACAGTGAGAATCCGTTTCTACAAAAACCTCCTGAACAGGAAAGGTGTTTACTGGTGTGCTGTAGAGATAATCAAGGACCCCGATGTAATGGACTCATTTTATTTGTCACTCGCCTCAGGTAAGAACTACTTCAATCAATGTCAAAGAATCTTGCAGAAAGTTGTGGTTCCTCAACCTGTTCTTTGGAAAAACTTTATTCTCTGGGAGAATATGATTCTTTCTTTTGAACAGTGCTTTTTTCCTTCTAGTGACAGGCAATAATCAAAGCCACCATCTGTATTTAGTACTGTATACAACTCCTGCTGTTACAGCTGATTCTTCTTGTGTCTTTGAAGCTGGTTGGTTTTATGGTAAATGGACTTGATTTGTATAGTGCTTTATCCCCACACTGAAGTAGTCTCAAACAATTTAGAATATCAGCTCATTCACCCATTCACACACCAATAGAACTGACCTACCATGCCAGGCACTAGTTGTGTATAGAAATGTATAGACTGGGCTCTAACCCACGACCTCTTAATCAGAAGATGACCCCTCTACCACCTGAGCCACGGTAACCCAATGGCAGTTTCTTAACACAGGCTTTTGTATTTCATTGCACTGCAAGTTCCTTTGAGCTACACCGGTTGGGTAGTGGGAGGCAGGTAATGCAGTGCTGCATTGTGTGCTCCTCTTCTCCACATTCACAGGTTTGGCCAGTTTCATAGCCCCATCTGGCCATGGCAACTTTTGATCGCCCTATTCCTTTTCTCAGGCGGTTGAGTGTCTTCCACTCGATTCATGTTGCTTCTGAGCCCAGAGGGAGGGCTTTAGAAGGAGGGATACCCATATCTATAGCATAGGTGCCGTCCTCAAGCCTTTTTGTCCTTAGTTGGAGTCTGGTTTCTTCCTTCCTGTGATATTTCTAGTAGGGGCTGAAAATGGCTGAGAAAACTTCTCCTATACTTCAGCCGTTGTTCCATGGGTACTCACGTCATCAGAGTCAATGCCATCGAGGAGGTCCAGGTTGCTTGTATTGGTGGGCTTCAAGCAGCCAGTGATAAGCAGCAGGTGTTATTCAATGTTGGGTCTAGCTTCTTAGAATGGGATGATCTCTCCCAAACAGGACATGCATATTCTACAGAGGAGTTGCACAGTAACCTTGCCTGCAAGATAAATTCTCCTGGTGTTCACAAACACCAGAATTCATCTTGTGCTGCTCCAGCCCTTACCTTCCATAAGCAAACCGAACCGGTTCGAACCAATCATGAGGCAGTGTTGTGGTTAAGGGTGGGATATCCGGGTGTGACGAAAGTAGAAGTATCGAAGCAAAACTGGCGCATGCGCAGTTGCGATTCAGAGTTATTAGCGTAGCTCTGAATCAAAACAGAAAGATATTGATGCAGGAGGATGAACATGTGGAAGCTGCTATAAACTCAGTTTTAGAAGAATTCAGAATTTCCTTTTTGAAAGAGCAACAGCGAGAAGTGCTTTGTGCATTTTTAGACTGTAAAGACGTATGTTTTCACGATCGAAGCGTTGTTGTTGTTGTTGTAGCCATAGCAGCATCTCTGCCGTGTGATTGGCTAAAACAAATTATGGTGAACAGGCGCTTCAAGCATTCTGACATGTCCCTCTCTGGTTCCAAAAGGATTTGCCTGACACGGACCCAGATTGATGTGGAGAACTCTAGTTAGAGGGAGGGCTACACATCAATCTGGCTCTTGCCAGGTTAGTTGCACTGGGCCAGAGCAGTGGGTCTTAATGTGTGTGCTGTGGCTGCTGTACTGATAACCTAAGCTTGTTAACGGTTGTTGATAAAGCTAGCCTGATGCTAATGCTAAAGCACTAAAGTTTTCTTCATTCACTGAGACCAGAAATTAGATTGAAATCCTAAGTGACTTAAATCTTTGTTTTCCTTAAGGTCATCCTTTGCTGCACGTTGACAATCAGGAAGTGACTGCATCTCCAGGGGATAATGTAACCATCAAGTGTTACTATGGAAATGCTGGTCACAGTCGGTGGTGCAGACTGGGAGGCTTCTGTGTGACTGGGCTTTTTGGGACACTGGATGGAACCCATGTGATCATAGATCACAATGTGCCTGGTGTTTTCACTGTGACGATGGGAAGAGTTCGGACTGAGAGCAGAGGCTGGTATTTCTGTGCCAGAGGATCTCTGCAGATGCCAGTGCATTTGATTATTATACAACAACCTTCTACCAGTGAGTATTACACCAAACTGGCTCACAGAGGTGGATTTAACCAAAGTTTTACTTGTCTGAGATGTTTGTGTTTGCAGAAGTCAGACAGTTCCTCAGCCCTTTTCCTACAGCTAAAAGTTTCTTCAGCACATCTGCCTCTGCAGCAGAAACATCTGCCTCTGCAGGAGAAACATCGGCCTCTGCAGGAGAAACATCTATCTCTCCAGATGAAACATCTGACTCTGCAGTGCCTAAGTCAGTAGCATCTGCATTTATCCTTTACGTGAAACGTACATACATAAAGTGTAGTCTCTGGTTGGAAACAATGCTTGAAGAGGAAATCCACATTGCGTGTCTTCTTCTGACATTATGTGAGTCTTAAGTTGTGGTTGTGGCAAACATTTGAAGAATTGTGACCTAAAACTGTCTCCCACACCCTCCGTTTGGTGTCAGTTTGTCTGTTCATCGCTCTGATGAAACCATCCTGTTTAATGCCACATGATATCCTAGGCTCAGTTGTTCAAAACATGTAATCTGGATCAAAACTATCAAGATTTTGAAATTTTTTTTTTTTTTTAAACTGTACAGGATCACGTAATGCGTCTTAATTTTATCCCAGTTGTTCAAAGCAAAGTTGGATTGGATCAGTCTAATCCAGATCCAAACCTTTAAAGATTACAACATCTGTATAATTGCTCTAAATTAGACAGCATGTCACACCGAAGGCTACAAGGTGTGTATAACAATAGTGTGTGGTAGAATAGCCAGCATGGGGCACTCAAATGGTCATTATTTGAAGAAAAGAAAATAGAAACACCTTCAGGGGCATCAACGCTCGGAGCCGATTAGGGGCCCCAAAAGAAAAGAAAAAAACAAAAGTTGATTTCTTATTTATTTGCAAGTGAAATATTACGACAGTTGGTGGTACCAAATCATTGGCACATACCAATATGTAAATGGGGCCGTACGTGTCACGGGGCATCAGGGGGGACCCCGGGGGTTTAATTTTTCAAATGACTACTCCTCTGTTAGTTCTCATTAGATTGTAATGCAGTTTGGTATGAATACTCTGATTGAATGTGATGAGACGCTCGGAGCCCTTTTTTTTAAATTGGGGCCCAGGGCCCACCCCCTATTTCTGGTCATTTCCAAATTTATGGGGACATAGTCAGGTGATATATCGTTTCAAAGGTAATTCAACGTAGATTTGAATTAAATTAAATTAGGGGCCCCCTTTTTTTGCCAATTTCCATGAAAGTCGTTTTCTCATTTACTTGTGAGTCAAATATTGCAACAGTTGGTGGTAACGAATCATTGACACATACCAATATATGAATGGGGCCCATTACTCCGTATGTGCCACGTGGACGGCAGGGCAGAATTACTATTGCAACAACACATCATCAGTAGGGTAAAACTAACCTGTCTCACGACGGTCTACGGAGACCCCAAATGTTAATTCATTCTAGTCAATGTAGCTCAAAGACCTTTATAAAAACAACAACAAAGAAGAAATAACCTACGTCACCATCAGTTTTAACACAATAAATTAATTAAAAACCAAAAAACTAAAGTAGCACAAAATTAAAATGAATCTGTGAAATTACACAGTATGCAACTTGGAACAGATGGGGGTTTAGTTTTGATTTAAAGATGACTGGAGGGAGTGAGTTCCAGAGTTGGGGAGAAGAGCAACTGAAAACAATGCTCTCACATGTTTAAACATGTATCTGTGGTACAATTTTCTCTCCTTACAGAGAATGCAGACTATGAATGCACTAAAGTTACTGGATACAGTTACATCTGAGTAAATGTATGTTTTGATTCCTAATTTTGACATTCCTTTCACAGTAGAGTGCTCGTCTACTCTCTGACTTTCAGCATTACTGTGGTTCTATGTGCCGTCACTGCAGGCGTGATGATTGTCATCTGTTTCAAAGTGAAAAGAAGCAGTAAGTTATTTATTAGTATTATTAGTGGTAGCAGTTCAGCGATTCTAGTCTGGTCATGTTCATATTCACTTCATTCATTCACTCTTTTACTTTTAGCACAGACAAGAAGCTCATCAACAGAGGTAAAAACTGTTTCTCTGAGTAACCTGTAACAAGGGTGAGTTCACACTAAAGAGACAGATTTTATGGCTTTAACTGCCAGTTTTACTCACAGTAACAATTAGGGTGCGTCCAAATAGTTCCTTCTATCTCCTTTCCTATCCACTTTTCCTTAACCCCCGCAAGTGTTTAAGTGGCGCCCATGATAAGGAGCATTCCAATTCTCTAAAAGCTAAGGAAAGGAGGCTCAATGCTTCCTTTATAACCTCCTTTAGCCTAGGAAATACAGATGCATCCTTTACCAAAGGAGACCACATAATGCTGACCCACAATTCCTTGCGGCCCACAACGTTTAAAGAGACCCGCTGATCTGAGTGTTCACGGAAACTCGTAAAGACTGAAAAGCCAATGCAATAATTTGCTTGAACAACTTTAAATAATTGAAAACCCATATTTTATGATATGCAAGCCATATTATCAGATTATAACTGACTGAAAATAGAGCAGGGATCAGAGACATTTTTAACCACTATGTGTTTTATTTAACACACTTCATTCCGCTAGGAATACTTTTTGCGGTTGTACATGTGTATGCCTACAATGTTATGTAGGCCTAAATCTTGCATAAATGTGAGCATGAGCAACCTTTCTCAGTGTGACGTTCTTTTAGTTTCATTTACATTCAAAACTTGTTTTATTTTAGATTTTATCAGTGGTTAGAGTCACAGGGTAAAGTGTTATGAATTCGCTTTTCGGAGTCCATTTTCAGAAATGCGTAGTTTTTTCACCACGGCAGACGTGACGTCGTCAGATTATTACATCACTTAGTGAAAGTACGTCTGATTGTCAAAACAACGTGATGGCCTTATCTAACTCTTTTAAGAGGTCTCCTAACACCAGGGTTCTCTGCAGCGCTGTTGAGCGTAGGGCCCCCGACGTTATAATTTTTCTCCCCTACGGAGCAATAGCGCCCCCTGAGTTCAGTTTTCAGCAACGCAGGGGGGGTTTCTTTTTTAATCGGTACCATTGTAATAATTTTTGCACACAAAAGGGACTGCCACGTGTGCACGGGTTGTTTTAACACATTCATCAGCCGCACCGTCTTCACCTAAGGACCCCTGCAGCCCTTTAGCTGCCCCCGATGCTGCCTGTGTGCAATGCATAATCTGCTTATGTAACCGGACTCCGCTGTGTGTGGAGGCTTAAACATATCGTGGCCTGGAAGGGCCCGGCGGTGAAGGCCCCGCCCCCGCTCTATACTCGCCACTTACTGGGGCCATCGACATGGTTACCTCGCTGAGCCCTCTTCGCTCTCCGGCGGTGATGGAGCCCCCTCACCCTCGGCACAGACTGTTCTCAGTGCTCAACGACACATGGACCGGACCACGACAGTTGGCGCAAGGGATTGGTGGTGATGTCGGACACCCACCCAACCCGACCCGTCTAGAAACACCGACCGCTGAGTAACTGCACAGCAGAGCACAGTGAATGTCATTAAAAATGTATTGTGTTATTTTATCCATCCACCTTTTATTTAAAAATGATTTATTGATGGCTCAAGCTGTCAAGTAAAAGCAATGTCACAGCAAGGGCTGTGGGCGGGTCATTCTGTCCAGGGTGACTAGTCGATACCTGATCACCTGATTCCTGCTTGCAGTGGCTATGTATTAGCTATGTTCAGGGTTAAAACATTTAATCAGTTACTTACTCTATGTATCACTGTATTATTAAAGTAATGTAACTAATTACTTTTGGAAAACTTCAAGACACAAGAGGATAGAATACGTGTATCCTACTCATTGTATTATTTTAGTCAAACATAAAATCATCTTTTACAGTCACACTACATTAAAGGAAATGTTTTAGTTTAACAGAGTGAGAAAAACTGAAACACCGAAATAAATTATTATGCAAATTATTAGTTCCCAATTGCATTTCTGGCTCTGAATGTGTACTAACCACTAAAATTAAAACATTGCAATTGTATGAATTAATATGAATGCTTAAAAGAATAAATCAATTAAAAATATGAAAATATTTATATATATATTTAGCACGGACAATCCAACAATGCACAATATAAAATAAAATAATTAAATGTTTAACCTGACCCCACTCATACATTAAATTATAATGTACAGGCTTATAACTGACTGAGCAGTCGGAAGATAGTCACATTAAATATGTTTTCTAATTAAAACACAAAGTGCATTAAAGTTCTTGATGAAAATCAGCTTCTTGATTTATTTATTATCCAAGCATGTTCTTCAGATGCACACATCTCTGTGTACGTTTCTTTTACGCGCTGGTTTAATTTGAATCCAATCAAGAGATAATCTTTATAACGCGGACCATTTACAGTCGTGATAAAGTTCAGACGTGCACTGACAGCAGAGTTGTGGCACAAATATAACGGCATGCGTGATGTGCTTCAGGTTGTTGTGTAGGTGTCCCACGGTACTACATTGTTGACGTGACACAGAAAAATAAAACACACTTACTGCTCCTTCAGCTCTGCTTAGAAAACTTCAGCGCTCAGATGTATTAAATCCAGACGTTCTGTGAGTCCTGGAAACGCGCTCATTTCCAGACAAGCATGCGGTGACCGCGCTGTTCACGTCATCACAACATTGTTACAGCATGTTTTACGTGTTCATTTGTTGTGGTGAACTGCCGTAAAGTGTCTCAATGCGTGTGCGCGCACTGTGTGTTGATGCACTGATGCATATTCTGCTTGCTTTTAAAATGTAATCCCCCGAAATAATCCCCGTTTGTATTTAAAAGAACAACCTGTAATCTGATTACATGTTTTTTAATATACTGTCATGGATTACAGTTACATGTTTTTTGTATACTGATTATGTTACTCCCCAAGCCTGCTAATACACCTTTTTGTGTGACGTCAGCACTTCACTTAGCAACGCGCGCCGTCAGTGCAAACTGTAAATATATTAGATAAATATTTACTGCAAACTGTAAATATATTAAATAAACAAATGTGCTTCATATACCCATTTATGTTTTCATTTAGGTTGTATCGTTATTATTATATTATTAGCAGCGCTAGCCTAGCATAGCCACATCGTGTAACGAGTCAATTATTGCGATGACACAGGCCTATATAGACACAAAAACACATACATAAGCCTACCTTAAAGAAAATATATGCATCCAAGCTTTTGTAAGTCCTCATCTTCTCCATTGTGTTGACGCCAGGGCTGTTAATGAGCTACTTGTAAATAACAGGCCATCGGAGATCTGGGCATGTTGTCGGGTTGTTTTTCCATGAACCTTGAGGTGCTTTGTATGGACATGATTCCAAACCAACCAGATGTAACTTCCCTTCATATCGGTGCTTGGCCTTTGGCTCAAATGTGCTGAATTATTTGTACGACATTAAGTAAAAACTTTGTGTTGTCTGCGGTAAATAGTGTAAATAGCGGTTGTCAGGCAAATGTATACCCCTCTTAAAATGGCGGAGGGCGTTGCTAAGGCAAATGTCCCGGATCATGATGTCACCACGAAAAGGTGTATACATAGCCACTGCAAGCAGGAATCGTGTGATCAAGTATCGGCTAGTCACCCTGGACAGAAAGTCCTTGCGCCATCAGGTAAAAGTAAATGGAAAAGACAAACACAAAACAGAAAAGGCAACGACAAAATGCAAAAAAACGAAGACAATACAGAAAATGGAATGACAAAATGGAATAAGAATATGACCACATTTGTATATTTTTTCATTACTGATTCTCTTTATATTTACACATTTATTTCCTTTTAATTTAGGCACTCCTGTGATTCCATACAGATTGAATTAGCTGAACAAGCTACATTTTTAGTTATTTTTATATGCATGTATTTATTTATTTTATGACATAAATACTGTTGGATTTGGTGATTTGATATAAATAAAGATAATAGTGATACATTTGTTTGGTTACTTTAATGAATGGATACTGACACATACAGTATACCTTGTTTAAAAGTATGAAATAGCCACAAAGTGAGGAGAAGAAAAACAAATGCTTAAAAAATTGCTTAATATTTAAATAATCGTTGATTAATTGAATCGAAAGGTGAAGTCCGTTAGATGGCACACCCCTAAAAGTAAGGCAGTAACAAATATTTAAAAAAAAAAAAAAACAACTTTAACTTTACTTCACTAATTTTGGCCTTCAAAGAGTTCTACATTTCAAAATTTTCCTCACCGGCGGCACTCGCAAGCCACGCCCCCTATGCTGTGAAAAATTCCTGGTGAGAACCCTGCCTAACACCTTTTGATGGGAAAGGAGCTTCCTGAGAATAAATAACACAGCTGTGACTAATTACCTGGAGTCCTTCCCTCACTCACTTTGTTGCGGTGACTCCTTGTCAGGCATGTGTGGACGAGTTGCCCTAAGCTCCACTGTGCTGATTATTAATGCAAACTCCAGGGAGGACAAATAGAATCAAAGAGTTAGGCTTTGACAGATTGTAAAATGAATTTAAAAAGTTGAAAAAAAAAAAAATGTTTATTGTAAAATGATAAATCAAAGGTTGCATCAGGGTTGGGATCAATTATAATTGTAATTGCGTGATTGATTGTTAATTACCATTATGACATAATCAACAAAATAAAAAAGAAAAAAGAAAGGCTCAAATTAGAGGCTAGATCATATTTTTAGTGTATTTTACAGCTGATTTAAGACATGGGTCAAAACCAACCTGTTATTATAAGAGATGCTAACAGAAAGCTAACACAAGAGGAAGGTTACGTTTCATGGGGTTATTTATTAAATTGTGATTAAATGTAATTGAACTTTAGTAATTGAGAACATGATTGAAGTTGACTTTCAGGGGAAAAATGTCGGTCATCGTAATCATAATTGAGGTGTAATTGAACATGTATAATTGAAGATGTAATTGTAATTGAAAAATGTAAATGACCCCATCCCTGGGTTACCTCAGTGATTCTGCTTAGTAAACACTGTGGTGTCAGCAACATTAAATCCTATTTTGTGGTCCACTGTTGTTTTTCTTTAACACGATACTTTTTAACCATTAGCTTATATGACATCTCACTACTATTATAACCCCTTTAATTAGCAGATGTTCTTATGATTGCTGTGACAAAGACTATTTAAAACAAAACACATGATAAACTTGTCAAATGTTAGGCACAAAATTATAACTATTGCAACTGAAACACAGGTGTGTCATTTAATCTGATTTCAACATGGGTGTTGCTTAGGTTGGGTGTTCTGAGTGTATTCTATAATCCCTACATGGCTGATGATCTGTTAACGTGTTGTTCTTATAACGTCATTGATCAGCATTTATCTCTCCTTCTCCGCAGGCAGATGACGAGGTTGAATACAGTGTAGTAACCTACAGAAGGAAAGCCTCTGCAAAGGTAAAACCCTATAATCAGCATGAACTTTTTCAAGGGAGCAAAGGTTGTCTGACAAATGATTGACGTACTCTGACTGATACATATTTACTTCAAACACCCTGAACCACAGAAGCTGTTTGAGGAAAAAGGACACAGTTAATAATTTATTTTAAAAATAATACATATATATATATATATATATATATATATATATTAGAACTGTGGAAAAAAAATTAATTCGGCGATATATCGCGATATTATGTTGTGCGATTCTCGTATTCACTCAAAATGCATCCTTATTGTTTTTTTTGTTTTTTTTATTTAACCAGGAATGTCTCATTGAGACTAATCTCTTTTTCAAGAGATTCCTGGAAGCAATTCGGTCGAGAGGACTTTGCTTAATGTCAATGCAGAAATATTCAATGCAGCGTCGTACTTTTGTCCTGCGCTTACACTCCCGCTCACTAGTTGGCAGCACACGGCCCAGCCCGCCAAAGAAATAATGCTAAAGATGAGGTGAAGATGTTCAGGATGGAGTCCCCTTTGCCCCTGAATGGTGATCCTCTCACTTAGTGGAGGGAACATGAGGGAGCCTATCCTCAACTTTCCTCTGTAGCCCGTCGATTCCTCTCCATCCAAGGCACAAGCGTCTCCACAGAGCGAGTCTTTTCCACTGCAGGAGACATTGTAACTGCACAAAGAACCACGGTGGGCACACTAGTCATACTCAACCGCCCCATGATGCATTGCGACCGGAATGTAAAACGGTACAGGGACTGGCTTCAAGCTAAAAATCAAACATCCCCTTTTCAAAACAAAAGCATCTCTTCCTTTCTTCCACCAGTTTTAACGTTTTTGTAAATAGGACTCTTGTTTCATCAGTAGAATAATGGCGAACTATATGGATTCTGCGAAATGTCGGAATAAAATGTGTATAAACGAGTTTTATGGATCAAATGATCAAATGTTGACATTCTACTTTGTCATTTTCTCGCTTAAAATGTCTATAGAACTTTCAAAGTTGGTGAATATTTAGCTTTAGTGTGATAAAGGTTTTTGTTGTCATAGGTTCGAAATGCATCTTGGGAAACATGGAAGTGTATACTTCAGTGGGAACGCTCACCATCCTATTCATAGTGTATTACACAATATATAGTCATTGAGTTTATAGTATATAGTACGTTAGTGTGACATTTCAAACACAGCCAAAGGCTTTTTCATGAAACACGTGTTCCATAGCAACAACGCTAGTATCTATGTGTGACTGTGTGTCTTTTTCCTGTCTGCGTAAAGGCAATACAAAGATAAACATAGAACAACCACACTGACCAACTATGACAACTTTTCAGCTTTTCCCTGTGAGAATTGGAATCATATTGATTGAAGTTGTTTTTTTTTTTTTTTTTTATCAGCTGTATACTTTATTTTCTCTGTCTGTTCTGTGCTTACACTGCTTCTATACTGGTTTAAAGCACAATTCATTTTGCCTCTTGTGCTGTTATCAAATAGGAAAATGCCAAAAAGCTCAGAGAGTTGTTTAAAGAGCATGAAAAGAAGAATCTAGGAGGAGTTGTCCTGTATTTAAAGTCTGTTTACCATTTTTAAACCTTCTAAACTTCCATCCCTAAACGCCCCTAGAGCGTGCGTGCTGCTGAGTGCAACCAGGATGTCATTTACAGCTCTGTGGTTACCAAAGGATATTAAAGGTAACTGTAAATATAATCAAAGTACACTTTTTTTTTTTTTACATTTCATTGTTGTTTAAATGTTGCCTTTTTGTTCTTCAGCAGGTTGAAGCAGAAGAGCTTGAAGTTGCGACAGAAATGTAGCAGATGTTTCCTCACAGAAACTCCTAAAGTGGGTCATCATGACATCTACTAACTTTGCTCCTCCATCTTGAGGTTTTACATTATCCCACAACATACAAAAGCTTAAAGTACAAACCAGGCTACGATAACTCTGTTGTGATCACGGGGCTCCGCCCCCTCTGCTGGAACAGATATATTGATCTACATTTCTAATTATCACCACCTTTAGGGTGACAGAAAACTAGAAGGCGAACACTTCACTTGATTTGAGTTTAACAGTGTCTGTTTTCAGTATTATTCACTGTGGTGAGTTACTGTTTGGTTTACATGAATGTCTATGGACGTGCTTCAGTGGTAGCCATAATTAGAGAAACTAATGCTAATATGTAATAGGAGTTTGTGATAGACATGCTTCTATATCAGAGTGTAAGTGTTATGTCTATAAAGCCATTATAGCAGATATAGGAAACTGGCGGCACGGGGCCACATGCGGCCCGCATTCTAAGTAAATGTACAAAATGACAGAAAAATACACCAAACTAGAGCAAGAATACATTAAAAAACAAAAAGACTTACAACATTGCAGGAAAATACAGTAAAAGAACAAAACAAATGAACAAACGACAACAGTAATACACAAAATTACTGAAGAAAATGTACAAAATTACAGAAAATGACAACAAAAGTAAACAAAAAGACAAGGAAAACATGAAAAATGACTCCGCAAACCCACAGTATTAACAAACAAGAAAAATGACCCAAAAAAATGCAAAATGGCAGCACAAACACACAATATGACTCCAAAAAACATATATTTTACAGGAAAAATATACAAAAGAACTACAGAAATGCACAATATGCGTCACAATGAGCAAAACAACAACAAACACACAGAATGACAGAAAAACACACAAAATGACTGTAAAAACTCTGTTATTTCCTGTATTAATGCTCAGATCACTCATTATTCTAAATGCTGACATAACTGTTGATCATGTGGTGCTCTGATCAAACAAACACATTTTTGTGGCCCGCTGTCATAATAGTTGCCTACCTCTACATTATAACAATGCCACTTCTTGGCCACGAAATGCAACTTTGAGTAAAATCTAAAGTATATATTTTCAAGTAACTTTTCAGACAATCTCCTGTGAACAAAAAAAGCTTTTCAACAGCAAGACATTGGAACAGGTTAGTTCAATAATACGTCTATGTCCATTTTATTCTGTACAGTAGGGGATACCACACGACTGTCCAGGGATTCATGGGGAATGTAAATAGCAAAAATAAAATGAATGTTCTGAAAACCTATTGATGGACACTTTATTACAGATCTGTGGCTAAATCCGTTAGCCTATAGTAATTACAGTGAATTCAATAATAAAATGAAATAATAAAATAAGACCTTTTTTCTTAAAAAAAAAAAAAAAAAAAAAAAGACTTTCTTATTATGTGTCATAATTAGCAGTATGTGGAGGCTATAAATGGAATGAGGATTATAGCTGGGTATGAATGTTGGCCCAGTGATAGACTGATGTCTTCCCCGAGACGAACAGAAAAGACACATGTACCGTTATATAGTAAGTTTTTTTCCTCTCTAACAAAGCTCTTGTAGGGCAAACACACCACCTCAGGAGCTCTAGTCCAGTGGTTCCCAAACAAGGGTACGTGTACCCCTAGGGGTACAGGAGCACATTGCAGGGGGTACTCGGAAATATTAAACAATTCATTTGAAAATAATCGGGAAATGTTCATTGTTCTTTTTTAGGCTATTTTTTTGGACAAACTCACCACAAACTAACAGTAGTATTGCTCAATAAAATACTGTATTGTCTTGTGATTTATTAAAACAGGATTAACTTATGCTGTAGAGGCTATTTTATCACACTTCTGACAAAAAATAGGTACATTGTACAAAGGAGGCTATATTTACTTACTATTGAAGTAATCGCATAAAAGTTGTAGTTTAACTAAATTCCACTTTAAATTATATTCATTGTTTTGGATTTGTAGATTTAGCCTTAGGAAACCAATGTTCCAGACACATTTAAGAGAGCCTGCTGTTCCACAAATGAAAAAGTATATGAAATTGCTGAGAGGCTACTTGTGATATGAAGAGCGGGTACACATGAAAAAAGATTGAACCACCGCTCTAGTCTACTAAAATCTGATTCACTTTCCTGGATTCATCCCCACAAAGATATATACACATGAAAGATGTAGTTAGTACTTTGTAAAGTCAAATACTGCTGACAAACTTTTCATATTAAATCAACCAATTTTAAATGTTTATTTTCACTGAAACAGTGTGACAAATCTTTTTAATTGTTGCAGATCTGGTGTATGGTCATTGGTATGTTATATACTGTATAATATAGGATATGAGGTATATTTTTAAAATGCAAGGTGGGTTTTCTATAAAATGTAATGGAAATTAAACAATTCCATAAATTAGGAGAAAAAAGTGTTTCATGTACTTGAAATGTCAGCGTTTCCTACCTTTTTGTTACTGCTAGGCTTCCTTATCATCTTACCCTCTGATTAAAGTGAAACCATGAAAATGTAGGATTTAAGAAGTGGTTTTCTCACTTTTAGCCCAAATTAAACGCGTTGACATTTAGAAATCAAACAAACAGTTATTGCAGTTAATTAAAGATGATATTTACTGCTGATTTAAAGCAATACAGATTATGTACACAATTATTACAGTAATTGATTTATTATTTATCATTGATAAATAATGCTATTTCATTTATATGGTATATGTCAATGAGTTGTTTAATGTGTTTTAAGTTGAGCATTTAAAAGAGAAGGGAGACTTTTTATTGGTTAATTATGTTTTAGATTTTTGTACTTGCTCTCAGACGGTGTTTAGTGATAATCTGACTGACCTGAGGTTGTTTAAAGCTTGTGTTGTTGTTTGTTGTTAAATTTAGATTTCATTGAATTCAGATGTTTTTGAAACTGTTTGATCCAGAAAATAAACCTTGAAAAAAGTTGACCTGAGAATACATTTTATTATGGGTTAACAAGGGCTATCGGATATAAGGATATTTAGTATAAGGTTATATAATTATAGTATGTTAAAAAAAAGAAACCATGAATAATAATTGACATCCACAGTAGTAATACTAATCTCATATCTAGTGTGAAAAATAATTTATCAACTGAATGTCACACATTTTAACATTGTTAGTATGGGCTAATAATGTGCGACTGTAACATTAAGACAAGTGCTGTAATTTACCACTTTTGTTTTTGTCCTTGAACGTAGCAATAGCTTTAGCTGCGTTCCAGACAAAAACATTAGGCTTTGCGTAACGTCTGTAGCCATGTTACTACCTGAGGATACATGTAACAGGCCGCCGCTCATTTTAAATGGTTTATACAATGAGCAGGAACACTTAGCACGAGCTTTTAGCGTTCACATATTGAGTTAGCTGCGTTGCTAACGTTAGCAACGCCGTCGCACCGTAGTGGTCCCAGTCAGTGGGCGTACACTGTAGCTGTTACTACCCGACGTACGGTGCTTATGGGCGATTCCATCTTGCAAATTTGACGTCATTTGGAGCCCGAGTCTGCGCAGTAGGGTCTGGCGGGAGGAGACGTGTTACACGCCCCGCCCTATTAGCGTACTGCCCTGATGACTTACGCAAGCCCAGCTACGCCGAGAACTTAAGTATCTTTCCCGTCTGGAAATTCTACCAACGTCTTGTTCAGATCATAGCGTGTAGTACAAAACCACCATATAGTTCAACTCAAATATCTAGTTAAATGGTGTCTCGGCTTTCCTTCTCGACATAACTGCTATTCACAAAGACAGCTACGCAAGATCTGTGGCTGTCAATCATCGTCATATGTGACGTCAAATCCCGTTTTTCAACCTCAAATAACTTATTTAAAACAAACTTCACAGATAAATTAGCCCTAGAACATAATGTAGGGTGATAATAACTAATGAACACAGTAGGGTTTAGCTTTGGTAAAAAAATGATGTGACGAGTATTTTAACTGTACAGTTTGAGCCATCTGTTAACATTGAGGAGGCGGGGTTTCTGAGCGATACTGCAGCCATTCAGCAGGGGGCGCTCTAATAATAACAGCTTCACTTCAGCGGGTAGTTTGTTCCGTCCATTCTGTTCACAGTCTATGATCCCAGTGAGAGGATGAGAGAGTCCAACGATCTGTGACTGGAAACTGGAGCAGGTTAGTGTGTCCACAGTACACAGCTTTTACTGTGCAATGTGTCTACTTCACTATGGCTTTTTACAGCCATATTCAGGATTTTCCTGGATATTTCGTAATTGTACGATAATAAACGTCTAATATGATGAGAATAAAGTTGGGATTGTACGAGAATAAACGTCACATATTATGAGAATAAAATTGGAATCGTACAAGAAGAAAAAAAATTCCATTCCGGAAATAAACATTGACAGCCTCCAAGTCCGTGTGGTTTCTCCTCAGGAGTAGATCCTTTTCTTGTAGATCCTTTTCAAAGTTGTGATAGTGATGTTAATGTGGTGCAAATGTGCCAAAAGACAAGTTATTTCTTTATTTGCCAAAGCTGAACTGAAATACAAATTCACAAAGCCTCCACAGATCTCATTTATAACACAGGGATTGATCTGTGCATCTGCACCTGTAGATTGACTGTTTTCCTCTTAAAATTATGACTTTATTCTTGTAATACCATGACTTTATTCTAAGTAAGTTTATGGCTAAATTGTAGCGCATTTCATAAACAAGGCAATTCAAGGTCCTTTACGTCATCAAAAAGTGCAACAGACATTCAACAGCTTAAAAATCAGCAGTAAAACATTTAAAATCAGCAGTAAAACATTTAAAATCAGCAGTAAAACATTTAAAATCAGCAGTTAAAATCATCAGGACTATTTTCATAAAGTTATGTCTTATTCTCGTAATATGACTTTATTTCCATTAAATTTGGGTTTTGTTTTAATATAATAACTTTTTTAAATGAAATTATGACTGTACTGTATTAAATATAATTTTCCGTTTTAAATAAAATTTTGACTTTGATCTAATTAAATAATACTTTATTGTCATAATACTATATATAAATATTTTCCCCTTCATAAAATTACCAATTATTCATTGTGGTATTTTGGATTTTTTCTTTTCTTGTGACAGTAAGACTTTATTCTTGTATTACAAATGTTCCCATTATAATTCATAATATCAAACCTAGAACCTAATACAACTCTGAGATAAAAGAGAGTTCAGAGTCATATACATTGTATGTAAGAATAACAATAAATGATGTCTTCACTGCACTATTATCTCCTTGGTCTTGACCTGTTGAGGGTGAGGTTGTTCTCCTCAAATCATGTCATCAGACTGGCCCCTCCCAGGTTGTTCTCCTCACATCATGTCATCAGACTGGCCCCTCCCAGGTTGTTCTCCTCACATCATGTCATCAGACTGGCCCCTCCCAGGTTGTTCTCTTCACATCATGTCATCAGACTGGCCCCTTCCTCCTGTATCCTATTACCACGGTGTCATCTGCAAAGGCGACACAGTCGTGGGTGAACAGGGTGTAGAGGACGGGGCTGAGGACACAGCCCTGTGGGGTGCCAGGGGTCCCTGTGGATGCTGGCTGAGGTCCAGTTCCCCATCCTGACGGACTGGGGCCTGTCAGTCAAAAAGTCCAGCAGCCAGTCACTGCTGTGAAGCCTGAGGGAAAACAGTTTTTGGGGGAGCGTGTGGGGAATGACCATGTTGAAGGCTGAGCTGTAGTCGATAAAGAGCATCCTGATGTAGGAGTCTTTACTCTCCAGGTGAGAGAGGGAAGTGTGGAGGACAGCAGTGATGGCGTCTGAGGTGGACGGAGCTCTGACTCAGGTAGAATAGAGAGGTGAGAATGTCTGCAGCTCATCTGGACATGCTCTGAGGGCCCGCCCAGGAATGTGGTCTGATCTTCCTGCTTTGCGGGGGTTAATTCTCCTCAGGGCTTTGTGTACCTGATTGATCTGCTATGACCAAAACACAAACTATGATTTTCTCACCTACATCCACACATGATCATTTTGCACAGATTTGATCCTACAGTTTAATTGTGTGAATAATTATGATAATGTATCCTTTATTAATCACCATAGTGAAACAGTCTTTCTCTACATTTAACCCATTTTCCCCGAGGGGTAGCGGTGGGCTGCAGTTAGGGTCAGGGACTTGTTCAACACTCCACAGTGATGATGGCCCAGGTGAGATTCAAACCGGTGACCCTCTGATTACAAGCACACTTCCCTCACCACTAGGCCACCACTGCCCCAATAGAGGGGTTCGGACTTTCCTACAATTAATACCACAATGCATTTTGCGGCGACCATCTTGGTAGGCTTGTTTACATTCTTCACGGTAGCGTTAGCATTGCACACGTGATTTTTTGGAACTAATCAGAATCAGAATCAACTTTATTGACCAAGTAATGTATTGAATACACACGAGGAATTTGTCTTGGTGAACTGTGCTCTCTCTGATAGTGTAACATTAAATAATATTCAGTGGAAAATAACATTTCATCGGCTTTGGTACGATGGAAAAATACTCTGAGTCACTGGATAAGAAGGCCCTTACTCGTTACAAGGAGAAAACAGCTGTAATTGGATGTGAGGATCCTCACCATATCGATTACAAGTCTGAGTGGAGTACCGACCACGACAGCTTCCCTTATGTTTTATACCCGGACTTGGTGAATGACTTGATTTTTCAACCCAAGGAATTAACACCCCCTGTCCACAAATAACTCTAGGGACGTGATAAAAGCTGGTTTTAGCCCCTCCCACCTTGATTGTGACAGTTGACAACAGCACACGTCGTCAGCGTTATCGCTGGATGAAGGAAGAACAGCAGTTCCTGTTCAAACATTGCCTTCCAAAATGGAAGCCAAATGCATTGTGGGATTCATTGTAGTTAAGTCCGAACCCTTCTATAGTGACAGAGGTCACTCGTGTTTTAAAGGAGAATGGTGACTTAAGTTGTAACTTAAAGCTGTTTCATGCAGTGACAGCTTGGACTGTTATGTGACGTCTAAGAATCACCAGCTGACTGGAATGAAAGGGAAACTTAACATTCCCTCACTTATTTCAGCTTGTTTCCTTTTCCCTTCTGATGAATCCCCTCCTCAGCACTCACATTCATTTTCATCTCTCTTTAATCTGAAAGTTAAACCCTGGACAGACTCTCCTCCGTCCCCTCCTGCTCTGTGTGAGCCTCACACATGGAGGCATGGGCGTTTCCAGGAACAACAGTCTGATGAGTGTGGCCATTGCTTTCAGTTTCATTTCTGCTGAAGTAGAAACACAGTAGGTGAGATAAGGAGGGAGGAGTGGAGGGACTATAAGAGCCTGTAGATCTTTAAAACCCACTGGCTGCTTGTATTTCACTGGGAGAAGAAGAATCAGACATTAGTGAAGGTAAGACAGCTCTTATCCATCTGTGATGCAGGCGTTAAACTCTTCTTCTGTGTTGGTGTGTGCTGGTTTGAGACCAGTTTAATACACTATACCAGTGGTTCTGAAACTTTATGGCTCAAGCAGCCAATTTATCTTTTTAATCCAACTTCCGCATTTTGCTTAAAATTCTGTGAAAATCCAACTATAGAGCATAATGATGGAAGGAAAGAGTGATAACACATTTTAAAGAATCACATTTAGTTAATAAATGGAAAGAAACAGTGTTTAGTGCCTTATTAATAGATTTATTTCTATAGTTTTTAATCATTTCTGGTCATCTCCCTCCTGTTGTGGGACCAAGAGTTTTATCATTTCATGTTCTCATCATGATCATTTCTGTTATTATTGTGTGTGTTTTCTGTGTCATTTTGTGTATTTTTTTTTTTTATTATTATTCAGTATAGTTTTCTCTCATTTTGTGTTTTTGTTGTCATTTTTGTGTGTTGTTGGTATTATTTCAATTATTCTATCTCAGTTTGTGTGTTTTTGACATTGTTTGGTTGTTTCTTATGTTTTTCTGTTATTTTTGTGTATTTTGTAGTGATCTTGTGTATATTTCTCTCATTTAGTGTGTCTTTGTTGTCGTTTTGCATGTTGCTGGGCAACGCGATGGCACTACAGGTGGATTTTGAGACAGAGAGAGAGAGAGAGAGAGTGGAAAATTAACATATGAAAGCATTAATCATATGTTTTTTAATAGTCTTATAATGTTTAATATTAGTTAAAAAATGATAATCATACTAAATATTAGCAGAAACTCACAAAACGACAAAAGCAAAAAAAAACACATAAAATAAAAGAAAAATATACTGAATGATAAAAAGAACAAACAAACAACAAAATACGCAAAATGACACCAAAAACACACGCACTAAATGAGAGAAAAATACACAAGATCACTACAAAATACACAAAAATAACTGAGAAACAAACAAAACAACATAAGAAACAACCAAACGGCTCCAAAAACACAAGAATAATTTAAATAATACCAATAACACACAAAATTAACAACAAAAACCAGAGAAAAATATACTGAATAGTAAAAAGAACAGACAAACAACAACAACATACACAAACTTTAATAGAACATGAACCACAACAGGAGGGAAATATATATATAAATCTATTAATGAGGCACTAAATACAGTTTCATTTCACTTATTTACAAAATGGGATTTTTTTTACAAAAATGTAAACCTCTCCTTGTTATTTTTTGTAAAAATAAACTTTGGCAATGAATTAACCATAGTTCTGTAAAGGACTGTTGTTTAAATTCCACCTGTTGTCACTATCGGTAATACGTTCAACTGCACTTCCTGTTAGGTAATGATGTTGGTCTATTTCATAGTAACTTTAGAGATTGTGTAATCATTATACTTCTGTTCTTATTTAACAAAACACACTATTTTGCCCTTGACTTTTGTTTTCTCATTTACAAACCAAATGTGTGCTTTTAATTTGAAGGAGGAGGCCATTTAAACCAAATGAAAGACGTCTGTTTTGTTTCTGCTTATTTAACTTTGGCTCCTTTTGTCTCTAGGTAGTAAAAGTAACTCTTTGATCCAATTGGCTGTGACAAATCCCATGATGCTTTGTTCCCAGGATGGTTGAGTTCATTGGCTAATGAAGTATTACCAAGTAACAATGACACTGCTGAATATGGGTTTTAAACACCTTTTAACGTTCTAAAGGCCACAAAGAGTCATGCTTATATTTATTGCACTGTAATTACCGCTGAAATCATTCCTAAACACTTCCCATTATCGTTCTCTCTTTATAGGCTCCTCCCACAAACACAAAGGGGGAAGTCACCAGCTTGTGCCTGTAATCAAACTGTGTAATAGGGCTGTGCGATATTGACTCTCATTCATATCTTGATATTTTTCCTCAGAATGGCAATATGCAATATAAACTCATTATATATTTTTTTTTCTGATTAAATTTGATTTACTTTGTTTATTTATGAACATGTAAAAACAATACATATAAAATGAGAGGAATGACAACAAACAAGTCAATTTCCAAAACAAGTCAAAGACACAAAGAAAGAATATTTCAATAAAACATTTACACATTCAAAAAAAGAGTAGGAAGAAGTCTGACTTATTTAATCCCCCCCCCCCCCCCCCCCCCCGTAACAAGTATAACCAATTTATATATGAGCTACTTATATATACATACATATACATACATACACACATACATCTATATACAGTGCCACTTTTAGCTTTTTTTGTTGTCATTAATGAGTAAATTCTGTATTTTGGTTACAGTTACAATGTGGTTACAATGCAGTTTTTAAAGCGTAGCCATCCATTGCGTGGCCCCTTTAAGACAGTCGCAGGAGGGACTGTTCCTCGTGTATAATTGTAATCGCGACCACGTAATTGATAATTAATTACAGTTATGGCGTAATTATAATTGTAATTGTAATTTTAAAAATCTGTTGCTGTGTCATAATTGTAATGAAATTGTAATTGAGTTCAGATAATTCACTTTGTATTTGCGATTGCTATACAAAAATGTCAATTATAATTTAAGGCAAAACTGTGGAACCATCTTACAGTTCTATGTACAGTTCTACACATATGTAGTTAACAATTATTAAAATATGTTTCCCACATTTGACCATTTTAATAATATTAAAACCTATATTTTCATTGATTAAGAAGCCTAACAAGGGAACCAATAGATAGGAAAGCAACTAGATGATAAATATTTGTTTTTAGTGTATTTTACAGCTGATTTAGGACGTGTTATCATAAGAGATGCTAACAGAAAGCTAACACAAGAGGAAGGTGAACTTTTATTAGGTTATTTATTTCAGGCTCAGTAATTGTGATTAATTGTAATTAAACTTTAGTAATTGAGAATGTAGTTGTAATTGACTTTCTGGGGATAAAAAATAATTGTAATTTAATTTGAATTGAACATGGGTAATTGTAACTGAACAATGTATTTGACCCCAACCCTTGATCATTTACCATCATCTCCCGCTTGATGTGGGACCCAGACTGATCATTTTGATCAGCATTTTTGTGTGTTTTTGTTGTCATTTTGTGTATTTTGTTGTTGTTTTTATCATTCAGTATATTTCTCTCTTGTTTTGTGTGTTTTTGTTGTCATTTTAGTGTGTTGTGTGCATACTTCCGACGGGGACTGTACTAGTTTAAATAATACCAATGTCATTTGTGCATTTCTTTGTATAATTATTGTTTTTGTTGCCTTAAGCAGTGTGATTCTGGAGTCATTTTGTAAATAAAAGGTTTGTTAAAATGTGCAATTATTTTTCTAAATCAAATAACACCAATTCATTCAATTCAAAATAAAAAATGAAAAATTCTCAGACTGAAATAACTGATAAATAATAATATATATATATATTATGTCGTTATTTAATTATTTATTTATTAATATTATTCCATCCATCCATCCATCCATCTTCTCCCGCTTAGCCGTTTCCGGGTCGCGGGGGCAGCATCCTCAGTAGGGAGGCCCAGACTTCCCTCTCCCCGGCCACTTCCTCCAGCTCGTCCGGGGGGACCCCGAGACGTTCCCAGGCCAGCCGAGAGACATAGTCTCTCCAGCGTGTCCTGGGTCTTCCCCGGGGCCTCCTTCCGGAGGGACGTGCCCTGAACGCCGCACTAGGGAGGCGTTCAGGGGGCATCCTAATTAGGTGCCCGAGCCACCTCATCTGGCTCTTCTCGATGCGGAGGAGCAGCGACTCTACTTTGAGCCCCTCCCGAATGACTGAGCTTCTCACCCTATCTCTAAGGGAGAGCCCAGCCACCCTACGGAGGAAACTCATTTCGGCCGCTTGTACCCGTGATCTTGTTCTTTCGGTCATGACCCAAAGTTCATGACCATAGGTGAGGGTTGGAACGTAGACCGACCTGTAAATCGAGAGCTTTGCTTTTCGGCTCAGCTCCCTTTTCACAATGACGGACTGGTGCAGACTCTGCATCACTGCAGACGCCGCACCAATCCGCCTGTCGATCTCTCGCTCCATCCTTCCCTCACTCGTGAACAAGACCCCGAGGTACTTGAACTCCTCCACCTGGGGCAGAACCTCATCTCCAACCCGGAGAAGGCACTCCACCTTTTTCCGGAGGAAGTTCACGTCGCCCGGATTGGCGCTACCGGGGCCCCACCTTGGAGCCAGGCCCGGGGTTGGGGCTCGAGTGCGAGCGCCTGGTGGCCGGGGCTTTGCCCACGGGCCCCGGCCGGGCAGAGCCCGAAAGGACGACGTGGGCCCGCCCTCCCGTAGGCCCACCACCCGCAGGAGGGATCATACGAGGCCGGTGCAGTGTGGATCGGGCAGTCGTCCAGGGCGGGGGCCTTGGCGATCTGATCCCCGGCTACAGAAGCTAGCGTATTAATATTATTATTTAATATATATAAATAATAATATTATATATATGTATATACAGTATATATATATAATGTTATTATTTATCAGTTATTTCAGTCTGAGAATTTTTCATATTTTTTTAATTGAATTAATAATAATATTTATATATTATGAATGATAAATAATAATTAAAAATGATATATAAAATAATAACTAATAAATGTTCTGGGAAAATAACCAGAATTCAATGCTGTTTTGGCGCGGTGCATTACTTTTAATCTGATTGGTCGGCTATGATGTGATGCATTTGATTGTTGTCTGGTTGTCTGGTGTACAAATGTAACTAATTACTTCTTTTAAAACATACCTAAGTAGAAGTAAAATGACTGATTTAAAAATATACTCAAAAAAGTACCCATAAAAGCAACTCAATTACAATGATATGAGTACTTGTAATCTGTTACTTTCACCTCTGGTCAGGGGTCACATAATAGTTTTAGAATCAGAAATACTTTATTTATCCCTGGGGGAAATTACTTGTGTTACAGAGGCTCAAGAAATATTACAAATAAAAAGAATATTAAACACTTAACAAAGAAAGAAAGAAGAGAAAAAAAACCCTGTATATAATTAAGTAAAAGACTGTTAATTAAAGAAGAATTAAATAGAAGTGCACACACATAATATATATAAAAATAAAATATAAATAATTTAAATTATAGTAAAGATTTGTCTGATAGAATTTCTATATATACACATTATTAACATTCCCTTTTTAAAGTGCAAAGGATTATCAACTATAACTGTACATTGCTTTTCTTAATACTTTATCAATAATTGTTGTTTTTTCTTCTTGTAGAATAAGTGAAGATGGATAAAGTTCTGGAAAACGTTGTGTCCATGGTGAGGGAACACCCAACTGGGATCTTACTGAAAAAAGTGCTTAACCACTACAACCGAGCGTACAATACACCTTTGGATCTGTCCGCACTGGGTTTGGACTCTGTAGACGGCCTGGTAGCCTGTCTGCAGAGGGACCTGGTCCTGAAAGGAGGGCGTGTGTACCACAGGGTGCATCTCACAGATAATGCACCCCCGGCACACCCTGAGTCCACAGCTGGAGAGACAAAGAGTAAAACAAAAGCTCGCAGGAAGGCAAAGAAAGATGTTTCACTCGTGGTGAAAAAGCATCCAGATGGTATTCCTATGAAGAACTTGTTGGGTGTGTATTACCAAACTTATAAAAAAACCTTGGACTTATCCTCACTGGGTTACAATCATATAACACCCCTTGTTAAATCTGTCAAGAAAAAACTGATCATCCACGAAGGCGTGGTATACCATAAACACCATTTCCCTCGAGATCTAACATCTGCATTGACGTCAACAGTTGATGATAACGAGAGCCGAGCGTCCACACCTGAAAGCCCAGCATCTCTGAGCCGGACCAGCACTCCTGATCCTCCTGATGCTAAACTCCACGGCGTGCCGAGCTCTTCACACTTAATCCACCTCACTGGTCCTCCTGTGTTTGCATCAGCACCCTTATCCTTTGGTGCACCTGTATCCTGTAATCAGCCAGGGACACTCAGCCAGGAGCAGCTCCAGCAGAGGGTGATAGAGGTACAACATTCTCTACGACTACGTCACAGCAAACGGTCGTAGTAAATGTTTTACCTCACTGAAACATCTGTGTCAGCCTGGTACGGGCTGACATTTGTGCCACGAGAAACTCAATTTTAATAGTTGGTATCACGGTTGGGGTTAATTACATTTTTCAGTTGCAATTAAGCTTTCAATTACCCATGTTCAATTACAATTTAATTACGATTGCAATGACCAGCATTTTTCCCAATTACAATGAATTTACAGTTAGTTTTTATATTCAGAAAGTCAGTTACAATTGTGTTCTCAAGTACTAAATTTACTATGATTACTGAGCCTGAAATAAATAACCTAATAGAAGTTAACCTTCCTTTTGTGTTAGCTTTGTTAGCATTTCTAATGATAACGGGTCATGAATCAGCTGTAAAATACATTAAAAACATTTTTTTTTCTTTGTTAGGCTTCCTAATAAATGAAAATATACATTTTAATATTTTTGGTGTGGGCGTCTGAGCCTTTCTTGCGTCAGTACAGTATACCGCTAGATTACATTTTTTTTAATGGTAAAATGTGGGAAAACTTGATATGAAACATATTTTAGTATTTGTTAACCACATATGTGTAGAACTTTAACATGGTTCCCCAGTTTTGCGTTAAATTATAATTGAACATTTTTATAGGATTTGCATGGCAATTACAACTACAAAGTCAATTACCCGAACTCAATTAAAATTACAACAGCAACAGATTTTTTTAAATTACAATTATAATTATGCCATAATTGTAATTAATTAGCAATTACATGATCAAAGTTATATTAAATGTTGGGTAGTTTGCTAAACAGATGAAGTGGGGTATTTGCTTTTTTTTTTTTGCTATTACATGATGAAATGATGTTTTCTCTGACAATGCATACGGTTCAATGATCAATGTAAATTGGTGGAAGAATTCTATATATTTAAGGAGAAATGTTACAGGTTTAGTTGGATGAACAAAGGCTCACTGATGTGTTGTAGTTGAGGAGTGTTCACCAGCCTGCGGTTCTGTCCATGGAGCAGCTCCAGGCCCGTTACTTCCTACAGTTTGGTGAACAGCTGACACGGGAACAGTACAATTCCCTGCCCGACAGCTGCAAAGCCAAGGAGCTTCCATCAGCAACAACAGGTACAACAAAAGCAGCGACTGCTGACAGGAACACACCTGCAGGTACCACCACATCCAACCGTTCTGCATTAAAGCATTTATTATCAGCAGGGTTGGGGTCAATTACAATTATCTGTGTTCAATTACAACATAATTACCATTATGGTGACTGGCATTTTTTTAAATTACAACTAAAAATAAAAAATATTTTTCCACTGAAAGTCAATTACATGTACTGTATGTTCTCAATTACTTAAGTTCAATTACAATTCATCACAATTACCGAGCCATTAATAAACAAGAAGACATTATCATCAACATCCCCCACCAGATTTGTTCTCATTATAACTTACAACCTTTTCTTAAATGTCCTAAATAAAGAACTTAGATGTATACATAAGAAATATGATCCCATCAGAATATAAAATTACTAACTATATTAAATGTTTTCTAAAAGCTGTCCCCTTTGAAGATACCTCGAACAGAGTAAAAAAAAACGGAACAAGGGCAATAACTCCAGAAAAAATAATTGTGCGCTTCTCATTGTCAAACTCCATCAAGGTATTGATACCCTGAAGCCACACACCGAATTTGGTTATCATATCTTAAACGGATTCTGAGAAAAGCTGTCCCCTTTGAAGATACCTCGAACAGAGTAAAAAAAAAAAGAAACAAAAGCAAAAACTCCGGAAAAAATAATTGCGCGCGTCTCATTTTCGAACTCCATCAAGGTATTGATACCCTGAAGCCACACACCAAATTTGGTTATCATATCTTTAACAGTTTCTGAGATAATAACTCCATAAAACAACCTTCGTCTTGTGTTAGCTTTCTGTTAGCATCTCTAATGATAACGGGTCCATTTTGACCCATGTCTTAAATCAGCTGTAAAATACACTAAGAAATATTATCTCTCATCCAATTAGTTTTTCATCTCTTGGTTACCTTGTTAGAAAAATATAGGTATTCATATTTTTTTGCCTTTTTTATGTTGCAGGGTTATGGTCAATTATAATTGTAATTGCGTAATTGATAACTAAATACAATGATGGCATAATTGTAATTTTGAAAATCTGTTGCTGTCGTAATCATGAACGTAATTGTAATTGACTTTCTGAGGATAAAAAACAAATGTAATTGGAAAAAATGCTGGTCACTGTAATCATAATTGATTTGTAATTGAAAATGTAATTGTAACTGAAAAATGTAATTGACCCCAACCCTATATGTCAATATTCTTTTATTAATGTTACATTGTTCCTCTTGGGAAAAGCTGATGTGAAACATTAACTACATACTGTATGTGTGAGCCATAGAACTGTAAAATGGTTTCCCGGTTTTGCATTTAATTAAATTGTAATCGACCATTTTTATATAATTTCCAATTTGCCAATTACAATTAGAAAATCAATTATAATTATGTCATAATTGTAACTGATTATCAAATACACAATAATAATTGGAAGTTGAATTGTTGTTTCAAAGTAATTACAGCAATTGTTTATTACTTTTATGTGACCATGCACAAGCTTCAATGACAAGTGCTTGTCAGTAAAAAATACTGTATAATAAAAATGGCTGCTTCTTCACGTAATAATATAAATTAGTAAAAAATAATAAATCTATTTGCTACGACCTTGCACTTTTATAATATATTTTGTTCTCACTGGTAGAGAGTCCAGTGTTGCATCAGGTAGCCAGCATTTACAGTAGTTCCACACCAAAGTTGGGGTCAATTACATTTTTCAATTACAATTACGTCTTCAATTATCCATGTTAAATTACAACTAAAATTGAATTACAATAACCAGCATTTTTCCCAATTACAATTAAAATTCCAATTATCTTCTTAATAACTAAAGTTCAATTACAATTAATCACAATTACTGAACCTTTATTAAATAGAAGTTTTGACTCGTGTATTAAACCAGCTGTAAAATACACACACACACACAAAAAAATATTTATCATCTGATTTGTTTTTCATCTCCTGGTTACCTTGTTAGGCTTCCTGATCAATGAAAATATTGATTTTAATATTATGATCTGAATGTCTGAGCCTTTTCTCTATCAGTATACACCTAGATTTTAGTTCCTTTTTAAGTGATAAAATGATCCTGAAGAGAAGTGAGCGGTAAATATGAAACATATTTTAATAATTCTTGAATACATGTGTGAAGAATGTCCATGACAATTACAATTACAAAGTGAATTATCTGAACTAAATTACAATTTAATTATGATTACAGCAGCAACAAATATTTTCAATTACGATTACAATTATAATTACATCATAAAGCTGTGTTGTCTCACTGCCCCACAGCAACAAACAAGCAGCAGCAGCAGAATACTGGGGCCACTTTCCTGGATAGCGCTGAGTTCCCAGCACTAGGGACGACTAGGGTGGCTGAGGAAAGGCCAGTTCCTCCCAGTAAGAAGGACGTCCCCGTCTTTAGAGAGGCGTATCATGCACAGCAAAGAAAGGTGTTTGGGGAGAACATGCGAGACATGGAGCTCATGGAGCAAGAGAGAATGCAGATGATGGGCGGGAGGCACCACACCTTAAACTTGGAGCAAATCAACCAAATGATGGAAGGCATGATTCGTCAAATTGCTGATGAAGGAGATCTGGTCACCGACAAAAAGGTGGGACAGACTGAGACACATTTTAATCCATTTAAAAGATAAATTCAATGTTTTTGATTATTAAGTTGAACGTCTCCCTCCTATTATCCTCAAATATCACTAACACATTTTACCTTTGGGGTCAATCTGACCCCAGGAATTTTTGCCTCCAGAAAATGTTTTTGTGTCAGGCACTTTGTTTTTTTGTTGAATACATGAATAACCCCTTGACCTGTTCTCTAGCGCCACCATCAGGTCACACTTTTAAATTAGAATTCATTTATCTTGAATAGACACCTTTTTTATTTGTAAACATTGTGACGTATTTTGTTGGGCGGGGCTTAGCCTGGAGGCAAACCACCATAGATTTATATAAACACTAGATGACTTAAAGAAAGAGCTGTTCCAAAATGAGGATATTACCCTCCTCTATTATGTGTTCAATCTATTGTAGTCATCAAATAAGTATGTGTTTGTGTTTTTTATCCTTATTATTGCTTTATTAGTGCATATGTCTAAGATGTTTGAATGGGAGACACACAACAGGTGATGGACCTGCTGTTTACAAAGGTTTAAAGGATCTTAGAAATGTCTATTGTAAAAACATACTGTATGTACATTAATTGTGTCCATGTTTTGTGTCTTGGCTGTATGTAGGTGGTTTTCCGTGTGTGCAGATTGATTCCACAGCTTGATCCAAGAACGATAACTCACTGGAAGTACTCAGCTTTGAAAAACCTTCTGTTCATCCAGAGAGAAGTCAACATGTTCATCGAGGTGTTTGCATCAACAGTCTGATCATTCATTGAGCTGAGTGGGGGAAGCCTTATTTTCCTCTCTGTCTTTGTTAGAGCACTGAGGCAGTGGCGAGCATCACTACCCTGTATGAGCTGGGACTGTCTCTGGCTGGTCTGAAGGACAAAAAGCGCTACGAGGAGCTCAACTTGGGGCCTCTCTGTAAACTCCCCCTCGTGCACCGCCTGTTTAAGATTGACGCCAACACTAAGGATGATGACATCCACCAGATTGAAACAGTGGACATTCTAAAGGTACGATTGCCATGAGGACAGTTACAAATACATTTTCAATTACTCATGTTCAATTACAATTCAATTACGATTACAGTGACCAGCATTTTTCCCAATTACAATTACATTACAATACGTTTTCATCCTCAGAAAGTCAATTACAATTACATTCCCAATTACTAAAGTAAAATTACAACTAGAATATTTGCATTTCCTGAAGAAAATGCAAGTGAGGATGCAGGTACTAGCCCGCGTCGCACTGCATTACACTAGCATTAGCATTAGCATTAGCTAGCATCAGCATTGGTTAGCATTAGCATAAGCTAGCATTATCATTAGCCTAGCAATACCATGAGCACCAACATAGCATTAGCATTCGCCGAGCAATAGTATTAGTTTAGCATTAGCTTAGCATTCGCCTTGCAATAGCATTAATCTAGCATTAGCACTAACTTAGTATTAGCATCCGCATAGCATTAGCATTAACCTATCAATAGTATTAACTTAGCATTAGCACAAATCTAGCATTAGCTAAGCATTAACCTAGCATTAACTGAACATTAGCAGGTTGAAAGCGGTTGAAAAAGTTGAATAAAGTTGAAAATGGTTACAAATAATAAAAGTACAAGCATAAATCTTGGGAACTTTGTGAATTATTTGATAGCTTATTTGTCAAAATCGGACAAACGGTGTTGGAAGAGTTAGCGACGATGGATGCCTCCTTCATCCTCACTAATTAATCACAATTACTGAGCCTGAACTGAAAAATCTAATAAAAGATTACCTTCCTCTTGTGTTACCTTCTGTTAGCTTCTCTAATGATAACTGGTCTTAAATCAGCTGTAAAATATGCTAAAAACAAATATCAATCATCTAATTTCTTTCCTATCTATTGGTTACCTTGTTAGGCCTCCTAATCAATGAGAATATAGGTTTTGATATTTTTGGCGTGGGCATCTGAGCCTTTGTGTCAGTATACTCCTCGATTTCAATGTTTGTAGTAAAATGTGGTAAAGCTTGATATGAAACATTTTTTAATAGTTTGAAACTGATTTCCCTAAACAGAGCTAAATTCCAACTCTTATACCTAGTTGGGCTTTTACCTACGATATTAGAATCAATGCACTAAAATGTAAATGTAAAGATGCTAAAACCACATTGTACACATACAAAATCACATACAATCTCAATCACAACACTATATGAATAAAAGTTAGTAAAGTTGTAATCAACTTTCAGGGAAGAAAAATATAATTGTAATTTATTTGTAATTGGAAAAAATGCTGTTCACCATAATCATATTTGAATTGCAATTGAATATGCATATATTTATACTCTGAATCACTGAGTGACAGATGATAAATGACTAAAGAACAAGCTTTGAGTGGTAGTCACATTTGTCGGCGTGTTCCTTGATGTTTCCTTGTCTTACCTGAACCCATGGTGACCCCCAATTGGCCTGATGTTAAACATTGTATACAATGCAAACACTTAATGCCTAAATAATTACATGCAATGGAAACCAAACCCATATGACAAAGACACAGTGTGGTTATTTTGTTTTAATGACTTAAAACCAAAACAGAAATACAAAAACATTAAAAACCAGACAAACAGCGTTTTTCTGTTTTAAAATTAAATCTGGCTCTGTTTGTGATATTTGGATATTAACAGGAAACTATGGATGAGAGCTTGATGTTTTAATCTCACCACACAGAAGCACCCACAGAAGGACTTGTACTCTGCTACGTTTGATAAAAAATAATCATGTAGCATGTTGTCCACCTCACATTGATTTCAAAGAGGCATTAACTTTACCAAACAGTGTTAGGGTCCAAAATGTATCCAAATAAACTGGTGACTGACTATCGACTGTGAGGAACAATAGATGTTGGAACTTCTACCATTTGACGCTTTTGAAAAAACAATTACAGCTTTTTTCAGGGCAGTAAAAATATATTTTGTGCATGTTTTAGTACCGCTAGCCACTAACGGCAGCCGTCAACACACACGGACGTTGATCACACGGAAACGAGGAGCACCAGTAGTTTCGTTACACCACCTCTGGTGCCTTTAATCACATATCATGTGCATGCTTTACATAACATTGTTTTTCAAAAAAAATGTGTATGTATTTCTGACGTTTAAATTCACCAGTTCACCATCAGTCTAGTGACTTTATGCGTTCCTCCTTTTTTGTCCTGGAGTAAAAGTTCGCCCCCATCTGTGGGTCCCCTCTGTGTGGTGAGATTAAAACATGAAGCTCTCGTCCATATTTTCCCGTAAATATCCAAATAACACGCAAACAGAGCAAGAGTTAATTGTCTGGTTTTTGATTTTTCTGTAATTCTGTCAGTAAAACCAAATAAACACACCGTTTATTTGTTATTTTGATTTGATTTTAAAACAGAAAAACCAAAGAACAAATGGTAAGCAGGTAATTCAGTAATTGCAAATACATGAAGAGAAAAACAAAACAGCTTTCTAATCTGAATGCTGACTCAGCACACTCTGGTTCTCCATGGGTAAAATTAGTTCAACCAACAATTGGAAGTTAATTAAAATAAAATCAATCACGACCCAAAGAAGTTTCTGATGTCACTGTTCGTACATCAGATGAAAAGCTGTGAAGAGGAAACAAAGCAAACAACTTGCTTTCTTTGTCTGCTTTTTTAACATCAAACGTTCTCACTCTGTTTGCTTTGCTTAGCAACTTCGCATTTTTCGGAGGAAGAGCACCAAAGTGAAAGTGGACCTGGCCGATTTCATGAAGTATCTGGCTGATCACTACAGCTGTGACTCTCCCTATAAGTTGGGGATCCGGATACAAGGCGTTGGGCTGCCAATTTCAGTAAGACACAGTCTGTTGGAATTCCGTTTTTTTAATTCACATCAACTGTGAAATGATTATGATGAATAATGTCTCAGAGCCTTCAAAGCTTTCTTTAAAACCTTTGAATTTGGGAATATGTTGGTTTACACTTGGGTAAGGATGACGATCCACAGCAGAGTCTGTTGGACTCTCTTTGACGTGGTCCAACAAGTGAAGCATGTTGCAGGTCATACCCTAAAACAGCTTAGTGTCTTATCCAACTGAGCATCTGTAGATTTTTCTACGCAAAGAAGGACATATTAACATGACATTGAACCTCCGAGAACCAAATGCAAGGCTAAACATAATTAACCTGCACTTATGGTACACTAGTTTGATTTTTAGAAAAATACAATAGTTACAGATCATAATTAAACATGTCAGACTACTAGGTAGTAAGACTTAGAGCTGTAACTAAGTGCTAATACTAGGAATTAGGGGTGTGTGCATCGCCATGAATCTGACGATATGATACAATTCACGATATGCATGTCACGATGCAATATATCCTGATACTTAACAGTACGATATACATATGCGATATCAATAATTATAAATTTCACCTTTGAAAGTACAAAATGGTATGAAATACAATTTGTTTCATTTTTTTTAAAAACTTGCGAGAACAAGTAAATGGTAATTAACTGTAATTCTAGTACCAAATATCAAAAACAAGTGGTATGTTTATCAAACTGTCAAATTATATTTTTCAAAAAAGTTTCACTTTTGCTTCTACAACAGATTCCAATTCTGTTAGGTTCAATCAACTTCCACACTAAAATGCATTGAGGGGTGACGTCGTCTGATGTGGTTCACTGACACCTAGCAACCGGGCGTTAACGTGCTATTCTTATGTTAGCACAATTAAATTGTTTTTTTTTTTTAGATAAAAAACATGAATAAATAAATTAGTTTGGACATTTTTTGGATTGATATGATAATCACGCTTTTTTTTGTACATAGTTATTAGGAATTATGTTTTTTTATGTGATTATAATTTACAGATCAAGCAGCCCTGTACTGGTAGGATGTACAGTAGCTAGTAAAGTGACCAGTGACTGTTTTCATATTCTCGTCTCTGTTCAAGTAGTAGAAACAGGAAAAGTAGGATCACGCAGTCACATTCTAGCAGGGTTGCACTTTGAGAAGAAGAAGAAGAGATCTTGCCAAACCTTCACTGTTTGTCTTTTAAAATCAGGTACTGATGAAGGTGAGCCGCAATGAGCACTCCATTATGGAGCAGGCCCGGGAGGTGATCCAGGCAGAGGTGAAGGAGGAAATCTACGAGCGACTCAGGAAAATGAAAAGGAGCCTTTTAGAGCTGACACAAGGTGCAGTCTCCCTGTCCTCTGTGGGCAGCTTTGATCTCAGGAAGAAGTATGTCTCTATCACTGCATCTGAGCTCGTCCTGGAAGTGTTCACCAACACCAGAGGCCTGTTCAATTCCAGGATGGACAAGGTGGGTAGGACACACCAAGAAGCCCTCCATTTATCAAAGGGGCAGTATTATGACAAATTCACTTTATAATGGTTTTTCTACAGTGATATACATCCCTTTAGCCTCATTCAGAGGGCCAAAGTTGAAAAAGTTCTGTTTCCTCCTTCCCTTGTTATTTCACATTTCGTAAAAAGTCAGCTCCAAACGGGTGAGTGGGATTTTTCCCCCTTATGACTCATTATGGGGAAACTCCTCCTCCTGATAATCCTTGTTTCTCCTACCCAACATAAGAATGCGTGCCCCTCCCTCTCAAACTACCTCACAGGTAAAGTTTGGCGAAGCAGGTTGATATCACAGTTAATATCTTTACATTTAGTATGTAGGAGCGCAGCGCGAGCGCTCACAATCAGTTAAAGTTTTATCAGCCGTTATATCGCCTTTATGAGATGATCTGAAGTGTTTGTGACCCAATACGACGCAGTGGTATGACAAAACAATGGACTATCGCCTTAAATGGACTATTCCTGTGGTTAGAAGAGGTGAGGAGCAGAAGGAAGACTGTTAATGATTTACTGCTAGGTTTACTATTGTTGGGTCAGCGTCTACAGACACGCCTACTCATGTAAAACGGCCTGTTTTTAGAAGCGTCATGAAAGTGACTTTTCAGAGGGTTAAAAATCCAGAAAACAGTCGAGTTTGGGAAAATAAACCTCAAATACTATGTTGTTGGGGTTCTTAGAACAATTGGAGATGGGTGAAAAATGACATAATACTGGACCTTTAAAGGCAGGGTAGGTACAGTAATTTTCGAAAGCTAGCATGATTTTGAAAGTAGCATCCTCCGAGTGCTCCTCTTTTACTCGCCCCCTCCCCTCTGTGCTCCCTCTAAAGCCACGCCCCTCACTCACAGACACGAGCGCCGGTGCTTCAGAAACGGACCTTTCTTTTCTTTTCTTGCCCTTGTTAGCAGGGCAAGCCGTCACCAGTAAACGTGGAACGGGTAATTTCTCTGCCATTCTACAGTCAACTTGCAGTGTCAATGCTAACTCTGTTTTAACTCTGTTTTAACTCTGTCACCGGTGATGCGCTTTGAGTTTGGGCTAGTGCACGCAAAACGTCATGAACGAGCAGGGAGACGTGATTGCTTTATAGAAAATGAACTGTCTTCCGACATTGGTCGACGTTTTTACAGGCTTACAGCTGCTACAGATTATGGATTTTCTTTGTTCCTTTTTCAAAGCACAGTTCATAATTTCTGTCCGGACATAAAGACAATTTCAACCAAAAACTTAAAAAGTGTATCTGGAGGAAATTACCTACCCTACCTTTAAGCCCAATGCAACCTAGTCAGTGCTGTGCAAATTCTAGTTTAATAAGGTTCAAATAATGTCGCCAGAAAGAAGAATAAACTATATGTGTAGATAGCTATAAATGTAGAAAAATTCTGACCAGTTAGTTTATTTTAAACATTATTATGTAAAATAGCCTGATTAGCTGATAACCATCGATACAAAAGTTCATTAATCAAAACGCAACAGCTTCATTGATTTGTATTGAATTAAAACAAAATTCACCCCTTCATAACAAATGCTAAATTCAAATGTACAGTACATAGAATCCCACAATTCAAACTGAAGTTTGGAGTTCCACAGAGCAAATAACTCCCAATTTCCGCTGGATGCGGCTCCGCTGCGTTACGTCACCGCCGTGTCACCGGAGCTGATAGGTTTCCACTTTAGTCTATGTGTTAATTTCCACCGAGTCCGCTGCGCTGCGTGTCTGCTCCTTCCCAGCTGCGACAGTCCGGTGCCCTCCTACAGATATACGCAGGGCGCGTATTCCGCAATAAAATATCTGGTTACTTTTTAAAATAAAACATTTCAGATTATATTTCAAGTAACTACATCACCAAAACGTCATAATGTGTAAAAACAAAATAACATCCACTATATTGATTCCTCTCATACTGTAACTACACTGTAAACTGCAGCAACTTCGATTTAGTTCATGTTTGACTGGTGCAGTTTTATCTCTTCTCTGTTGGTTGTTGCTAAAAAATGTGTCTATGACAAATCCAGAGTCCAACCTTCTTGTGAACTGACCTGTTCATCTGTTTATTGTTGTGTTTATAACACATACATTTAACTACGTTCTTGCGCGATTACATAAATATTGTGAGAACTGCTCTGTCTCGTGACGTCACAGTCGTCCAACTCGAGTGCACCATGGCTCACTCAAAACGCAACCGGTGGGGATTACCGGACGGCGGACAGCGGGGAAAAACCGGATTGGTGCCGTGGCGCAGCGGAGACGTATCCAGTAGAAACTCCCAGTGAATTGACCTTGAATGTAAGAAATTAGTCATAACCCTAACCCTTTATACTCATTTTTATTAGTGAGTAGTTGGGTGATGTGTGTATGTGTTGTTGACTGATCCTAGTCCAACTCATGACATTTTAGTCAAAGTAATAAAATGTGGTAATAATAATGGCTTGGATTTATATAGCGATTTTTTTGAGGAGACTCAAAGCGCAAACAGAAACCATTATTCTTTCACACTAGTCACTCACATCAGTCATGCCGGTAAGCTACAATGTAGCCACACCTGCCCTGGGGCAGACTGACAGAAGCATGGCTGCCTTTTTGTGCCTAAGGCCCCTCTGTCCACTACCAACATTCATGCACAATTCATACCCATTCTTACGAGGCAATGTGGGTAAAGTGCCTTGCCCAAGGACACAATGACAATGACTTGGCTAGACCTGTCGGTTATTGGACGACCCACTCTACCACTGAGCCACGGTCGCCCACCGTGGTGTATGTAGTTGCAAAATGTAAGAGTGACCGCCCGCACAACAGGGAAGTGGTGTATCATTTGTTGTCAAGCCCTGGTTATAAGCCTAGAAATGAATGTTCTACAAACAACTGACATGTCGACTTTTCCCAATTCAGCACGTGCAGAACTTCCTGCTGCAGGTGTCAGGTGACCCGTTGGCCACAGCTCTGTTTCAGCTGGCCATCTGCGGAGGCTCTCTGGCTGTCCCACAGGACCTGGTGCCCAAGGAGAAGGCAAAAAGCAAAGAGCACAGCAAACCTCAAGACGCACAGGCTGCAACACTCCCTAGCGAAGGTTGGGGTTCCCTCTCAATCTTTTCCTTTGAATCATTAAAACTGTGACTGTAATTGTTAGAACTGGTTTTGTTAAACTAAAATACTGGACTGCTTTTACAGTAATAAGAAAACTCCTTTCTGGGAGTTTTTATTTCATGGCTTTTGATCAAAGGTTAATGATTGACTGCAGAAAGAAGTCACACACCAGCTTTTTCTCACTCGTCTTTGTTTTTTATTTAGTTAGACACATTATAGCTCCTATTGGCTGCTTGGTTTTTTTTGTGTTTCACATTATTGTTGATGTTAGACACTAACGCACCTGTAACCTTCCTGTTGTTAGTGGTAACACTTTACTTGAAGTTTTATACAGCACGCTGACATTATCTTTATTTGCATGAATATGGTGTCATTAAGCTGTCAATAAGTGTCGTTCGCTAAATTATGACACCTTTGGAGCTATTTTGGCATTTTTTTTGGGTTAGGTGGAGGGATGTAGTGGAGATAGGTAGGAATAGGGTTTATTGTTTATTGTTTATTACCTTCCATCATAGTGGTTGCTAGTCTTCCTGTGGTCCCTAATTAAAAGCAACAAGATATTTACAATAAATATCCAATAGCAAAAACAGAATCAAATACCGTTACATACAATTATAAATACAGGCAAGACCTGTATTTGCAAGGCGAATACGTATTTGGCAATTGAAAATTGGCAAACAGAATTGTTCATGTGAAAAACATCCTATTGAGTGTATTTTGTTGTTGAGTAATGTCTCTTTGTGTTGTTCGTTTTACTAATTAAATTGAAAGTAATACTGCAGGAAAAACAGAAGACTGACCTTGACCTTAAATGTGACCTTGAGCAAAGGTTTGTTCCATAGTTGAGATGATCTAAATAGGACAGACTTATGTAGTAACTTAGTTCTAGGTGGAGTAATGACAAAATCATGACTTGAAGCAGAGTGTGAGTGTGTTTGATTTACATACCTTATATTTTCAATCAATGAAGTTGGATTACCGATCAGGATTATTTAAAAATAATAATAATGAAAGCAGGTTGTATTGTATTATGTCTTGGTTGCATAAACCAAGACAAGGTACAATGCATTTCTTTAACACTAGTAAAGTAAGGACATTTTAACACTAAATGGGCCACCTTGCTTTGGATGACTTGAAGCCTTGCTATATCTGTTCTATTTACAGCAGACCATATAGATGAACAATATTCGAGATGAGATAATACAAGGGATTGAACTACCAGTTTTATGATTACTGGAGTGACAAAGTAAGAGCACCTTCTGACCATAGCAATAGCTCTACCCATTTTACTGATCTAATGGTCTATATGAGTGTTAAGGTACGGGATCAGGGGTTAGGGTTAAGGGTTCTCATAATACAGACAGCATAATATCAGCCTTTATGTGTAAAACTTCAAGTAAAGTGTTACCTTGTTAGTTTTTATATGTTCTATATGTAACCAACTAGCATGTCATAGTGCTAATTCTAATTATTTCTGTGTCCGTCAGCAAAAGTGAAGCAGTTCTTGAAGGAAAGCCTAGCTGCTTATAACTCTGCTGTCACTTTGGCCCACGTTGCCTCTCTGGAGAAGAAGGTTGCTAAACACTTCAATGTCGAAGATTTCCTCCGTCTGGAGAAGGGCAACTTTCTTGATTTCCTTGTAAAACACATACAGGTATGCACATTGTCACCAGGCTCTCTAACAGAGTTTTCTGATTCAGACCTGGTGGTTAAAGGGAAGTGTCCACATTGTGTATGTGTGTGCAGTTGCTGCAGGACACACTGGGGTCTACGTTGATCTTGGGCACCAGCAGCAGCAGTAGTTTAGAGCTCAGCAGCAGTGGCTTCAGGCCCACCAAACAAGACGTGTTTGAGTTCATCAAACAGTGCAGTGACACTCCTACACTCCATCCCGATGAAGTAAGTCAGTCATGCTCTGAGAAAGTGTTACTTCAGTCTGAAACATCACTAATTTACATTTCTCCTCACGATGATGTTCCTTCAGCTGTTCAAAGTAGAGTCAGCACTGAGATCTCACTACAGGGTCCGGGACAGCCGGGACCTGGGCCACGGCCCCCTGCAGACACTGGCTGGACTGGTACAGCGGCAAAAAAGCCTGGCAGGTGGAGGCCTGAGCCCCATCTTCTATGAAGCAGCGCTGCTAGCTAGCAATGGCAAACTAAGGTTAGGGCATCCTCTCCTAGCTGCAAGCAATGAAACCATTTGAAGTATTGTTTGAAACCAACGTATTCATTTGTATTTCTCTGTTACATGAGCAGTGCTGAAGAAGGATGTGAGATAGTGGGACGACTGGGTGAGAAGTCCAGGGACCAGGCCCTAGCCTGTCTGCTCTCCTGCCCCCTACTGGATGATTTAAGTGAGTGGAGCCAATGGGAACTGATCTTCAAACCTCTTCACGGCTCACTCAAATCCTTCATCGAAAGACACGCTGGTAGGTATCCAACACTAGTTCATTTTAAACAAATGGCATAAGTAGCTCATCTTCTCATCTATTGTTATTCATGATCTTTATAATAATAATAATAATAATCTTCATCATCATCATTATTATATGTTATTATTCTTCCATTTTTTACATTTTAAACCTTTAACTTTGAACGTAAACTGTTCAGCCATTCTTAATGTTTTGCTAATGTTAGGCTGATAAAAGTTCATGTTAAGCTATTGCTTGGTTAATGTTAATGCTATTGCTAGGTTATTGTTATTGCTAGGTTAATGCTAATGCTATAATAATGCTATTGTTAGATTAGTGCTAATGCTAGGCCAATATTATTGCTAGGTTAATGCTAAAGCTAGGCTAATGCGAACGCTAGGTTGATGCTAATGTTAAAGCTAGGTTAATGCTATGTTATTGCTAGGCTAATTTTATTGCTAGCTAATGTTATTGTTGATGCTAGCTAATGTTAATGCTAGCTATTAATATAATGATAATTTAATGTTAATGCCAGCTAATGCTAAATAATGCTAATGTTGATTATAGTTAATACTAACTATTGTATTATAGTTAGTTAGCTAATGATAATGATACTGCTAATGCTAGTTAATGCTAATGTTAGCTAATGCTAAGCTAATGCAGTGTGACTAGCACCTAAATCCTCACTTGCATTATCTTCAGGAAATGCAAATATTGTAGTAACTTCTACAGATAAAGTTTCCATCTACAGATAAAGTCAACTCCTCACTGCTCCATGTCTGCATATCAGGCCAATTACAGTTTTTTATGGTAATTTTTCCTGTAACAAAGCTGCTGCTGCCGCGCTCTGTCCGTCAGCTTGGACACCTTAAAGAATTCTGCATCAGTCCCGTGTTTGCTGCTCACAATTTCTAAAGCTAATTTTTGAATTTGTATTTTCCGCTATAATAGTTGGAAAACACGGGGTAACGCTGGATTGTGTGTTTCTGTAGTCTAGTAAAGTAATTTTGTAAATCGTAGTGCGTTATTTTGCTTCATTAACCAAAAAAGTAATGTCATTACAGTAATCTGTTACTTTGTAACCCCCATACCACCAACCCGGTGCACAGTAGCATCAACACATGATTAATTTAACCTGACACACAGCAGTGTTGTGGAGCCACTTCTCCCTAACATGAGGTGTTTCTGTGAAGCTGTGACAGTGGGCTCAGGTGTGTTCTGTTCTCCACCTGTAGCAGACACGCTCGGACGGTGCCAGGCCTCTATCTCACACCACTTTTGATTCACCTCTGCCACATTTCACACTATTTATAACAGTGACGACTGGGGATGTCACCATAACAAATGTTCTTGGTATGATTATTGACTGCATTTTAGAATTGTTATAATTAAAAATTGTAAAGTTAATATCAGAAATAATCATGAAAATGGGTAATCGTGACATCCCTAGTGATGACTACTGTCACTATCTTGCTTTTCATTTGTTAGTGATGTCAGTAATTTGATTACCAAATATATGATGTACTTTTCCTGGCCTCCATCACTCAGAAGCAAATCTTTCTCATTCTTAAAGTGTAAGAACACTAAAAATACTTTTTTCTGCTGAATGCATATATGACTAGGTATAAAGCAATGTAGTTTATTGTTCCTATTCCTACTCTTTAAGTTTTCTCAAAGTATTTAAATTTAGCATTTTTAGTTGTAAAATACCCTTTATGAGTTGAACTCCAGGCTCATATAAAATATGGGAGGAGGAGGGAAAGGTTTCATCCTCAGAAAGTAATTAAATAAAACTAGTACAGTAGATAGCGATATGCACCTATTGAAGTTGGTTGCAATAATAACCATGAGCATCAGTGACGTGCCGTCAGGGTAGGCAAGGTAGGCAGTGCCTACCCAAGGGTGAATTGATAATTTGGATTATTTGTTTTGATTATAATATAATTATAAATCGCTGTAAGGCAGGAGGAGGCCACACCTCTTCTCAAAGGCACGTTGCTGCTCTGCCTCTGTTCCCATAGCGTGTTTTTATGTGTTTTTGCGCTGCCTTTGGACGTAACTCTGCTATGCTAAATGCTATACGTAAGTTCACAGTGCATTAGTGAATTGATATCACATGACCGCTGCTGCTACGTTCTCTAGCTAGTGGGTGGGATAACACTACAGGCAGGATGACAGCACTAGAGACAATAAAGAAACTTTTTTTGAGGAACAGCAACAGCTTTTAAAAGATGGGAGACCAACACCTGAGCTCTCAGACCTTCAGCAAAGATAAAGTAAGAAAATTGTTGGTATTTTCTACAGTGAATGGTACAAAAGGAAGGATTGACTTTGTGGATGCTCCTCACTGAGGCTGTTCCAAGTTGTTGTCATTTTCTCCGTGTTTCTGTGTTTCCAACACAAACAACGGATGTCATGAGATATATCTTGTTCTGAGAGTATGGAGGCTATATTAAATAATTGTTTAATGTTTCTTTAATGGTGTTTTACGACGTTGATTTTGTTAGATGGATAAATGTTTGTTCATTGTTGGGTTTTTTCTTTATTATGAATTTCATATTTTGATAAGCGCATTGAGATGACTTTGTTGTAAATTGCACTATACAAATAAAGTTTAATTGAATTGAATTGGATTAACACTTGCCAGCAGAAACATATGAAATTGTCATTGGTGTTGACATTGCTGCTCTCGATTTGGAACGCCCTGCCTACCCTACCGTAGTGCTCACTTCACGACACTGTTGAGCATTGATTGACAGCTCCATGTGGAACTGTGCAGCACTGTGGGGGCGGGGCTGCTGTGACTAGGCGTGTCTTAACTACTCTAGGAGCAACGCACATAATCAAGGCATTTTTCGAATTTTCTCCTAGTGGCAGATCAGCTAAAACCTAGGGGTGTACTGACACTTAACATTCCTTTTCCTTGTATTTCCTGCCATAATGATGTTATGTCATTAGTCAGCAGCTCGTTTAGATCCTATACCATTTATGAGCTCCAATGACCAGTGTTTTATAAAGAGCTGGATAATTCTCATCTAAAGACAACAGCGAAGTTGAACTTGTCTGTGTTCTGGACATACATTTACAAATATGTCTAAGACCCAGCCTTGCTCCTACAGTTAAACCTAAGATGATGCTACACTATCTGAACATGTATCTTAAAGTCCTCTGTGTGTGCCCCTAACTCAGCAAACACTGGCCTGACAGCATTGGAGGTGACACCAGGAGTGCTGCTCAGGATCACCACACACACGGGTGACAAACACTTCTCCAGCTCAGCCGCGGCCCTCGACCCCGTCGGCACTGCAGGCCACCTTGTGTCAATGGTTGCCGCCAACGGCATCGCTAACGCTCCCACTGCCCTCCTCGCCAATCACCTCCAGAACTCACTGGCCACAGCTGTGGCTGCAGAAGGTAGGAAGCACAAGCTAAAGAATGCACTTTGAATGATCTATGAGGTAAAGTTATTCATAAGATGCGCCTGTATTTGTAGGTTCTTCCCAAGCTGAAGATGACATGTTATGTTACAGCAGAGTGGCCAACTTCCTCCTGACATGTTTGACTAGAATCCCTTCTAGAATCTGTCAGACTCTGCTCCAACAGGTCAGTGTCACTGGATCACACTGTGCTTTTTGAAATGACAAATACATGTATCGTATTTTCAGGGCTATTGAACGCACTGCTATATTGACCGCATTCCAATCATTTTGAAATATACCCAAGACAAATTCACGTAAAGGCCGTACCATCACACAAGCCACACTCTATTGGCTGATGAAGTTGCCTTTTAAACGACTCGGCCAATCAGAACGGGCAGGTAGGCAGGCTGCTGTACTCCCGTTAACGGAGATTTCCATGTATTTCCGCGTATTCTGATCGGTTTCAACTGATGAGTTTCCATCTCCACATGAAGTCTTCTCCTCACTGTTTCACGTCTGCATATCAGTCCATTTACAGCTTTTTATGGTCACTTTTAAATGGAAGCAGACTGATACACCGCTCCCTCGCATCAGCCTCCATGTGTGTGTTTGTGTGTGTGTCTTTTCTGTCAGCCTCAGAGTCCTGTGCTCATTCGCTCCTGAAGAAAACTTCACACAGTGATTTGACAACTTTATGCCATTTATTATTTCATACTATTAAAAACCGACGGCGTTATCTTTTTTCTTCTTTTGTAGCCCCCAGAGTCCCAAATCAAAAATTGGGTTCTGGGCGTCAATGTGTACACATCTATATATTATATCTAACAAATTTCAGCCCGATCCATTCACGAATAACAGAGGAGTAGCAATTTTAACCAGTGTACACAACAACAAGAAGAACAAGAAGAAGAACAAAGTGAGTGGCATTTTGAGTCCAGTAGCCCGGCCTAAAAAGGGGCCGTAACATTAGAGTTGATGTGTCAGAAGGAAGAAAAAGAGCAAGAAGAAAGATCTGAGATGGTTTAATCAGAACTAAATTGCGGATTCCCATTCACCCTGAACGTCTCCATGGGTCACAGGCTTTGTGTGTGCTTTGATTTCAGGTGTTTTTGGAACCCTTTTCCAAAGTCTTGGGGCAGGCCAAGTCTAAGGTGGTCCTGATGACTGTGGCTCAGTCGAACCCTAAGCAGCTCAACTGTCTGCACCGGCTGGGCATCCTCCTGGGCATCAGTGACTGGGTGAAGGACTACGAGAAGAAGCTAAACCCTGATGTAACTTACAACTCTCCTCCAGCTCCTGTAGAGCAGCCCAAGGTTTGAATGCAAGCTAACAGCATGGAACATTAATGATCAATATACATATTTTCAGGGTTTTATCCCAATGTTTGAATGCTTCCGAATATATAATTTAAAAGGATTCAATGAGGAAAGCTTAAGTTTAGTGTATGTACAGAATGTGTTAGTGACCATAATAAACAATGGTTTTATCTTCCCAGGCTGCTATTGTACTAAGTGCTACTGTACCATTACTGCTGAAGGCATTCAGCACACAATTAACTTTATTGAAGTTTTACACATAAAGGCTGACATTACACTGTCATTATTATGACATGACACCTGTCATTAACACAAATAAGGTGTCATAAAGGCTGTCATTCAGTGTCGTTTGTTACCCTAACCCCTAACCCTACCTAACCCACCCAAAAAATGCCATTTTATAGAAAGGGGGGAATTTTGGTTTCAATTACATTTTTCAGTTACAATTACATTTTCAATTACCGTTGTTCAATTACAATACAAATACTATTACAGTAACCAGCATGTTTTCCAATTACAATTAAATTACAATTATTTTTCATCCTCAGAAAGTCAATTACAATTACCTTCTCAATTACTAAAGTTCAATTACAATTAATCACAATTACTGAGCCTGAAATAAAAAACCTAATAAAAATTAACCTTCCTCTTGTGTTAGCTTTCTGTTAGCATCTCTAATGCTAACGGGTCCTAAATCAGCTGTAAGTACACTAAAAACAAATATATCTATCATCTAATTTCTTTCCTATCTATTGGTTTCCTTGTTAGGCTTCCTAATCAATGAAAATATAAGTTTTCAATGGTAAAATGTGGGAAAGCTTAATATGAATCATATTTTCATAATTGTTAACTAAATATGTGTGGGACTGTAACATGGTTCCACAGTTTTGCGTTAAATTATGATTGACAATTTTTATAGAATTTTCATGGCAATTAGAATTACAAAGTCAATTATCTGAACTTAATTACAATTACGACAGCAACAGATTTTTAAATTACAATTATAATTACGCCATAATTGTAACTAATTATCAATTACGCGATAACAATTATAATTGACCCCAACCCTGGTCCTAAGTCAAAGTATCTGATTTATGGAAGTCTTTTGGCTTTGGTTTTGGCTGACGTGCTTATAGGCTGGGAAGTGGGAATTCCAAAAAATGTTTTGATTGTGGGCGGGGCTCCTGGAGCAGTGTAGACACTCCCAGTTATTCTCCTCCAGCTGCTCCCATCAGTCAGTCAACATGTGCTAGTTTTTATCAGAGGACAACAGTGGTGGTTCGTGACGTAGGCTGCCTCCAAAACGTCATTGGCCTCCATCTCAGCCAATAACAGGATTAGGTTGTAAAAGCTGGGTTTCAACCCATAGAGAGCAGCCACTTACAATCCTACAGCAAAATAAAATGTCAACACTCAATCGGCAACACTACTTCATCCTCAAATACATTTGTTTTCAGCAGAAAAAACAAACTTTATCATGAACTGTGTAGCTTCAAATGTGTCCATTCTTCAATTTAGTCTAATTCCTACTTTTCTGATGTGCATTAGTTAAATGTAGATGAGGGCAGCATCAGTGAATGCAGTGAGGAAGAGTGTTTGGAAAACTTCACATTGGACGACAACAATCTACAACAAGGTAATATATATACAGTATATTTATCAAACCACGATGTTGAGCTTTTCCTGTCCTTATTTCTTATTGGCTCACTGTTTTATTTAAGCTGACGATGAGCAAGAAGTCGAAAACGAGGAAGAGGAAGATGAAGATCTGTACGAGTTACTTCCAAAAACAGAGACGTCTGATATGAGCTGCGACGCTGAGGGAGGTCCACATTCTGACAGGGATGACAGTGATGCGGCCAGCTCCCAGTCAGAGGACACCATCAGTCCCCAAAGAGCCATAATCGAGGACATCAGGTGTGTTTTTACTCCATAGAACCTCAAACGCTGTCCATTCAGGAACCATGTTGTTAAACTCCTGAACACCTGGCCATTTCTTTCCTCTTCCTGTAGAAAAAGTGAGTTTGGTATCGGCGTTGAGCTGTCTGCTGAAGTCCAGAAGCTGGTTCAGGGTAACCAGGAGAGGCTGGGCCGCAGCTTAGACCGACTCTCCACTGAACTCTACAGCAAGGACACACATTTTGTTCTGGAACTCATTCAGGTGCGTGCCTACATTTTAACCAGGAACGAGTAGACTGTAAGACAGTAAGTGGCGGATTCACTAAAGGTTTCCACGTATTAAAACGTGTGCGAACGTCACTCCATGCGCTGATAAGGGGTACAAACCCCAGGGAATCAGGACCGCGCATGTTCAACGCGTCACAATGCGCCCACAATCTATTTAGCGCGTTTCCCGCTGATGAATATGTAAAGTTGGCGGATCGCAGAAGGAGGGGGAAATGCAAATAAATTAATGCAGTGGATGTGGACGCAATGCAATTCATCAAACCTGGAAGTGTTTGCTGTGACTGTTTCTGTGCCGAAAAATAGTATGACTCACATGCAGGTGCAAACTCACAGCTTTACACAGAGAGGTCATTGCTGCAGTCAATGTTGACACAATACACAGCGGAAATGGAAAAAAAGACTCCAGTTAACCTTTTGAGTATAAGAAAAATAATTTAAATAAAACAATTGCCAATATTAACAGCCACTGTAACAAAATGCAGAGTAAAGTGTGTGTGAGGGAAACAGCTGAACACCTGAGGCGGTGCATGTGGAGTCCGGTGTTGCTGCGGTGCAAAAGGTCGCTATGCGCAGAGATCCATGGATGTCGCTCCGGAAGCACCTGAAATGTGTCTATGTTCCTCTCCATGTCTTTACCGTCAAACTCTCGTGTGGAGTTGATGGCATGGAGCGTCAGCACATCCTTACTACAGCGTTGTTTGGATTTTCAGAACGCTGATGACAACAGTTATCCGGTGGAAGCCGACACTACTCCAGCCTTGGCCTTTGTGGTAGAGAAAGACTGCATCACCATCCTTAACAATGAGACTGGCTTCCAGGAGAACAACATCAGGGCCATCTGTGACGTGGGCCGCAGCACCAAGGGGAAACACCAATATGGATACATTGGTAACTAACTCCTATGCACGTACGGTATGTTGGGACCAAAGCAGGTTTGTGATAATCTTTTACGTGCTTTTTCCCACAGGACAGAAAGGCATCGGCTTTAAGTCCGTGTTTAAAGTCACAGACTGCCCTGAGATTCACTCCAACGGCTTCCACCTGCGCTTCGATAGGACCAGCGGCCCCATGGGATACATTCTACCACACTGGGCTGAAGATGACAGACCTCTAAATGCACCAGTGGATGCCATCAGGCTTAATGGGTTTGTCAAAAATACTGAGTAGTCTGTACTCTCCAACATACAATATGTGACAGATGAGAATACACATCAATGTTGCAGGACTATACCAGAACAGTTGGAGATATTTCTAAAGCATATCCTAGTTGGTCACCGACCTCAAAGAAATGTTAGAGTTCAAAACCTTCCATTATGACATCACAGCTGTAGTCAGTCTTTAACATTGCACATGTTTTTGTTCAATTAAAAAGTAGGTTCAAGTTCAGGATCATGGTATGAACTTAAACTACAAGCTGCTGTTTGGTCTTAAGTGTAGCTTCTCAGAACTCACATGAGTATCTTTGACCACGAATGGGATGGACCAGTAAAGTTATATGATCATAGAATGTCCACATTTAATTGAAACATGATCTCTACTGCAAATATTTTTAACCGAACAAAATTCCACAGTTCATATCTTCAGATCACATTGGATACTGGTTGCTGGTCTGTGCCATTAAAGACATTATTTCATTTGTTTTCATCAGCTGGACCACTAAGATCAGCCTCCCTCTGCGCTCAGAGAGCCATCAGACCAGGAACCTGTTCCATGACGTGCACCCATCCTTGCTGCTCTTCTTGCACCGTCTGCGCTCCATCACCATCTACAGTCAGGTACGTGCATGTAGTTACAGAACTCTCTTCTGGACAGTTCTGGTCAGACTGCCCTAAGCAGGCCAGATACCATCACACACTGATAGCATTCACCAAAGTCTCTGCCAGAGGAGGCTCCACTATGTTATGACTACCACTATCAGCAACATACATAACCCTGAGAGCACTGAACAGCAGCAGATTCACTGAGGCACACACACTGAAAGCTTGTTTACCTCTGAATCCCAGACCGGTCTGTTCCTCAAAACCTTTTGACCAAATAAACCCCGTGTCTGCATCTGACCAGCAACCCTAAAGCTTGACTCCGTCTCATTCATCCAAAACACCACAACACTGTGGATTTACTCCACAGTGGAAGCTAAAGCTGTTTCTTTATGTCCTTCTCATTGTTTCAGAGCGAGAAACGTCTCATTACAATGACACGAAAAGACTGCCATCACAACGTCCTGGAAGTGGAGCACACAGACGGCGTGGAGCGCTGGCTGGTGGTCAAAAGCACACTGCAGCCAAAGAAGGTGCTGAATGCAATGCATGAGTCTTTTTATTCACACACGTTTCATATTAGTTCACTGCAGACATGACGTATGGTTTTTGTGCTTTGTGGTCTTTAATGAGAAACCAGGGGTGCCCAATCCTGGTCCTAAAAGGCCCCTATCCAGCATGTTTTAGATGTTCTTCTAACACATTTGATTCAAATGATTACCTCATCATCAAGCTCTGCAGAAGCCTGATAATGATCCTGGTCATTACCTGAAGTAAATGCAAGTGAGGATGCATCTGCTGCCCCGCGTCACACTGTATTACCTTAGTGTTGCATTAGCATTAGCCTAGCATTACCATTAGCTAGCATTAACACTAACCTAACATTTGCATTTGCATAGCAATAACCTAGCATTGGAAAAAACTTGAAATGGTTTGAAAAAGTTGAAAAAGGTTGAACTAGGTTGAAGGTATAGCTGAACATGTTAAAGGTTGAATGGTCAAAATCGGTTAAAGAATGGCTGGGGATGAAGAGAATAAAAGTTGAAAAAGCTGAAATTTCCAAGAGAAATTAATGGGAAGGAAAACGTGTAATAAGTCAAAAAGTTTAAAAGTTACAAATTATAAAAGTACAAGCATAAATCTCGGGAACTTTCTGAATTTTTTGTTAGCTTATTTGTCAAAATCGGACTAACGGTGTTGGAGGAGTTAACGCAGACGGAAGAAAAAACGGATCATTAGTAAGGATGCCTCCTGCGTCCTCACTAATGATCCGTCATCTGTGCCTCATTCCCTGCACTGCTGCCCACATAAACCTGCAGCTGTTTTGGGGAGAGTAAAGGCCCCTGTTGAGCTGTTGTGATGTTTTACATGGTTCTCCTTCAGATCAAAGAAGACATTGAGGCTACAGAGATTGCTCTGGCCTTTAAGCTAAGCAGAGAGACCACAGGAAGTGAAATCCTCCATCAGCCTGAGAAGCAGCCCGTGTTTGCTTACCTGCCGCTCCGCAGTTTTGGTTTACGTTTCATCATCCAAGGTGAGAACAGCAGGTGTACTGACGGAGCCCTTTGGAACGCTGGTTGTTGCAATATTGTGACTCGTGTTTGTCCTGCAGCTGACTTCGACATCCCTTCATCTCGTGAAGACGTGGACAGAGACAGCTCCTGGAACCAGTGGCTACGTTCTGAAATACCACAGCTGTTCCTCCAAGCTATGGATGTGTACACTGTAAGGAAACACATCAGATTTATCATAGAACAGGGGTCACCAACACAGTGCCCGCGTGCCCCAGGTAGCCCACATCAGTGTTTGGCTCAATAATTATTGTAATCGTGTAATTGATAATTAATTACAATTAGGGTGTAAATATAATTGTAAATTAAAACATCTGTTATTGTCCTAATCATAATTAAATTGTAATTGAGTTTTGATAATTGACTTTGTAATTGTAATTGCAATGAAAACTCTTTAAAAATTGTCAATTTAACGCAAAACTGGGGAACCATGTTACAGTTCTATGTACAGTTCAACACACATGTAGTTAACAATTATTAAAATATGTTTCATATCAAGCGTTCTCATTTTACCGTTAAAAAAATTGAAATCGAGGGGTATACAGACATAAAAAAGGCTCAGACGCCCACACCAAAAATTTTAAAACCTATATTTTCATTGATTATGAAGCCTAACAAGGTAACCAATAGATATAGACATAAATTAGATGATATATATTTGATAAAATATATACCTTAAGGTAGGTGTGTGTGTGTGTGTGTGTGTGTACGTGCTGCTGCCGCTGATATCACGGCGGGTGTTTCCTCCTTGTCGCGTTGACGCGCTGCCGTCCGGTCACACCTGGGATAAAGGATGAGGGTTACGGGAAACACGCACCTTCAACGAACGAGTGCGTGTCTTCACTGCCTTGCACTTTTAAAACTCGATGGAGCCACTTGCGTTAATTATTCTCCAGCGCCGCCATCTTTGTTTTGGTCAGACGACTTAACGGCGCGCATATTTTGCGGCCCTAATCTGCACAATAGGAGCATCACATTATACCAACAGCACACTCTCACGCTTCTTTCTCCTGTCCTCCCTAACTCATTTACCCTTGTATTTCCACCTCTCTGAGGTTTCAGATATTTCCTTCAAATAATCTTACATTTTCCTGGGGGGGGAGCTGCTGACAGTAACAGTATCCAATATAACAGACGTATTATTTTATTTTAAAAAAGCTTTTAACAATTTTAAACAAATAAATAATTGATCAGGTGGTACCAAAGTCCTGTACCCCTTCAGACATTTAACCTGAAGCCATGTACCCCCTTCTCCTGCACACTTAAAAACATGATAATGTAATATACAACGTAGCCCTACAGCACAGATCTGGCCCTTTAGACCATCAAATTCGGCCTGCAGGAGAAAGTTAAAAAGACAGAAAAAACATAAATTATTGTCCAGACTACCAAATAATTCAGTTGTAGATAAATTAGCGAGGATATCTCAGATATCTACAGTAATTGTATGTATATTCCACAATATTTGGAGAATCACATTTTCCCCATGCTTTTCAAAATTGTTAAAAAAATTGTTTAAAAAAAAGTAAATTTCCTGCAATTATTTAACACAATTTCCACAAATTAAATAAAAATTGGTCACAAAATAAATGAAATTTGAAAGAGCAAATCCTGCAGGGACTGATATGTCACTTATTGCTTGGACATTGTTGGCGCCTTACATATACTTTATGTATGATTTATACGTTGTGTGAAGTACAAACTTGGGTACATTAATCAATTTTTTTTTTTTCTATTCATGTACCCCCAATTTCCGTACCCCACGTTGGGAACCTAGGAGTTAGTGCAACAGATGGAGTTAGGACATTAGAAGATTTACTGATGACTGTGATGTGATGAAGGGAAATATTTCACCCCATAGATCAACTTTATTGTCACAAAATGTGTTCTCTGCTTTAAACCCACACAAGTGCTTAAACAACTAGAGCTTAGAACAGAAGTAACGCCATCTGATGCTCATGTTTAATGAAATGTAAACTCAGAAATGTTTTGCTCAAAGCTTTCTGTGGTTCCAGGATCACCCAGAGTTCCAGGGGCTGAAGGCTCTGAGTCAGTTCCTGTTCTTCATCCCCCTCCCAGACGAGGTCATGGACTTCTTTAAACCTGTTGCCTGGCAGATTGTTCAGCTCCTGAAGGGAAAGGCCTTCCTGCCCACACTCGGCTCAGGTACGGACCTCTTCTGACTTTCTAAACCAGTGGTTCTCAACCTTGGGGTCGCGAGACACTGGGAGAGGGTCACCAGATGCCTTCGAGAAACTAATGATATTTTTTTAGCCCATTTTTTTCTTATTTTTACCCTTTTTCTGCAACTACACCAAACCTGCCATATTTTAACCTATTTTCATCACTTTTTCTTGCTAATTATGCCTCTTCACCATCAAATTGCACAGTTTTTCCAATTCCAAGACATTTTCTGCACTTATAAACCCTTTCCAACACTTTTCCCTCCTAATGTCACATATGTTAACTCATTTTTGGCACTTTTAAGTTAACATCTTTTCACCATAATTCATGCTTATTTTTGCCAATTTAATAACATTCACAATTTGTCATGCCCAGTATTTGCCAGTTTAAACTAATTAGTGAAGATGCAGGAGGCATCCTCATTAATTAATGTCCCCCAGATTTATGCTATCGCTTTTATAATTTGTAACTTTTAAACTGTTTGACTTGAGAATTTTTTTTCTTTCCCATTAATTTTTATTGGAAATTTCACCTTTTTCAACTGATTTTGACCTTTGAACCTTTAACATGTTCAGCTACTGCCTTCAACCTTAATGCTAATATTCAGCTATTGCTAGGCTAATGCTAATGCTAGGCTAATACTAGCGCTTGTCTAATGCTATTGCTAGATTAGTGCTATTGCTAGGTTAATGTTAATGATAGGTTAGTGCTGTAGTATTATGGTATGCTAATGCTAAGCTAATGCTATTGTTAGGCTATTGCTAATAATAAGCTAATGCTTTTGCTAGGTTATTGCTAAAGTTAGGCTAATGCTCACGCTAGGCTAATGCTAACGTTAGGCTAACGTTAACACTTGGTTAATGCTAAGCTAATGCAGTGCGACGTGGGCCAGCACCTGCATCCTCATTTGCATCATCTTCAGGAAATGCAAATATTCTAGTTGTTCCTACTTTTAGGCCGATATTGACACTTTGAACCCTTTTCACAGCTTATTCTGTCCATTTCTGGCAACTCTCATTTGCAACTTTTAACCATTTTCTGTTGTTTTTAAAATCCCATTTCACCACCTTTTCCACCATTTTTTTGTCACTTTTAAATCAATTTTATTTCTGATTAAAACAAGGATTTACATCTTTAAGATGACTATATACTATGGCGCAAATAATAATAAACTTCCTGGAGAAGAGTGAATATTATTCAGATAAATAGATAAATATTATCACAGATTCATAGAACAATGGATCATCATTTTACTGACTTTATGGATGGACCCCAAAAATCTCTCCCCTTTATTCCCCCTTATAGATGGCCCTGTCTCCACATGACTGTTTTTCAATGTTCATGTCTGTGTTCAACCACTATCAGGTACAGTGGGGGGTTCCTGTCTCTGGAACCTTTTTTGGGGGGTCACGGGCTGAAAAGGTGGAGAACCCCTGTTCTAAACAATGCGGTGTCATTTTGTAGGCGGAGCTTAGCTGCAGGTAAAGACTCGTATTTGTGGTGTGCTCCCTTGCAGGTGACCAGATCGTGTACAAGCTGCCGTCGCAGGTGGCCGTCTGTCAAGATCCTGTTATCCGTGACGTGATTGGTGGAGACGAGCTTGAGAAGCATCTGTCCCTGTCCTATCTCCACCCAGACCTGAGCCCCGTCCCACCCAGCTCGCTGCTCACCCAACTGGGAGTGCGACACCTACGGGGTCCAGATGTGACGACTGTGACCACGGCCATGGCCAAAGAGCTGAGCAGAATGGATGTGATCCACTCGGGTGTGTACGGCCTTGCTTTAGCTTCATCATCAAGAAATAAAATTAGGCTCTCAAAGGTTTTTTTTTAATAGGTGAGACGTAATAATCCTCATTAACAGCACAAACCACCATTCTCAGCCAATAGCAAAAATCTATTGTAATAGCCGGATTTTAGCCCATAGAGTAAAGTCACTTTTAATGTTTTTCAATAAAATACACCAAATTGGAATACTTTGACTAAAGTTGGACAAGAAGACTAGATCCACAACATCACTTCATACCAAATACATTTGTTTTCAGCAGTTTTTGGGTTTAATACTCCATTCAGTCATCACTCTCAGTGTTAATACAACTTTTTGCTTCAGTCCGTTCTGTTTTTAATTTGTCTTAACTCTAAGAATGCATGACTGTTAAAGAAAATGTAATGTTTTTGTGAACAAAGGATGTTCGCTGAAATAGCAACTTTAACCTCAAAGGTGGAACCTAAACACATGATAAACCTCATTATTTGTAACTTTGGCTACGTTCATTATTAACACCTCCTTACAGGGCAGGGTAAAAACACCCTGATGACCCAATCAGATCTGAATCATCTGATTATGACCTTCTGTGTCTACAGATGGAGGTCTTCGTCAGCTCGCTAGGTTATTGGTTTGCAACTTTCGAGCTCTGGAGCACGGCTACGGGGAAACCGATTCCATCTTAGAAACCCTCCGAGACCTCTCCATCTACCCTCTGGCAGACGGAAGCGTGGTGTCGTTGAACGGGGACGGAGTTTTCTTTCCTGTGGAAGAAAGCAAAGAGCAGAGAGGCCGAACTCAGACAGGTACATATGAACGTATATTAATCCTGCAGCTTGGTACAAAGGTCACAGGTGTGCAGTTCTTCACAAATTATTACTGTGAGAAAACAGAGTTTTGTTTTTGTCCACAGTGGAACAAGAACATGTTATGGTTAGAAAAATACAGACTCAGGGGCAGATTTATTACGATCTGAAATAAAGGGTGGTAATTCAGTTGCTTCCCTATTTCCCTTATTTAAATGAGCGTTTTGTACGTGTTGTGTTGAACATGGAGGGTGAACATGAGTGCACGGAAGCGAAAATAAAAATGTGAAGCAGCAGAATTGGAGGTGTAAGTAGAGGAATTACGGCAGATAGATAGATAGATAGATAGATAGATAGATAGATAGATAGATAGATAGACTTTAATCATCCTGCAGTGGAGAAATGTGCGTGGCTGTGACTGTGAGTGACGGATGGGTGCATGCGCTCGGCTGATAGCGTGTGTGTGAGGCAGTGATTCACGGAGGGAAGATGGACGCACGTCCTGTTTTTTTGTCTCTCTCTCTCTCACACCTACACACACGCAACTGGAGCCTTTTTTTCATCTCCGCTGTGTTTTCTGTCCTATACTATTTTATGGTACTAAAACTATAACCGCAAACAGTTCCAGATTTCATGAATCGCATTGCTCCAGCTGCCTACATTTATTTGCATTTCCGCCTCCAATATTTTTGCTCCCCCTGGGAGATCCACCTACTATGCGTATTCATTAGGGGAAAACGCGCTAAATGGATTGAGGGCGCATTGGGAAGCACAGCGGTGGTGCACTACTGGGCTTTGTACTCCTTATTAGCGCTTGGAGTGACTTTGCACACGTTTTAATACCCCTAAACCTTTAGTGAATCCGCCCTTGAGGCTGTATGGTACTGTTCAGGGTTGGGGTTGATTACATTTTGCAGTTACAATAATGTTTTGAATTACCCATGTTCAATTACAATTTAATTATGATTACAGTGATCAGCATTTTTTCCAATTACAATTAAATTACAATACTTTTTATCCTCAGAAAGTCACTTACAATTATGTTCTTAATTACTAAAGTTCAATTACAAATAATCCCAATTACTGAGCCTGAAATAAATAACCTAATAAAACTTAACCTTCCTCCTGTGTTAGCTTCCTGTTAGCATGTCTTATGCTAACAGGTCCCAAGTCAGCTGTAAAATACAGTTAAAACAAGCATTTATTTTACTTTATTAGGCTTCCTAATCAATGAAAATATGGGTTTTAATATTTTTGGTGTGTGCATCTGAGCCTTTTTTGTGTCCATATACCCATAGATTTATATTTTTCTAAAATGGTAAAATGTGGGAATATGAAACATATTTTAATAATTGTTAGCTACAGTTTAGCGTTAATTATATTTACAATTTTTATAGAATTTTCATTACAATTACAATTACAAAATCAATTATCTAAACTCAATTACAATTTTATTATGATTATGACAGCAACAGATTTTAAAAATACAATTATAATTACGCCATTATTGTAATTCATTATCAATTAGGCAATTATATTTATAATTGACCCTAACCCTGGTACTGTTTGATAAGTCTCTGACTTTAGTAAGTTGGGACAAACCATCCTGCATTCAGAACTAAATTGGGCTGGCATTAGAATGTTTCACTCTCTTGTCCAGTAGGTGGCAGTAAATGACTTTAAAATGGCTGCAAACCATGATTTAAACCACATTTGTCAAACTGAAGACCCGGGGGCCTAATACGGCCCTTTAGACCATCCAATTTGGCCGCCAGGAGAAATTTAAAAAGACAAAAAAAACATCAATTATTGTCTAAATTACCAAATAATTTAGTTGTAGATATCTCAATCTCTCAAATATTTCAGATATCTAAATACACAAATTCAATGAAATTCCACAATATTTGGAGGATTCGCAATTTTCCCTTGCTTTTCTTCCCAACTGCAGTCATTTTCAATCTCAAATTGTTCAAATAACTAAATTTTTCCAAGTTAAATAAAAATTGGTCAAAATCAATGAAATTTAAAAGAGAAAATCCTGCAGGGATTTATTGCCTGGATATTGTTGGCGCTTTACAAACTTTTATTTTGAAATTGCTCATTTTCCCGCCTAAAATCTGCAGCCCACTACTTTTTAAATTGATTTTAAATATATATGTTGTGGTTTAGTCTAAATGCCATTTAGAAATACATGAATCTAATCTGTATCTGAATCCACATCTCAGACCAGAGTTGGGGGTCATAATCCCGTAATTGATAATTAATAACAATTATGGCATAATTTTAAATGTAATTGCAATTTTAAAAAATCTGTTGCTGTCGTAATCGCAATGAAATAATAATTAGTAATTGAGTTTAGCTTTGTAATTGTAATTGCAATGGAAATTTGATAAAAATTTAGCAATTATAATTTAATGCAAAACAGGGGAACCATGTTACAGTTCTATCTACAGTTCTACACATATGTAGTTAATTATTAAAATATGATTCATATCAAGCTTTCCCACATTTTACCAATTTAAAAAATTTGAAATCGAATGGTATACTGACACAAAAAAGATTCCCTCACCAAAAATATTGAAACCTATATTTTCATGGATAAGGAGGGCGAACAAGGTAACCAAGAAATAGGAAATAAATTAGATGATACATAATTATTTTTAGGGTATTTTACAGCTGATTTATTGTAAGAGATGCTCAGAGAAAGCTAACACAAGAAGGTTAACTTTTATTAGCTTATTATTTATTTCAGGCTCAGTAATAGTGATTAATTGTAATTGAACTTTAGTAATTGAGAAGGTAATTGTAATTGACTTTCTGAGCATAAAAAATAACTGAAAATGAAATGTAATTGGAAAAAATGCCGTTAACTGTAATCTTATGTATTTGTAATTGAACATGGGTTATTGAAAACATAATAAATATTGAATTAAGCCCAACCCTGTCTCAGATCACTGAGGATTAATGTATGTTGAAGCACCATCTCCGTGTGTATCCGTCTCCAGGAATAAAGTTAAGCTTAAAATATGAGCAGGTCTCAGCTTTGAGCTCCATGACAACCCAATAGCTCCAGAGAACACACAGAAGCTTCTATGATGTAGCTCCTGACTGCAGATGGAGGTGTGTGTTTTACGTGTACAGCATAATGTTAAGCCAACAACAGTTTGGTCCAGCAGAGGGAGTGAGGACGAGCTGCTTAAATGTAGGACAATATTTTTCACAGGTTCTTTAAATATCTTATAGGTGATTGTACATCATTTCAGTGCATATTTAACACTCCTCCGCGTTCCAATGCTCAGGTGTTGCATTTGAGTTATTTCTAACATTTGGGAGACCACCTGAGCATGTCATCGTCCCACGCTGCTTCAGTAAAGCTACATATTTCCTCAGTTTGTTTTTATCAAAGTCTTCTGTTGCTTTCTCTCTGTTTTCACAAACCAGATTATAGTTACATAAACCGCCTTCAACTCTTCAAAGCTAAAATAACCTGACTTAAAACACGTTTCTTTAATTGAGCCTAATTCTGCATCTTATGGCTTTGACAACAAGAGTAATATTTGTACTTTAAGATATTCAAAATAAGAAACAGAACATGTCTTTAATAGTTGCGTAAACAGATTGAAATTCACTTTCAGATGCCGTAACATCTGTCTATAAAGCAAGGAACCTCTGTCTGACACACACACATACACACACACACACACACACACGCACACACACACACACACACACACACACACACACACACACACACACACACACACACACACACACACACATAAGGTATTTATAATAAAAAATATACTAAATGAGTTAAATAAAACAAAAACCTAAACAATATTTAACCAAAAAGTACACAAAACAACAACACAAATGCACAAAAATATACAAAACCAACTTTTTGTGTTAATATACACAAAAAGGCTCCAAAAACACACAAAATTACTCCAAAAACACACAAAATTACTCCAAAAAAACATACATTACAGAAAAATACACCAAATGACAACAAAAATATGAAAATGAGTCAAAAAACACAAAACTAAATATTTATACAAAAAAAACACAAACAAATGCACAAAACTTCACCAAAAGAGATACAAAAATACACAAAATGACTCCAGAATTATGCTGCAATGGCAATAAAAAACAATAATTATACAAAAAATGCACAAAAAGACAACAAAAATACACGACTCCTAAAACATTCATTACAGAAAAAATACAGAAAAAAACAACAAGCACATTTATTATGTGCATGTCCCATAGAATTAAACCAGGTAAATCACACACACTATTTTACTTTGCACATAAACTCTTTTATAACACTACAGAGTACAGAGTATGTACACCTCTTTGTACATCCAACCTTCAAACACATACTCATTTGCCCATAATTGACAACTCTAATTAAGCTCCTCCCACTATATGAATACATACATCCATCATAATTTTAAGAGGACCTGAGACATAGGGATGTCAGTACACTCTGACATCATCGACAAACCTGCATCAAATACATGGACAAATGGAGTTTTCCTCAAAAATATGCCAAGCTCACCAGACAAGCAAAGGTATCACCATTACATTAAAGAAAATAATCCAAAGCAGAGCATCTTAGCATCTTTACTGGCTCCAAAATCATGCTGTTGAATTAGTTGAGCTTATTTTTCCTAAATACAGGTTCAGCACTTTTACTGGGCTGCTTGGTAAATAATATATGATAATATAATTATAGTTGGCATTGCACCTAAATGTGGTCCTCACCTGACCGTTTTTCTTTTGTCAGATTTGGCCAAAGATCTTTTATGAAAAAGCTATTTTAAACTTCATGACAATTGAATGTAGTTAGGGATATAATATATGAAACAGAAAAGTTCAATTCAACACAAACATCCCCCACAGACTTTAAACATACAAACATGCTTTCTGGTATATCACCAATGAAAAAAGTCAGTAACTTAAAGGTCCAGTCTTATGCCATTTTTCACCAATCTCCATGTGTTTTAAGAACCCTAGCAACATAGTATTTAAGGTTTATTTTTCCAAACTCTGTTTTATGGAGTTTTAGCCCTCTGAAAAGTCACTTTCAGAGCACTCCTAAAAACAGGCTGTTTTTTGGGCCTTCATACATATGCACGAGTGGGCGTGAACATACACTACTTCAACGCTGCTTCAGCGTGTGTGTTTATCACAGCAGCAGCATCATTAACAGTCTTCCTTCTCCTCCCTACTCGTCTGACCACAGGAATAGTCCATTTAAGATGATAGTCTATTGTTTGGTCCGACCGCTGCATCGCATTGGCTCACAAACACATCAGATCATCCCATAAAAGCGATACGAGGCGGTATAACGGCTACTAAAAATGGAACTGATCGTAAGCACTCGCTCTGCGCCGCAGGGAAGTAAACACTCAACTATTAGCTGAGCTGAGTCAGCTGTTTCAAACACTCACATGAGCCGCTATGCCGCTTTCTTCTCCCCTTGACCATTTCTGACCACAGAAATGGTGCATTGAAGATGATGGTCCATTGTTTTGTCTGACCGCTGCATCGCATTGGGTCACAAACACATCACATCATCCTATAAAGGCGATACAAGGCGGTATAACAGCTACTAAAAATGAAACTGTTGTGAGCGCTCTTCGGTTTATCTATATACTGGATAATCTACATATATACTAAATTATTAACTATAATTTCACCCCGCTGTTGCTATGTTTGTTTTACCTGTGATGTAGCTTGAGAGGGAGGGGCTCACATTCTTTTGTAAGGTAGAAGGAGCCAGCATTGTCAGGAGGAGGAGTTTTCACCTTATGACTCATAAGGGGGCAAAAATCCAACTCTCCCATTTGGAGCTGACTTTTTACAAAATGTGAAACAGCAGGAAACCGAACTTTTTCAACGTTGGCCCTCTGTATGAGCAAAACCGTCATAAAATGTTTTTTTTTCATTATACTGCCCCTTTAAAGAAGTCAGAACCTTAAATATGTCAGGAACTTTTATTTTTGTCTTTTTTTTATCTCTTTTTGTTGGCTCCAGATTTAGCTTTATGTTGTTGTGAAACAGTTGTCTCACCTTTATTTTTGGTTTTACCCAAAATGAAATAGAATAGAATAGAATAGAATAGCCATACAATACATCAGTACTAGTTTCTCATATATACAGTAAGTGTTTGGGCTGCACTGTTCTAATACAGTACATGTATTGCATAGATTAAAGCATTAGCAGGCACGCCACTGTTTGTTAGCACGAGCATAGACTCTACCCTGCTTTCAGGTCAGTGAACCTCATGCTGTCAGTGAAAGACCATGTAAGGCGTGAATCTCTGCGCCGTGCGTGTGTGGAGGTGAAATCAAGTGGACAGAGATAACAGTGAGCTTCACAGTGTTTTCATGAATTATTGAGCTGTAGAGGGATCAGTGGCGCTCACAGAAAGTAGGACACTGACTGGAGCTTTTCACTTACAGGTATTTAAGCGTCCGATGTGTGCTTTTGATGCCGTTTGAGCAAATCAAGGGTAAATAGAGACTGAATAAGTGGATTTATTTTTATTTTTGATTAAAGCAGTATCAAACATTGTAAATTCAAACTTACAAAATGTTAATCAGGCTGATTCTGATCAGTACCAAACACATTGTGATCAGTCAAACACATTCTTTACACCAGTGGTTCTCAAACTTTTTTGGCTCATGTACCCCCTTTGTCCGACTACAACGTTTTGATATCAAGAATTTCTACCGACCCCAAATACGTTTTTTTTTTATATCTAGAATTAGTTTCCGATCATGTTTGAGCTCAGACCTTTATTTTATGTTTTTTTTACTGGATTTTAGTTTAACTATATCCACAAAGTAAAAGTATAGAAATACAGTTGTTTAAGATTGTGTGTCGTTTTGATAAGAAAAAGAAGAAATTTCAGGCGACCCCAAGGTTGAAAAGCACTGAATTAGTGGCTCTTGAATAGATTTATTTCTAGTTTTTATCTTTTCTGGTCCTCCCACTCTGGGTTGTGGGACTAAGACTGACACTTTATTAGTTAATTTTCCCCTCTCTCTCTCTCTCTCTCTCTCTCTCTCTCTCTCTCTCTCTCTCTCTCTCTAGTAACCCCTGTAGTGGCATCGCGTACCCCAATTTGAGAAACACTGCTTTACACCGTTTCCTAAATGGATTCCGTTAAGTTAATTTCTTTAGGATTTTTAATGACTTATTTCCACAAAGTTACCACCACCACCATCAGTCCTTTCCACAGGGTTGACTCTCACCCTGTCCTCACATCATTCTTTGAATGTATTAGATGAAACATTAAAAACACGTTAAAGATGCAGTATGTGTGTTTTTTTTTTACATCATTTGGTCAAAAATCCACAATCATCTTTGATCATATTGTAATCCAAAGTGTTCTGAGTGGACAGTAAATCTCTTCTCCTTCTCCTGGCCCTGTAAATGAGATTTATAAATCTATGAGGGTGATGTAAAACACCAGAAAAAATCTCCAATAACAGAAGATAAAGTCCCTACATTTGTCACTAGTCTCGAGTGAGAAAAAAGTAGCTAAGAGCGTTCACAAAGACACGGGTAAGAGACACTAAGTTTCGGTTTTTGTTTCAAAAACGGAGCGGAAAGCGTATTCTACATACTGCAGCTTTAACTTTGACATTGATTTCTGCCCACAGGGCTCTCTGCACTCTACGAGGACATCCCTGTGGTTCATCCTTCTCTGCTTAACTGTTTGGAACCTTTGGAAAGTCAGCAGGTTCGAGAGCTGCTCAAAAGACTTGGGGTTCACAAACTGGAGCCTGAGGAGCTTTTGGAGCAGCACATCTATCCCACTATCCGTAACAACAAATGGAAGGTAATAATAATACAGCCTTACATCTGCTGCCTCTGCTGTTGAAAGGTTTTTACTGAAACGTTGTGATCTTTCCCTCTCATCTCCAAAGTCCAAGGCTGAGTCGGTGGTGGTGAGTTACTTAGTTTTCATCAAGCAGCACTCCTCCAGCCGGGACTACTCAGACATCGCAGTGCCAGTTCTCACCAGCAGGGGTCTACTGTGCCCGGGAACTGAAAGGGTTCACTTTTCCAAAGAATATGGAAACATCGACCTGCCAAAAAAACTGCCTGGTAGGTAGAAATACACACACACACACACACACACACACACGTGGAATATTCATAGTACGTTATTAAAGTTATGTCTGTTGCATTAAATGTTCCTCCTCTGTGAAGAGCTTTGTTATTGTTTGTACTAAATAAACAATCCAGCAGTTCAAGCCAAGCCTTTGAATCATCCAATTTGGCCCGCAAGAGAAAGCAAAAATGACAGAAAAAACATAAATCATTGTGTAAATCAGGGGTCTGCAACCTTTACTCTCAAAAGGAGCCATTTTGTCTCATCTCACCTGGATTAAAGTCCTTCCAGAGCCGAAAAAATACCTTCTCAATAAAGACAATACAGTGTATTAAATTCCATAGTTAAAATTTTATAGAATAATCTTTGGTTTATTTTGATTTGATTTGATTTGATTTATATTGATCATGTAAATGGAAACTTAAAAACAGTGTAAAATAAAATAAAATAAAATAAATTAACATCAAGAAATAACAACAAAACAGTATCTTGCATTTTCAAATTCTTATGCATCTCAGTTTACATGAACACAATGTTATATAAAAAAAGATTTTTTATTTATTTAATGTATTTGAAAGGATACAAAAGTGACTTGAATTTGATGACGCATGATCATGACGCTACATATTTAACAGGCACATTAAATGAATCTGTTCCCACACAATTAAAATCTCTATTTTCTTCCAGAATAGTGTTTTTTATGTTTTAGTTATTTTACCAGAAAATTTAAACTGAAGGTTAGTAGTTAGTTTGTAAATGTTGCAGGAGATGAAGTAGGAAGGTGGCCGAGTCATTGCAAAATGTGATTTATTTTTAGGTTAACAAATTGTTATATCATGATTTTATTTGTCATTAGTCATTAATAGCCTCTGTCTCTTTATTTCAATACTTTTTTAAAGCTATTGGGAGCCATTACAGAAGAGTCAAAGAGCCACATGAGGCTCCAGAGCCGCAGGTTGCAGACCCCTGGTGTAAATGAAACAATATTTGCAGGGGCTCACAGTTTTCCTGGTGCTTATATTGCATGATGTAACTTTTTTATTTTTACTGCTCAAAAAAACAAAAAATTGTTACAATATCCTTTAATTTTCCTCAAATTATTACGTAACATTCCCCTTAATTGAATAGAAATTGGAAACAAAATCAAGGAAATTTAAAGTGAAGACGCTGTTGAGACTGATATCCATCACTTATTGCTTGAATAGTGTTGGTTTCTTACGTAGTTTGTATTTTATGTATACGTAAAAGTGAAAACTACGGCCCAATAATGTTAAAATTACTTGTTTTCCCGCATAGGATCTGTGACCTACTTGAGATCAAACTACTTCGTATTTGGTCCCTGAACTAAAATGAGTTTGACACCCCTGTGTGTGATCTGCGTCCCCCTCAGGCTGTGATTGGACCTTGCTGAGCCCTTGCTACGTGCAGACAGACGAGGACGTGCCTGGGTGGAGGGAGTTGTTCTGTGCTCTTGGAGTTGAAGATGGGCTCATCATCCGCAAAGAGCGGCAAAGCCTGTCCACTGCTGAACTGGTGAGGAGGGCATTAAGAAAGTGTCACTGTGCTCCTGGAAACTGCCCTTACTCAGTGTCCCAGTTAGAACAGGTCCACTAACAAGGGCTGGGTGTAGGTACAATGTCTAGGAGGCTCCCATCCCCGTGTTCTATGATAAACTATTTATTTGTAGTTTTTCTAATGCTTTCAACAGCATTAAAAGAGGCAAATAAAAGTTTAATCTGACCTTAATTAGATGAAGTGGTAGATGATGGAAAACAATGGAGTGTATAACATCATCCTGTTGAAGTTTGCAGGGAATAAAACCTATTCTGACTGATGTACACAGAGAACAGGGAACAACTGACACAATATACGGCTTTTTAGTACAAGTAAGAAAAGGAAACACATCCAGCTTTAGCATTAGAAAACTTCTGACATGAAGAGAAATCATTAACTGGCCTTTTATTACTGTTTTTTTTTTCTAATTAAATGTAAAAACTAAAAGTACACGCATGGATAAAAGAGAAAAGACTTTCAATAACCTCTGATTTCAGGATTTAACTTACAAGCTGGGCAGCTAATGCTACACTGTCATCCCTCTAAAGGCTTTTTCACTGTCTTAAGCAGTTCTTTAAATTTCACAATAACTCGAAAAGCCAGCTATGCTAGAATTGCTGCGTCACGCAGGGTTTAAATGAAAGATTGTCACAATATTTAATCACTGTCTCTTCAAATATTTGTTTTATGAAAAGCTAAAAGAAGAACATGCGTTATTAGTGTGTGGGTGTGTTGTTCCACGCCAAATATTTACTGTTGCATGGACACCAAACCTTCATGTGACTCAGTGGTGAATTAACCAGTGATTATGGGCTAAAGGTTGTAATGATGATGAGTCACACCAGGACCAGAGATATCACTAGTGGCTTTACGGGATGAGCAGAAAGAGCAGGTGACTTATCACAGGCCACACATTTCTGCTTCAGCCTGGGATGTACCTAAAGAGAAGGATGATACCGTTGTTTACACTGGGCTCCAAGTTGAAGTGGAAAGTAATGGAAACTCACAGCACATCATGGAGCTAAAATAAACAATATTGTCTTGTTGGTTTTGAATGTAAGCATTTTAGAGACATGGATACGTGATGAGGTGATGGTCTGGGTGTACCATGATGGATGGGGAGGTGTCTGTGAAAGCAGTAGTAGTCCATAGTCCATAGTCCAACACAACTCCAGCCAGGGTTGGGGTCAATTGCAATTGATATTTAATTACAATTACGACGTAACAATTATTGTATTTGTAATTTGAAAAATCTGTTGCAGTTGTAATCATAGTTACATTGTAATTGGGTTCAGATAATTGACTTTGTAATTGTATTTGTCATGAAAATTCTTTAAAAGTTGTTAATTGTAATTTAATACAAAACTGGGAAACGTTTTACAGTTCTATGTGCAGTTCGACGCATATGAAGTTAAGATGTCATTTTCATATCAAGATTTCCCACATTTGACCATTTATTATTAGATATGCTAAAGGAACGCTAACACAAGAGGAAGGTTAACTTAGGTTATTTATTTCAGGCTTAGTCAGGGTTGGGGTCAATTACATTTTTAAATTACCATTTTGTCTTCAATTATCCATATTTAATTACAACTTAATTATGATTATGTTGAATATTTTCTCCAATTAAAATCAAAATGATAATTTTTCCCCCTGAAAGTCAATTACAATCGCATTCTCAATTACTTAAGTCCAATTACTATGAATCATAATTACTGAGCCTTTAATAAATAAGCCCATGAAACGTAACCTTCCTCTTGTAATAGCTTTCTGTTAGCATCTCTAATGAAAACAGGTCAGTTTTGACCCATGTCTTAAATCAGCTGTAAAATACACTAGAAAATATTATCTATCATCTAATTTGTTTTTTTAATCTCTTGGTTACCTTGCTAGGCTTCGGAAAAAGAAAAAAAAAAAAAAAAAAAAAAAATATATATATATATATGGTGTTATTGTAATTTTCTATATGACCATAATAGAAATCTCAATATATCTTGAATCTGAATATGTTGTGCAGGCCTAATCAGAATGACCCTGTGGAGAACGATCTAGACTTTTTCTATGAAAGGTTCTGTTGCAGTGATCTCCACATGCTGTGATCATTTATTACCCCCCCCCACACACACAAAGTGGGGAAGGGGGATATAGGTTTGAGCTCCGTCCGTTCGAGTTAAAGGGGACAGCTTTTCTCAGAAACTGTTTAAGAGAGTTAGTAATTTTATATTCTGATGTGATAATGTTTTTTTATGTATACATCTAAGTTTTTAGATTTAGGACGTTTAGGAAAAGGCTGTGAGTTATAATGACAACCAATCTGGTAGGGCATGTTGATGACTATGTCCTCTTGTTTGGTGTTGTATCTCCTTGTGTTGACATTATAGCTCATTCTCTGTGTGTGTTTGTGCCTCCACAGGCCTCCAGTCCCTGGGCAGTCGAAGGGAGCATGTGGCCTCAAACTTCAGCTGAGGGCTTTGTGCTGGATGACCACCCCTGTGAGGAGTTTCACTCCCTGGCCACCGCCCAGCTGCCCGACTCCATCCTCCTTGAGCAGAGGATGGCTTTGCTTGAGCTGCTGACGTCTAACTGGGACAGCGGGTAACATTTCTGCTCCCTGTGTCGTGTCCTTTCCCAAAGAGTCACAAACCGCTAGCATTAATAATCCGTGTACTGTACGTTTTTTGGTTTTTCCCTTTTAAAAACAAATCAAAATAACAAATAAACAGTGTTGGTTTTACTGACATAAAACCAAAGCAGAAACAACAAAAAGGAAAATATTAATGGCCAAATCTTGCTCTGTTTGTGAGATATTTGGATATTTACCAGAAAATTAGAGCAAGAACTGAAGTCTGCTGTACCTGGTTTCCCTCCACAGGTCCTAGACCATTTCTCTGCATACAATAGGACTATTTAGGATTTATTTCAGTAGTTTTCTGGTCCTGCTCCTGTTTTCATTCAGCTCGTAAAAAGCTGCTCACATATATGTTTCGTTTTGTGGTGTTCCGGTCCAAATAGTTTCCAAATAAACATGTGACTATCGACTGTGAGGCTGTTGTGAGGAACAATAGATGTTTTGATGAACTTTTACCATTTGACACTTTTGCGAAAACCATTACACAGCTTTTTGGAGGGCATTAAAAGTTCTAGTCCGAGTTTACCTTAAATATCCAAATATCACACAAACAGAGCAAGATTTAATTTTAAAACTGAAAAACGCTGCTTATCTGATTTTTCTGTAATTCTGTTTTGGTTTTAAGTCAGTAAAACAAAAAACAAAAAAACATTTATTTGGTTTTAAAATGCAATAACCAAAGAACGAACAGTACACGGATTGTTAATGGCTGTGGGATTAGTCTTTTCTATTCTCTGTATGAAAGCCATTAAGTGATTACAGAGGTGACATTTGAGGACAATTTGAAATCATTTCATTCCACAGAGAAAAGCAGTGACCATCTTTGTGCCTGAGTGCTTTTGATGGATTAATAATGTGGATTTATTTTATTAGAGACATGTGAGTGACGATAGGGCTTCAGGGTAATGAATAATGAAACCAGCCTGTCCTTGTTTTTGCATTTTACAGCTCCTCCATAGCTGCTCTAGTGATACTATTTATCCACATCTCTATTTTCATTGAATTATAGCTACCGAACACTGGAAAACATTATTAGACACCTTCAATTAATAATAGTAATAATAAAATGGAATGAACTACAGGTACACTCCAAAGCCTAAATACTTAATTCATCACTGAATGAAACTTTGTCTTTGATAAAACTTAAATCTCCACTGATCAAGTTCTTATAGTACAGCGTGTGTGTGTTTTTTTAACACTATAAATGGGTTGTTGTCAGAGTTTGGGTCAGTTATAATTGTAATTGCGTAATCAATAATTAATTACAATTATGGCGTAATTGTAATTTTAAAAATCTGTTGCTGTCGTAATCATAATTCAGTTGTAACTGAGTTTAGATAATTGACTTTGTAATTGTAATTGCCATTTAAATTCTATAAAACTGTCAATTATAATTTAACGCAAAACTGGGGAACCATGTTACAGTTCTATGTACAGTTCTACACAAATATAGTTAACAATTATTAAATGTTTCGTATCAAAAAAATGAAAACCTATATTATAGTTTAAGTGTATTTTACAGCTGGTTTAGGACTCGTTATAAGAGAATCTAACACAAGAGGAAGGTTAACTTTTATTAGGTTATTTATTTCAGGCTCAGTAATTGTGATTAATTGTAATTGAACTTTAGGAATTGAGAACATATTTGTAATTGACTTTCTGAGGATAAAAAATAACTTGAATTTGATTTTAACTGGAAAAAAATGCTGGTCACTGTAATCGTAATTGAAAATGTAATTGTAACTGAAAATTGACCCTAACCGTGGTTGTTGTGTCACTATACACACAAGGAGAAATTGAACACAGTTAAATGAACTCTGAGCTGGAGGCACGTGCACTGCTGCTCAGTGATGACGTGCACACAAATGTAGGTCACACACTTGTTCATGGATGAAAACGTTCTCAGCTCAAGATCTTGATGTCACCATGACTACTCGCTTTGTGTGTGTGTGTGTGTAATCTCCTCTTCCTTTGGTCTGTTCATGTTGCAGACATTGCTATTCAAAGTTCCTCACGGCTCAGGTGATCGACAGCAACGGACATCCAACCAAAAGCACCAAGTCATCCTTTTATCACTACCTTTGCCGTCTGGACTGGGTTCCGGCCCATCGCCCCCAGCAGGGAGGACGGATAGAGAGAAAGTTCCTCTGTCCCAGCTCTGTGTATCTTACATCAACAGAAGTCTGTGACCTGCTTGGAACTCACGTGTCCTACATCAACCTGGACTCCAGCACGTTCACCAGAGATCTGGGTAAAACCACGACACAGCCTAATGTTTCCTATTCATGCTCATCCAACCAATACTCCAAAAATACTCATTGTACAAGTAAAAAGTAGCTCAATTAAATAGTACTCAAAGTAAAAGTTTCTAGTTAACCTTAACCTTGACCTTGACATTTTGACTGATTGACTGCACATCCTTGACATTGCCCCTATGAGATGACATACGTGTCATTAGTGCTGCATTAATAGCCTAGGAGGAGTTCCAGGACTAAGGAGTTGCGGAAGAAAAATAATAAGAAGAACTCCAACAAGAACAATTGAAAAGTCCTCATGCTCTAAGTATAGATACATTTATGAACTCTAAAACTGAGAAAATAACCAGCATTCAATGCCGGTTTGGTCTCGGCTATGATTGTTGTTTGATTATTTTAATTTTGTATTTTTTGTAGTTAAACAATGTCCGATGATCATTAATAATAATAATAATAATAATAATAATAATAATAATAATAATTTACTCAGTAATGGGTGGGTGTAGAAATGTAACATCTTACTTTACTTCTTTAAGTTAAATTTAAATTTAGAATTCCCTCTAGATTAATAAAGTATCTATCTATCTATCGATCTATCGATCTACATAGATAGATAGATAGATAGATAGACAGATCTATCTATCTATCTATCATAATTGATTGAGAAATATACTCAAAAAAGTACCCATGAAAGAAACTCAATTACAGTAACGTGAGTACTTATAATTAATTACTTTCACCTCTGAAATTAAGATATTGGTTTGGTGTCTTCCAGGCATGAGAGAAACTGTCACAGTGGACAATCTGATCGACTACTTGAAGAAGTGGTGCATCCAACCCAAAGGAGACGAGCAGGAGCAAAGTCCACATGGAGAGGAGGGGGAGGTGGAGGGCGCCTGCTTTACCTCCACAGTGCAGCACATTCACAACATCTACAACTACCTGCAGGCCAACTGTTCTCAGAGCAGCTTAAAGCAGCTGTTCCAGCACAGCCCGGCTGTGTTTGTGGAGGAAAACAGGTGGCTCCCCTCATCATGTGTCTGTTTTAGCTTAATGAACTACTCAGTTCTCCTGCTCAGGAGGTCACGTGACTAACGTATGCATCTCCAGGCATGACAACGAGTGGTGTTCTGGGCGTTTCTACCACCTGAAAGAAGTCTGCTGGAGCGATTCCACCAAGATGTTCCAGCGCTACAGAATGCTGACTCAGGAGCCACACTGCCCTGTGCAGGAGCCCAGAGTGCTGGTTCACTTCTACAGCCCTCTGAAGGACTTCTTCACCAGAGTAAGATGCACCAGTCACTACCGTGCTTTTATTATCATGTCTAGTATCACCTTTAGGAGAGACGAATGGAGAAGGCCGCAGACCAGTGGGTGTAGAATAGAATAGATAGACTTTATTGTCTGTCCTGAAGCAGTGGCAGAAATTCTTTTTTTGACACAGCCACAACATTCAGCACAGTAAAACACATCAAATTGGCTTAAAGGGTAAGTGCAGTAAGACACGCCCAGCTACTTTCAGTAACCGCCCACTCCCCTCCGTCCCCCCACACACAGAATCAAAACCCATCACAACTGCTAGCTAATGAGCTAAACATGAGCGAGTCCGACAGTGCGGACACTTTTGCCACAGAGAGGTCATTTGAGGTGGAAGACTTTTCGCCTCCAGAGTTTCCTCCCAACAGTCACAACCACGGTGGCGGGGCCAACAGTTAAAGTGATGACGCTTGGGTTTCAAGAGCTTACCGTTCAACCAATACATAGTTCCCACATGACGTCACAACATACGGGCATTTCCCGACCCGGCGCCAATGCTGTGGGCAGCTGAAATGAGTTTGGCCTCTGTTCACAGCCAAAAGAGCACAATATGGTAGTTTCGTGTTGGGTTAACGCGCGCCGGGCCCTTCTCGTGGATCTCTCCAGCTGCGGTGCCCACCGAGGTCCCCCCTCCTTCCCTCCTATTGAAATCCATGATATAAATTGCCTTGTTTACTTAAATGGTTTTGCAGGCATACCCTGCGTGTCACAAGCACTTTCCCATTCGCCATCATGCTGAACACATCTTTCACCCAACCATTTACAAACTGGTTGTACGCCTCGAGTGATTTGAAAGCTTGTACTCTTCCATAGTATAAGCACTTTTGGAACAAACCAAATACTTTAGAATGACTATGTACGTTATAGCAGGAAGGTATTTGTGGTCAGTGGTATTTTGGTTTGACAAACTTTGTGCGGATTGATACTGATGCACTCCGTCTATCTGTGTCTCGTTTGTTTATCTAAACCGCTTTTTGGTTTTGTAAGTTGGTTTTAACCGTCTTTTGTGGAGTAGAATGCAGCGAAGCAGATAAACAACACTAGTGCCCTCAAAGATGGCATCTCCGAGGAGGTCACATGTCCTGTGGGAACTATGTATAGCAAAATTCACTTGTAATAGCCGACGTTCAACCCTTAGTGGCCAGTATACCGGACATTTTACAGCTAAATACGCAAAATTAAAATACTTTTACTAAAATGTGAAGAGTGGGACTAGGATCAATCAACTGCACTACTTAATACCCAAATCCACATATATTCAGCAGAAATAAGTTGGTTTGGGGTTTACTTACTCTTTAAAAACACACAATGGGGATCATTTTAAAGCAGGGGTCACCAACCTCTCTGAAACTGTGAGCTACTTCGTAGGGACAGAGCTACAACTTCTTAAATACTACATTTTCACGGTTTCACTTTCATTAGAGGCTTAGATAATAAGGAAGGCTATAGCAGTAACTTAAAAAGGTAGGAAATGTTTAAGTTTCAACATGAAACACTTTTAATTTATACAATATTTCTATTTTCATTAAATTTGATAGAAAATCCACCTTGTGTTTAAAAAATATATCTTATATATTGTATAACATACTGTACCACTGACTAGTGATGCGCAAGTCAACGGGTTACCCGCAGGTAACCCGCGTGGCGGGGCGGTGCGGGTGAAGAAATGATCAATTAATCTCGGTTCGGGTTGGGGCGGGTCATTTTTGAACCGACAGTTGCCATTTCGTGTGATGTGTTCATTTATAATCATAAATAAAAAATGTGCAGTAATTCTGCAGTAATTCTTACATTACGACTGTCAGTGAATGCATTGGAGCTGTGAGCTCATTTGCTGTGTAACTCACATGCACAGCCAATCAGCGCTGGCTCACAGCTCTGCTGCAGCTCAGATGGCACAATACTGTGCGCAGCATTAGCTTTTTTCTTTACACTTTAAACTGAACTCTACGTTGGACGTAAAGCGTGATGCCGTTCACGCCTCTACAGCGCTGACACATTTTTCCCCACATTTTACTCTTGCGGGTTAAGTTGAGGCGGGTTCTGAAAATAGAGGCAGCAGATCAGGGTGGGCGGTGCGGGTAAGATTTTGCTGTACATGCGGGGCCCAAGTTAGAAAAATCCTGGCACGCACATCACGACCACTGACCATACACCAGATCTGCAACACAAAAACAATGTTTCAGGAAAAATGAACATTTAAAGATAAATTTAACACTAAAACTTTCTCAGCAATATTTAACTTTACTAAGTACTAACAACATCTCTAATACGTATTTATGTTAGTGAGTTTGAATCCTGGAAAGGAAATCAGATTTTAGATGGAACGCATTGGTGAGTTCCTGAGGGCCCCCTCACATGGTTCATGCGAGCTACCTGGGGCCCGCAGGCACCGTGTTGGTGACCTCTGTTTTAAAGCACGTCCAAGCAGTGGTGGCGTAACAGTAAAGGAACCATGGCTTTTAATTGGAGGGTCACTGGTTCAAATCCAACTTGGCCCAACATGGATGTTGAGCAAGTCACTTAACGCTAACCGCTGTACATTGCTTTGGATAAAAACATTTACTAAATGAAATTGTAATCTTATTAAAATAAAACTAATATATACAGTACATTGCATTATGGGATGTGGAGTCTCAAACCTTTACTTCATTCTTACTGTGATTTGTTGTTTCTTCACCAGACAAGAAGGCCAGTGATTGGCTTCACACCTTTTTAGTTCGAGTTAGGGTTAGGTAGAGAGTTCCTCATGATGTCACCTCGCTCCACCAGACATTCAATTTTCATTCTGCCATTGTTTTGCTACAACTTTCAGTCCGTGAAATGGGATCAAAACAAACTTTTGAGCGGCAATTTCAACCTTTTATCTCAGATTTATTGATCTATGACCCTTCACTATTTCTTCATCTGATAAAACTTACCAAATGTACTGTACCTGTGTGCAGCTGCTGAATGTGGATCACAGTCCCAATATGAACCAGTATGTGGGCCTGCTGGAGCTCATCTGCTCGTCTTCTTCTATACCAACTGCTGAGGTGCTACAGGATGTATCCACGCTCTACGCCACGCTGGGTGAGCACTCTAACATCCTCGGGGATCTTTATTCCTTACTGTCTGTTCTCTCACCAGCATCTGCTCGCTGTTTGTTCCTTTGGATTCTACATAATCTAATCTAATCTAACTATGTTTTATAGCTCAGAAGTGTATACTTCCTGGACACATGGAAAGCTTCTCCCAGTCTAACTTAAATCAGAGTTACTGCTCCACTCTCAAAGGTAAGTAGTGCTAACTGTTGATATTCAAAGCTTCATCATTCTATGCTAATGCTGTTGACTCCAATTAATTATCAGTCAGTTCATAACCAACCTGCAGAACTAACCAGTGTAATTACCGTAACCAGCCTAGTATAGGTAGACAAACACAGGTAACAAATCCAACAAAGAAGTCAGTATAAGAATGACACATCAGCAGTTCTATCAGGGCTCACACATTCAATACATTCACGCACAACATTTCTCACGCTGAGGAGCAATAAAAACCGCTGCACATTCTTCACATAGACATATATAAAAAAGATTTGTGATCTATGAACAGATGAGGCGAAGGCATGCTTTGCTTGAATCAGTGACCTATAAGCCAATCAGATGGATTGGCAAGACGCACTGGCCATCATAGAGCCCAACGGGAGCTTGGCCCCGCCCCGTCAATAAGATCAACTACACATTGGCCAATCAGAAAATAGCACTGCTGTATCCATCCATTTTCAGCTGCAGAATTTAGACTCTGTCTATAGAATATCAACCCCCCCGCCTCCCGGAATTTTTGCATTGGAATGTGAATAATTTTAATAACATAACTGAATTTGAACAATGAAAACAAAATACAACAGGGAGTGAATTTTAAAAAAAAAAAGATAAATAGACTCTTAAATAATAACAACTGGTTCAAAGTGCTCGTGTATGTTCTTCAAAAAGGGACCAGGAATATGACATTGTATGACATTGTTATGTGTGGGTTAGGGTTTGTACATTGATCTTGGTATACTGTGAAAATGTCAAGTGCAGTTTTGGGATAATAGTTTCTTTGTCAATATAAAGAAGTAAGAACTACATTACACGTGTAGAAAAAGTACATTAACACTTTACTTGAAGTTTTATACATAGAGGCTGACATTACGCTGTCAATATCTGTCACTGGTTAGGTATGGTTAGCGTCAGAGTTGGGGTCAATTATCATTGTAATTGTGTAATTAATAATTAATTACAATTATGGTGTAATTATGATTTTAATTTAAAAAATCGTTACGCTGCCATAATCACAATTAAATTGTAATTGAGTTCAGGTAATTGACTTTATAATTGTAATTGCCTTGAAAATCCTATACAAATTGTCAATTGTAATTTAACGCAACACTGAGTAACCATGTTACAGTTCTAGATACAGTTCTACACATATGTAGAGTTAATGATTATTAAAACATGTTTTATATCAAGCTTTGACACATTTTAACATTTAAAAAAACTTAAATCGAGGGTTAAACTGACGCAAAACAGGCTCAGACGCCCACACCAAAAATATTGATACCAATATTTTCATTGATTAGGAAGCCTAACAAGGTAACCAATAGATACTAAACAAACTAGATGATAGATATATGTTTTTAGTGTATTTTACAGCTGATTTAGGACCTGTTATCATAAGAGATGCTAACAGAGAGCTAACACAAGAGGATGGTTAACTTTTATTAGGTTATTTATTTCAGGCTCAGTAATTGTGATTAATTGTAATTAAACTTTAGTAATTAAGAACGTAATTTTATTTGACTTTCTGAGGATGAAAAATATTTGTAATAACATAATTGTAACTGAATAATGTAATTGACCCCAACCCTGGTTAGGGTTAAGGTTAGGGGCTATTGTTAGGGTAACAAACGACACTTAATGACAGCCTTTATGTATAAAATTTCAATGAAATTGTTAAGGCTCAAACATACTCGCAAAGCAGTGTCTGCGCGGACTCCTCGTGAAGATCTACAGAGAAGCGCTAAGGATCATGGGACATGTAGGGTTTTAATGGAAACTAGTCCACGGTGGTGCGCTCTAGTATGTAAGCTCTGAGGAGAGCGCGCAGAGTCTGTTGTGTGTGGGGTCCACCCGAGTATGTTTGAGCCTTTACCAACTGTACCCTGTATTTAATGTGTACTATAGTGTCGGGGTCCATTTTTTATGGCATAGAATGTAGACCCCCCCATATAAAAGGTGCACAAAAGACAATGTCCAAATAGACCAGGAGGGGGTCCATCTTTCTATAGACGGGGCCATACTCCCCTGGTCCATTTTCAAGGGGGTTTATTTACAATGTTACACTGGAAGTGTGTCAATCATGAGTAGAGTAAGTAAGACAGAATGCGTGCTCTGTGTAGGGTCTCGTCTTATATGGGGGGCACATTTTGTTGGAGTTAATTATAATGTGTGACAGACAAGCTGAGTGTTTGGGCTGTACTGTGGGTCTGAGCTGCTTTGTTGTTGCACTCTGTGCTCAGGCATGGTCTCTGATAAGAGAGTCTTTCCAACCAAAGACAACAAATGGGTGAGTCTGGCTCAGAGACCAATGATCAGTGACAGCAAAGAGCTGGAGAAGATCTTCAAACCTTACAAGCAGGTGTGTCTCCTCAACCTGCCACCAGCTGAAAAATGGACGGCTCCAAAGGGCAAGAGGCCAAATATGGGTAAGTAGTGCTCAGCTCTCTGTGCTAAAGCCCATTCTGAGCAGAAAGTGACAATGATTACTGTTTCCCAGCTTCAGGATACGCATTCGAGGAACAGGACAGACTGTTGTTCTTAGAGATCTGTGGTATCCGGCGACTCTCTGAGCGCGTTCAGTTTGAGGCTCAGACTGAGAGCTTGAGGCCGTGTCCCTCCATGCAGGCCATGGTGCGCTCTGTGGTCCCGTACATTCAGAGGTTCCTCTATCACCATGACGACCTGGGACACATCTACTCAGAGCTCATTGAGAGCAAAATTGCGGAAAAGATCAAACAGCTTTCCTTTAGACAGGTCAGAGATTCTGCCTTTCTACTGTTGGATACAACGTTCACTTGTAGAGAACAGAGGCAGTAAAGCAGTTGTGTTTGTGTTTTTAAAGGTGGGTCAGCTCTACATTCGCTACCAGCTGGATGTCACAGACGGGGAGGATCCTGTGATAGAGCTGCAGGATGTGATGTGTCTGCTGAAGGACCAGAAGGAGTTCTACATCCAAAAAGACCACCTCTCAGCAAACCTGGACATCTGCAGGTGTGTGTCACAGCTTCCATTCACCTTTAATAATGCTCCTGGATGATTGGTTCATTCCACCCTGTCTGGAGGAGAGGGAAACACTGTAGCTCACTGTCTCATGCAATCATACAAATACAAACTCATAAATAATAATCACCAACAGATTTATTACTAATAAATTATAATCATGTGAGATTCATGAACTCTGAGGAGCCAAAACTCCCATCACTTACAGATTAGACCGAAGACTGCAGAGTATGATTCATTAGTGATGATGATGATGATGATGATGATAATCATGATGATGATAACGTTCAATGCTTTAAAACAGTAACCTGTTTTCAGATGTTTTTACATTTAGTTTTCAGTCGTTTCTGTACAAAGCTTCATATTCTGTGAGGTTTTAAACAACAGACATGTTGTTGTGCTGCTTTGAGTCATTTTCAGTTTAAAGTCAAATGTCACTTTATCCACACAAGCCTCTGTTCTGTTCTTCCTGTGAGGAGGTTACAGGAAAGATGGATTGAAATGGATAAAGGAGCCTTTTTTAGTGGTTTCAGACTCCTTCACACCATTTTCTTTTAATCAGTAACTTCTTTAGAGAACATTTATAGTTAGTAATGTGTTTATAACGTGTGTGTGTGTGTGTGTGTGTGTGTGTGTGTGTGTGTGTGTGTGTGTGTGTGTGTGTGTGTGTGTGTGTGTGTGTGTGTGTGTGTGTGTGTGTGTGTGTGTGTGTGTGTGTGTGTGTGTGTGTGTGTGTGTGTCACAGGGAGCTGGTGAAACTATTCTGCACAGAGAACAGTCACAGGAAGGAGCTGATGCACTTCCTAAGCGGTCTGATCGCCTCTCTCAGTGTGAGTGACACACACTGATCCTAGTGCACGTCAGGCTGACTGTGGCTACATGTGATTAACACGAATATCACACGAACTCACATTGTTCCAGAGCAGTGATCCGTGCTGTTAACGGCCTTCAGCCTGTAATCACTGTATTGGGAAGGATTATGGGTGGGAAATGTTAGTTTGATTAAAGATTTGATCTTTATTCAGATTTGTGGGTTAGTCATAACATAAATGTGAAACCTTTTAAACACACTGGCAGAAATAAGCAATTTTACGATAAAGCAGAAGAAGTGGAATCATTAATAAATATTGAGTCTTTCATTAAATGCAGGATCAGGGAGCCTTGACCCGGTTCCTGAGCAAAGAGGACATCAGGGAGCTGCCTAGTGATGAGGAGCAGTGGGAGGTCCCAGAGCCGCCCAAACCTGAGTTCCACCCAGAGAGAGGTATCGGTACTCGGCTACTTCTGTCTGCTGCTACCAATACACTAGCCCTCATTTCCCATTAGCATTATCTCACATTCCCAGTGCTTAAATTGACTCTCTGACACACACACACAGAAACACAAAGAGAGCTGGTGTCTCTCTCTTACACTTGTAGTGTAGAGACCTTATTTATCAACCGTTCAGATCTGAGCGTGCAATGTGCGTTCGACTGTATTCACGCAAGCTACGGCATTTATCAATTCTACGCTACAATCAGTCAGGTCCAACCTCGTGTACACAAACCTGAGTGTGTGGATTTGTCCTGCAGCACAGGAAAACTGGACTGAGTCTGAAAATAAAGTATTAAACAAGCCTCAGCATAAGTCATTTAGGGCAGATACACTTTCAGAACAGATCAAAATGGATTATTAAAACAACATAAAAATGAGTTTGAAAACAGCCCACGTTTTTACCAATGATACCACTTTTTTGGCTTTCCTTCAACAGATTACTGGAATAATCCACTGACAAAACCTGCTCGGACAGGAACGCATAGGTTTAAAAGTGCACGCTCGCCAGCCTAACTCATCTAGTATTATTTTGACCACGTTGTGAAGAATTTTCTTCATTAAATAGCAGGGAATTACACTTTTAGGTTGTGGGTGCGTAAAATGTCATTTAAAACATCAGTATTCACTGGTTAAATGTGTACTGAATTTAATTCACCTCAGCTGTGAGGACGCTGATTTTCATCTGGGAAACATTTATTCCCTTACCAGTGTTTGTTTGACCTCAGTGGGCGGGGCCTCTGAAACCAGGAATATTTGAGGGCGTAACATGTTAATGACGATCAAATTCAGCCACCGCATTGATCAACTTCGCCTGATTTGATAAATGAGGGCCAAGAAGCGCAGCAGAGAAACATTATGTCATGCTTTTCCACCTCACAGCCAACTTTCCTTCTTTTTTCCTTTTGAACATGTTCCAGTGTTCAACAGGAGTTACTCCTCCACCAGCGGCCCTGAGGAGCCAGCACGGCCCGCACAGGTGGACGAGGCCCAGACACTGATGTGTTGGCCCCCCCGGGCCTCCATCCAGAGCACAGGAAGCTCTCGCACAGGTACTGACTGACGAAGAGATACAGTATGATACGGATCATCAGGCATCGTGAGAGTTCATCTTCTTCTGCTTCCTGTCCTGCAGCTCACGCAGACAGCGGTGCTGTGGAAGCCGTCATGAAGATGTGGCCTCCTCCATGTGCACCCAAAGACCGAGACCCAGAGAAGGAAGTCTCTTCTAAAGCCAGTAACCATGAGGGGACGCAGCCATTCAGGACCAGCAGCAGCAGAGCTGCAGACCAGGCCGACCCTCAGAAAGAGTTCAACCATCCACAGCCTCACAATCACACTGGGAGATCTGATGCTGCTGCTCCACATGCAGGTTAATTCAGTTCAATTCAATTCAACTTTATTTATATAGCACAAAATACAACAATAGTCATATCGAAGCTCTATTGGAATATACAATTCTTTACAAAAAACCCAACAAATCCACATGAACGTGCATCAGCTTTTAACGGGAAGAAATCTCCAACAGAACCAGGCTCAGAGGTGGAGAACATCTGCTTCGACTGGTTGGCGTTAGTGGACAGAAAGAGAACAGAACGGGATAGAGAGATAGAACATCAGAGTGTCCCAGACTAGTGGAGCCATGAACCACAGATCATTAACTGCCAGCTCCAGCTTCAAGAACCTGAAACAGAAGGGCGAGGAGAAGGCACAGACTGCAGAAAAATATGATACAGTATTAGCAGGTCTGCCTGCATGGAATCATCTGGTGCTAGACTATGTGTGAGTGGAATGAGAATGGTAGGGGGTTGCATGGTGTGTAAGCAGTGTGGTGGGTATTCAGCAGGGGTCAGGAGTGGGGGATTAACCACAACCAGTCACAGCTGTGTCTGAATGGACATCATCTCATAGAGGACTAGGTGTAGATGATGGGTTATGTTTGAATGTAATGTTGGCGTTTTTAGTTTCTATTTTTAGGTTTAGGGCTTTGTTCCTATTGGTTAGGTTTACGCTTTTGTGAATAAGTAGGTTTTGAGTTTACCTTAAAGGTGGAGAGAGTAGCAGCCTCCTGTACTAAGAAAGAGTAGAAAAAGAAAAGGTCACTACATCCCTCTGGGATTAGTGGAAAACAAACAACTGAGTGATGGAATCAAATTTCACCAAAACAAGCCAGTTTAGCCAAGGTGAAGAAAGAGCTCACAGTAGTAGTTTGGAGGTTGTGTGGCTCTGACTGTAACTAATTCTATAAAACAATGCCTTGGCAATGGAAACCAACAATCCTCCTATCAGCTCCATTCTGCTCCATCACACCAACATGAGTTATTTATAATTGATACACAATGATCATTGATCTGCACATAAGCATTTTTACATGAATGAAGAAAATGCAACTGAAGATGCAGGTGCTGGCCCGTGTCGCACTGCATTAGCATTAGATAGCATTAACATTAGCACAAGTTATCATTAGCATTAGTGTTAGCAGTAGCGTTAGTGTTAGCTAGCATTTACATTAGCGTTAGTGTTAGCTAGCATTAACATTAGCTTAAGTTATCATTAGCATTAACATTATCTAGCATTAGCATTGCATTAACATTGGCATTAACCTAGCTTTGGCATTAGCCTAGCCTTAACATTTGCCTAGGATTAGCACTAACCTAGTATTGGCATAGCATTAGAATTAACCTAGCATTAGTATTTGCCTGCATTAGCACTAACATAGCAATAGCATTAGCATTAACCTAGCAATAGAATTAACCTAGCATTAGCACTAACTTAGCATTAGCCAAATAATATCATTAACCTAGTATTAAGCTCAGCATTAACCTAGCAATATCTTAACATTAGCAATAAGATTGGAAAAGGTTGATCCTATTCGCTGAACATGTTAAAGGTTGAATGGTTTGAAATTATTTTCCAAAGATTTGAAGGTAAAAACTGGAGTTACAAATGATATAAGTATTAGCATAAGTCTAATAAGTTATTTGTCAAAATTGGACAAACAGTGTAAAAAAACATAATTAGGAAGCCTCCTGCATCCTCTCTCATTATGTTATAGAAGGCTGGTCTGATTATTGGCAAGATTGTACGAAAACACAGAATAGATTGTAAACAGAAATGTTAAATCCAAGTTGAGTGACTGAAATGCTAACGCTAACTAAAGAAACAGCTTCTGAATGTGTGAAGTTTTCTCTGTTTAACTGTCCATGTGCTGTTGTGTGTCGCTGACAGCACGCAGGCAGCACACTGACTGCTCACAGGCTGCAGACGAACACCGGCCAACACCGACCCCTCCACCTGCACCTTCTCCACCTGCCGACACCACAGAAGAAGCACCGGCTGCTTCAGACACCATGTGAGCTCCTCCTCCATGGATCAATCACCAATCGGGAAATCTAAAGCTGATTTTGATTGTTTCCATGTCTTTATGTCCATCAGCGCTGCACCTGAGGCTGTGCTGGTTTCCAGTACCTTCCACGGAACGAGCGCTGCTACAGACACACGTCCTCCACTGACCATGGACGTCCCACTGTGGAGCAAAGGCCCCCCTCCACACGTCCCCCTGGAGGACATGAAGCTGACCTGCAACAGACCCACCACTGTCAGTTACAGTTACTATCAATTACAATTAGAATTACGTCTTCAGTTATTCATGTTCAATTACAACTCAATTAGGATTACTAAACTAAACTAAAGTTTGATTAAAATTACAATTAAAATTACAATTATTATTCCCCCTGGAAGTCAATTACAATTACGTTCTCAATTACTAAAGTTTGATTACAATTAATCACAATTACTGAGCCTGAAATAAAAAAGCCCATAAATCTTGAACTTCCTCTTGTGCGAGCTTTCTATTAGCATCTCTAATGATAACGGGTCCTAAAAACAAATATATATCATCTCATTTGTTTCCTATCTATTGGTTACCTCGTTAGGCTTCCTAATCAATGGAAAATATTGGTATTAATAGTTTTTTTTGTGGGTGTCTGAGCCTTTTATTCTGTCAGTTTACCCTTCGATTTCATTTTTTTTTTTTTTAAATGGTAAAATGATGCTAAAGAGAACTGACAGGTAGTGGGAAAAGTTGATATGAAACTTATTTTAATAATTGTTTACTATGTACTGTATGTGTAAATCATAGAACTGTAACATGATTCCCCAGGTTTGCGTTTCATTTAATATTATCATAGACATTTTTCATGACAATTACGAAATCAATTTCTGAACTCAATTTCAACTCAGATATGATTACAACAGCAACAGATTCTTTCAATTACAGTTACAATTATAAGTACGTCATAATTGTAATTTATTATCAATTACGAGATTACAATTATAATTGACCCCAGCCCTGCTGCACACATTCTCACACATCTGTTAAGCATTCTGAAGCTGTGAGCTACTTCATAGGTACTGTATGGTCTGAAAGGCTACCAGTTAGAAAAGAGCTTTTTAAATACAAAATGTCCACTGTCTCACTTTCTTTAGAGGGATAGATAATAAGGAAGGTTAGCAGTAACTTAAAAAGATAAGAAATGTTTGAGTTTCAACATGCAACATTTTATTTCTCCAAATGTATGCAATTGTTGTATTTTCATAAAGTTTCTTAGAAAATGATCATCTTCTGATTTTACTAGCTACTAACAAACAACTTTTAGCTAATCATATAACGTTTGTAAAATGCAACAATTATAATACTATGTCATATTTTCCACCTTGCGTTTTTAAAAATACATTTTCTATATCACATATAACGTAAACCAAATCTGCAGCACTTAAAAACATTGGTCACAATGTTTTAGTGAAAATAAACATTTAAAAATGGTAATTTAATAACTAAAATCTAATATTTAAAACTTTATCAGGTGCAGCAGTATTTAACTTTGCTAAGTGCTAACTACATCTTTCATCTGTATTTATCTTTGTGATTTTGAATCCTGGAAAGTAAATCAGATTTTAAATAGAGCTCATTGGTGACTAGAGCGCCTGATGGCCCCTCACATGGTGCATGCGGGCTACCTGGGGCCCCTGGGCACCGTGTTGGTGACCCCTGTGTTATGATGCTGCGTTCACACAGGATGCATCATGAAATGTTTGTGCGACCAGATTACATACAATGTCAATGGATAGATGCGTCCCAGAGGCAAAATCTTTCCTGTGCGGCAGTGCGGTACGATCCGCGTGTCAAGAGCATTGGCCGTGCGAGCGTACTCCCGATTTTTCGTCATATTCACACATTCGCAAAAGTTGAAAATATTGAACTCCTGCGACTGTTTCGCATGACGAAAGCCAATCAAAGTCTTTGTCGACGATGACGTCAACAGAGACACCGGTCTGTTCACCCATTCAATCATGGAGTAGAAGCTGTGTGACCACCTGGAGCTGTATGACACAACCTTTATAACCAGAAGGATTTGGTAGTGAAAGTCAGCGCTGAGCTAGGATAGCATTAGCCGCTAATCACACCATCTTTTTTCACTGGTGGTCTATGTTTATGAGAGGAGAAAAAGGAGCGCAGCTCCTCGCTTCAGCAGGCAGTGAAACTCATCGAGTTGGATGTGTCGCTGGTGGGCGGTGCTTTCGTTTCAAACGCTCATATGAAGCGAGACCTGCGGAACGTGTGTGCGGCAGACGCGTCTGGTGCCGCAGAAGATACATTCGGTGTGAACGCAGCATTAGATGTTCTGCATCAGTCCCTCAAAGAGCAAACTTCACATTCATGCTTTGCTTTTGCTATAAGAACACATTCTCAGGACTGCCCCTCCATTGAGATCCGATGCTTTGTCTTCTTTCAGGTTCTGCTGTCTGACGACACCAAAGAACTGGGAGCGATTGGTGAGTGGGGCGAGCAGCTGGTCAACTCCTTCCTGCTGCAGTGGAAGGACAGCACTGACCCCGGCCGACCCACAGCTGTCCTGTGGTGCAACCAGAGCGGAGAGAGCGGGCATCCCTACGACTTCAGGCTGAGCTTCGGCGAGGTGGCGGTGGTGTACGTGGAGGTGAAGTCCACCGTGAAGAAAGAGAAGTCCTTCATCCACCTCTCAGCCAACGAGTTGGACTTTGCACTGAAGGAGAAGGAGCGATACCAGATCTTCAGGGTGTACAGCGCGGGCGACGCACACAACGCCCGCCTGTGTCGCATTCAGAACCTGGCTCAGCAGCTCCACACAAAGACACTGTCACTTTATCTGTTTGTGTAGCGCTGTGGAGACTTATTACGTGTTTAATTATTTCTTAGCCTTGCACTGATTATTTTAAATTCATGTTGTTTTTTCAACCTTTTTATTCTTGTTCGCCAGCATTCCTTTAAATAAAGTTCATTAAGACACTTTGCAGCTGTCGTACATCCACTGTAATGAGAGACTGTCACTCTTGAGGAGATCACATTAATTCAGGAGGAACAGAGCTGGACCTTAAGCTGCCTCTACCACTGCCAATTATAGTGTGACAAACAGGCTGGGTTTTTCTTGTCCAGTGTTTCTCAAATGGGGGTACGCAATGGCACTACAGGGGGTACTTGAGAGAGAGAGAGAGTGGAAAATGAACAAATAAAGTGTCTTGGTTTCACCCCAGGCATGAGATGACCGGAAATTATTAAAAAAAACTATAGACATGAAACTATTCAGGAGTCACTAAATCAGTGTTTTTCAACCTTGGGGTAGGATGGACTTTAAATGGGGGTCGCCTCAAATTTCTGCAAAATTTAAATAGATTTTAGAATTCTAGTTCAACTAAAATGCAATAAAGAAAAAAATATCTCAAACATGATCAAAATCTAATTCTCGGGAAAAAAATTTATTTGGGGTTGCTATAAATTCCTGATATGAAAATGGGGCCACAATCCAAAAACGTTTGGGAACTGTGGCACTCAATAAAGTTTCTTACCACTTATTTACAGAATGAGATTCTTTAACATGTGTGTTATCACTTGTCCATTCCATCATTATGATCTATAGTTGTTTATAGTTGAGAACCACTGTTCTAGTCCATGCTGGATAAGCTTCTTCACTTTTATCACATCCTGATTAAGGAAACAGGAGGACAACTGATCAAAGCTCCACAGAAAGACAAATGAGGGAGGAGAATAGTTGCTCCTCTGAAGCTTTCAAACCTGGTCACAGTGTAGCTGCTTTTTGGCAGTCTGGCATCAACAGGAAGAAGGTGGTCAGAAAGAGAAGCTGCTTTAGTCGCTCAAAGAAGACGCCAACCATCGCCAACTGCTCAGACTGTGGCTGACAGATGAGGGGAAGGTGTCCAGCACATATCCATCGTCAACGCCATGGGCCTGGTTGGGTACCTCGTAGTAAGGGCTACACGGTAAACTGGTCCCTGCTGAGCGCATCTACCACCACATTCATCCAGCCAGGGATTTAATCTTGAAATAATATGGAGGCAGTGTAGAGACCCAACGCTGCTCACAGGCATCAAGTTTTGACTTGGTCAGGTTGTATGTGAGAGGATTGTGGTCTGACCTGATGGTGAACTTGTGGCCATTGAGCCAGTGGATGAATTAATTACAAACCACCCACTTGAGAGCAGGAACTTGAGTCTGTCAGATGGTTTGACTGTGAGTTAGGGATTTAAGCATTTGGGATATAAGACTAAAGACATAAGACATAGGTCCATTCAGGGGTTCTGGAGAGGAGGCTCTCGATTTACCGGTCGATCGTTGTTCTTACCCTCACCTAAGGTCATGAGATTTGGGTCATGACTGAAGGAAGAAGATCACAGGTACAAATATTCAACCCATAGAGGGCAATCACTCTGACTTTTACAATATGCAGAATTAAAATACTATGTTAAAAGTTGGACTTGGATCAATCAACAGCACTACTTGATACTTAAAAACGTGTATTCAGCAGAAAAAAGTGGGTTTGGGGTTTGGGAAGCATTAAACAATATCACATGAAAGGTGCTGTTGTGCTGAAATAACAACAACAACCTCAAGTGTGATATACAACATTTCAACAAGCAAATTTTTTTAGAAGATATTATGATTTGTTTATTAATTAGTGGAGAGCACCCAGTGTACGGTAATTCATGTCACTTAGATCAGCTGTACAGCGGAGTGATATAATCCGTAAGTGCAGTTGTTGCTCTATATCAGCACTCTTGGAATGTCTTTTGTCCAATGAAATGACTGGAATTTGAATTGAATTGAATTTGAATTTTATTTCGGCAGTCTTCACAAACAAAAAAGTACAGAACAAATAACACTCAATTGTCCAATTGTTCAGCCGAAAGGATGTAGGTTGAAGCAAAGCTTGTACATATTTACTCCATCACAACAAAACTGAACAACGTTTTCTACATAATGTCACACACAAAAAATAATTAACTTTATGTTACTATTTTCACAATATACATTCAAAATATATTCTGCACAAGTTTTATATATATATATATATATATATATATATATATATATATATATATATATATATATATATATATATATATATATATATACAGTTTATACATTCACACCAAATATATATACATATGTACACACATACATACTGTACATACACATCACATGTACAAAATATTAATATTAGACTATTTCATATTTATGACACAAATTTCATCAATTAAATTTAGAGTGACAATGTATACATTAATAAAAACTTTTATTTTGTTTATTAAGTATTGATATATTATATATCATTGCTGTCCTAGGTAAAATTGTTGCTCTTCTTTCTTATACTTACTAACGATATGATATGATTGATGTGATTTAATAAGCTTTATAAACTGGTTTATGTTGGTGCTTTGTTTTATTTCATCTTTTAGGCAGTTCCATTATTTAACTCCTGCTATTGTTATACTCATCATTTTCAATGTTTTTCTAGCATATTATAACTTGAAATGTAGTTGTAGTTTTCCTCTTAAATTATATTCAACTTCTCTCTCTACAAAATATTTTCTGCAACCCTTTTGGAAGTGAACCTACTTGCTTTTTAAATTATTTGGACAGTTTTTAAGAATAATCCACGTGTGTATCCTGTGTTATGTATCAGTCTGATGGATCTTTTGTGCATTATGTATAACAGTTGGATGTTTGTCATGTATGTATTTCCCCAAACTTCTAGACAATAACTAAAAAATGGTAAAACAAGTGTTCAATAGAGTGTAGCTTTTTTTTAATTTTTTTATTTATTTATTTTTTATTATTTTTAATTAAGAATGTGCCTTGTTTTGCCCAGGACAGCAATACTCCTCGCTAACTTCCCTTTGGTCTGAACTATCTGTTGTATAATGATAAATAATGATCCGTTTAAAGGTTGTTGGTGTTCTTATAATTCCCACAGCACTTGAAGGCATCGTAGTCTGTACGGAGACAGCGACCATAGGCGAGCCCCGGCGCAGCTGCGCTCTGATTGGCCGGAGCTCGGAGGAGGGGCGGGTCTTATGGTTGCTTGAGGACTGCGGAGACAAAAGGACGCAGAGCCGGAGGAGGCTGCGGGATGCTCTGTCCCGCATCCACCGCTGGACACCAGGCGTTCCCCCCGCTGAGCTACTGAGCCCCCGGCCCTATGAGTCTACCTACAGCCCCGGAGGACGGAGCGGAGCCTGTGAGCGGTGAGTGACTGAGGGCTTTACCCGCACCTGCGCACCGAGGCCCGGGGACAAAGCACACAATGTATGCTGCACAAGGTGTGTGTGTGTGTGTGTGTGTGTGTGTGTGTGTGTGTGTGTGTGTGTGTGTGTGTGCGTGTGTGTGTGTGTGTGTGCGTGTGTGTGTGTGTGTGTTGCACTAAGGTGTATTTACTGAAGCATGACAGTGATGTTGTGAGTCAGCCTGTTTACATGTGGAGCTGCAGCCAATCAATGAGCTCTATCAGCCTCTGTCAATCACATCATCATCATCATCATCATCATCATCTCTGCTTCATGGACAGGCACTTTGGGTGATTGCCTCACACACGCACACACACACACACACGCACACACACACACACACACACACACACACACACACACACACACACACACACACACACACACACACACACAAATATGGCCATTTTTCTGGCATCAGCTCCATCCCACCACCCCAACCAAGCTCCAGTAACCCTTATAATTTAAGACAAGTTTAGAATAAATCTAAAATATGCTGTGAACATTGTAAAACAGCCTAAATAAAAACATAAATGCGTATATGAAGCACATTTGTTTATTTGATATACTTACAGTTCATATACAAGTCAACACATTGTGTATTAACCATTCATTTCACATTGGTTGTCTTTAAGTTAGACATTGACATTATATTTTCATTACATGTTTTCATATATACAGTATATACTATAGTATAGTATAGTAGAAGTATAGTATATATCTATAGCTAGATATTAGTGCTGTCGGCACTAATATCTAGCTATAGATACTATACTACTACTACTACTACTACTACTACTACTACTACTATAATCTAGCCTGAACTGCCACCCAGGTAGGGCTGAACGATTTTGGAAAATAATCTACAGGCGATTTTTTTTTTCCTCAATATTGCAATTGCGATTTAATTTACAATTATTTTTTAAGGTATTCTTCTCATTTATTTTTCTACAAATAATCAATAAATCAATATAATGTGTTCTAATAAACAATATCACATGTATTGTACATAAATGATTCTTTCTTCTAGGCTAGGCTTATGTTAAAATATAGGAATATGAAGCTTGAATTAATATTAAAGACAGTTTATTTAAGTCTCAATAAACACAAAATAAACAAGTGTATTTTCTTATTAAACCTTGAGGGAAACAAAACATTTTAAACACTAATAAAAACATTACATTCACTCAGTAACTGCAGCACACAACACACTAAACTTATTGATCACATCACAGTGAAATTATTACCTCTGCATTTCACCAATATCCCCCTCATGGATAGCAGTGGGCTGCCCACACATTGAGGGCGGTCCAGGACAAGTACCCCTCGCTGCAGCCCACGGAACGACTGACGCCGCCCCTCGTATGTAGCGCACCTCATTGGCCAGTTTAGGTCACGTGACTAAGACTAAACCTAAACCTAACCCTAACCCTAAAATATGTTGCAATATAGGGTTATAAGGGTTATAACCTAACCCTAACCCAAAGACGCTACGTACGTGTATTTCGGTAAACGTACCACTAGCACATTGTCCGTACGGCAACCGTACGAATAGACACTTTCATTATTTAATAATGGCAGACATGTATTTATTTTTAATCATGGCAGAGTAGGTCCTCCATAGACTGAGTTCTTTGGTTTAAATCCGTAGGAGGACAGACTCACTTCCTGTCCTCGCTTCACTCTCACCCAGTGACTCATTCAGGTATGAGTTTAACGCTGTTTTTATAGAGGGACAGATGCTGTTCCCCCCGACACACACACACGCACACACACACCCAGAGGCTGATGTGTTGCGTTCTCAGACTATTACTAACACACTTTAAGGTGTGTTTTTTAGGGTTATTGTCTCATTCTGATCTTTTACTGATCAATAATGAGAACTTTAACATAACTAATCTGATGCTTCTTACTTTAATAACAGACCTAAAACTCATTTGAATGTTATAACCTTTCCTCATCTCACACATTACTGTGATTACTGTCTAAAGACTATAATCACATTAAACAGGTCATTCTGGTCTCAGAGGTCATTTAAGTGGTTAAAAGTAACAGCATTAGATCAGATCCCTCTGAGTGTAGTCTGTTCCTGTGACAGAACTCTGATCTCATTCTTTGGTGAGAAAGTATGTCATAATGTCACGTGACTTGTGTGGTTTTCGTGGCCCTGACGTACTGCAGGTGGGTTATTTGATCACCCAGATTATGAACATTTAGGCTCCTCCCACTCACAGTCTACACTTAGTCATCCTTCTGATTCAAAGTGTTAAATCACAGGATAGGCTTTGATCCACATTTTGCCACGGTCATTAAATTGCGACCCACAAGTTGAGAACCACTGATCTAATCAGATTGTTTTGAATGTCTTACCTCCACACCGTTCTCTCTGTGTTCATCCCATAATCACACACACACCTGATTCTGAAGGAAGTAACCGTGGTTTGGGTCTCTACAGTATTTCTTTTCATTTCGCTACAAGATTCAAACGTTCCCACTGGTGGAGGTCAGCTATATACAGTATGTAGCTACAGCTGCTGATGCAAAATGCCACACAGGCACATTTGTTAACAAACAGCTGCACAATATGTGCCACTTCTGGTTTTTTCTCCTCTAAGGGGACAGCACATGTGAGTGAATTCTGTAGCGTGGCTTGTTTAGGGGAAGGTCTGGGTTAGAACACACTCAGTAATCCATCTAACTGGGCTTTTTGTGCTGTTCTGAGAAGTAGTGAAAGCAGCGACTCCAAAAATGAGTATGTTAATATAAAATATGCTATAAAATATAAATATATTGTTATATTGTAACTTTCAAAATTGCCAAAATAGAATATTTATATCTTGATTCTCGATATATCACACAGGCTTAACACACAGACATATAGTATAGTATAGTATAGTATAGTATAGTATAGTATAGTATAGTATAGTATAGTATCGCATCGCATCGCATCGCATCGCATCGCATCGCATCGCATCGCATCGCATCGCATCGCATCGCATAGTATAGTATAGTATAGTATAGTATAGTATAGTATAGTATAGTATAGTATAGTATAGTATAGTATAGTATAGTATAGTGCCACTGTGAGAACGTTCAAGTTCCACAGAAACACACACCCTTCCTTTTAAGCATTTAAATGTGCAGGATCTTTGTGCACCAGTGTGTGTGTGTGTGTGTGTGTGTGTGCGTGTGCGTGTGTGTGCGTGTGCACGTGTGTGTGTGCGTGTGTGTGTGTGTGCGTGTGCACGTGTGTGTGCGCGTGTGCTCTGATCTGTAAAGCGAGAGACGGGACGTGCAGGTTTGGCTGCTTAGAATCAGGAAAACTGGAAGCAATCACTGACACTGCAGCAGGGAATGGATTTGTTGTAGAGGGCTGTTATCAGTGTGTGTGTGTGTGTGTGTGTGTGTTAGGGATGGGCGAGATAAACTAAAACGGTATCCCAAGAATTTATGGTATTTATCACGATAAAAAAAAAAACAATAGATGAATAAATAAAACAAAGCCGTGGCTATTGATACGGAAACATATAAATAGACTGCCAGTCTATTTATATGCTGCGCCCCTCATTGGCCAGTTTAGATCACGTGATTGGTGCACCACATGACTTAAAGTTCCATCAGTTTTATTTTATCTCATATTTATTTTTAGCTATCCCGCTAACCCTTTTATTTTAGCCCTACCCTATCCCTAACCCAGGAAATACCATGAAATGTTTATTTTTTTGTATATGTTTATTTAAATTGCTGCGTTAAATATGTTAAAATGAAAAAAACATATATGACATACAGTAAGTGGGATTCGAATCCACGTCAAAACATACCCACAGTCTGGGAGGCTATTGATACGTTTCCGTATCAATTGACATTTTGATAAAACAATTCCCAACTTAAACTGTAAACAGGTTCCTTACAAACACAAATTAAATTTAATAAATCAACACTGCGTCAGTAATATAATTTACACATTAAAAACTGCTGACTCAGAGCTATTCTTCATGGGCTGATATTTTATGGAATATATTTATGCATGTGGGTCATTTTATTAGTGTTATTGTATACAATTCATTTATTTCCTCATTTATAGTGAAATCATTTTCTGAAAAAAAAAAGCACATGAAAAGCAAAAATAACTCCAATAGTGTTTTTACTGTTTAATATAAATCACTGCTGCTGAATCTTGTTTATTGCATATCTGATAGTGAGTTACATAAAGTTATGGTTGACAAATATCTCTTTGATTTCCTATAATTAAACCAGATCAGACTTGATGATTTAATCATTAATTACTGAGAGCAGTAATAACAGGATATTTAGGTGTAATAATCACAATATTTACATTACTGTCTAATGGGACCAGCTTTGTTTTGTGAACACGTGAAATATAATTAAAAAATATTGCGTTTCACAAGTCGGGACCAATGAATACAGTGACATTAGCTTTATGCTAACATTTATTTCACACGCCGTGACATGTTAGCTTTTATCCTTCCATACAAGTGTTGAATCTTAAATCAGTGGATTTTTGTGGTTTGGTGACAGTCAGCTGTGTACTTTTACTTGTTCGCTTCCTTTTATGAAGTCGTTAGCGTTAGCGCTTAGTCCATTTTTCTGTGGGTTAGCTTAGCTTAGTTAGCTTTAGTTGAGTTTTTTTTTCATAATCGTTGCTGGCGGGTTCATCTCCATCAATGTCAATATTCGTGGGAACTTTGGGTGGATCTGATGGAGGAACTTGGATTGGTTCATTGTGTTGGGTGTCTGGTCTTAACCAAGTAGCGGTCCATGGTGTATTGCAGCACTGCAGCTTCAGGTAGGCTATGAAATGAGGAGCGCTGTCCGTGTGTGTGAGGGGCGGCGGCAGCACGCACCGCGGAGGCTCTCGTCAACAGCGCTCCAGAGAATAATAAGGTGTTGACAAAAAAATTGGGGGCAATTTTGGCCCGAGGAACAAGGTTTTTAGGGACATTCTTGGCTAAGTTGAGGAACAAATGGCTCGTGGCCCTCACTAATTTCCGACACTGCGTGCACCTAACTACATCAGTCGAGTGTGTCGCGCACTTACCTACTGTACGTCATCAATGGGAATTTATCGTTTCTATTGTTGGATGACATATTCTTATCGGGGGAATGTTTTTGACGATGTATCGTAAACATATCGCACATTCTTAGTGTGTGTGTGTGTGTGTGTGTGTGTGTGTACGAATGTAGCTAATCACAGGAAAATGTATGAATTGGTTTTGGGCTCAGAAACCTTAGTGCTCTTTGGCAAAGCAGCTTGTGTTCATATCACATTAAGGCTGTTCTATGCGTTATTTATGCTCATTTCATTGGACAGCTTTAGAATATACCGGCTTTATTGATCCCCAGAGGGGAAATTCATTTGTTGCAGCAACACGGTAAAAATTCACAATGTATTACTTACGTTTGTTCTGCTACAGATTATCCAAGCATGCACCAGCTGTGCAGGATGAGAATAGATAGAGAACAAGTTAGTAATGTAATGATGCTATAGAAATGTAAAGACTAGTTGCGCCTCATGCTTCTGTCTTCACAGGAATGGTCAGTTTTGTGTTTGGACATGTTTTTGTTTCAGTTTCACTTTTCAGGTGAAACTTTTTAATCAGATTGAATTGAATGGTTCAAAGTAGAAGTGCATCAGTGCATTATCAGGCCAATCATGATAAACAAGTGTAGAAGAAAGAAAACAATGGATTTGATCTGTATCTGTCACAAGTTTGTGTTATTGTTCCCATTCATCTTGAACTTGTCGCTGATCCAATCTCAATGCAAGCGTTCAACCAAAGAGTGTTTATTGATCTCAAACAGAGCCCTAGTATAACTCATGGTCATAGTTACAAACAGAATGTTTATCTACAGCAGATACACACATCAAGGCTTCCTAAAACTCAGCTCAGATAGAGAAACTACTGATGGAACTCCGGCCTCGTTCAGACGCACAAGCTAAATCAAGATCTGAAGGCACTGCAATAAAAACCCTCAAATAACTCAGCTACCGTCCTTTGACAGAATAGAATTACAGCGCTGCTCGTCGTACAATCCAACAGTAAATCTGAGGGTGATTTTTAAAGTCTCTATTGTTTCTGTTGGTGTGCAGTGACCTCTGCCTGCTGCCAGCCTTAAAGCTGTCCCACAATGAGCTCCTCTCCGCTGGTGTCACGAGCCAACATGGACATCCTGGACGAGCTGCAGCTGATCGCTGCTCAGAACCTGGAGAGGCTGGAGGTCAACAAGTACTATGAGGTGGTCCGGGAACTGGGTAAGGGCACCTACGGCAAGGTGGACCTGGTCATCCACAAGATCAGAGGTAAGGGTTTACACACAATGAAGAACGAAAGACTCAAATGTTCCACAGCAGCATGACGGTGTGTTTGTGTTGTACCACAAGGTACGAAAATGGCGCTGAAGTTCCTGAAGAAAAAGACAACGAAGCTGAAGTCTTTTCTACGAGAGTACAGCATCTCCCTCTACCTGTCCCCATGCCCCTTCATCATCAACATGTTTGGCATCGCCTTCGAGACGGACGAGTACTACATGTTTGCACAGGAGTACGCTTTGGCTGGGGACCTCTTCGACATCATTCCTCCACAGGTGTAGATTCACGCTCGACTTCCTGATCATGCTTTAATCTCATCATTTAATCGACATCAAGAACTAAGTCCAGAATAACCACCTGGATCAGATGATTAATCGGATGAATGAGTGTTTAGTGTACTTTTAGTTAGGAGTGTCCCAATTCAACATTTAGGATACAACATTGATATTGCAGCCTTGTGTGTTGGCCAAAAGTGATATTGATCCCATCCGATATCAGCGTGAAAATATATTATGACTAATTTTGTAGTGTGGAATGTTAGAAAATATTTGATCAAACAGAGAGAGAACAATAGTCATCAACTATAGGTATGAGAAAAGATTGTTTGAAGAAGTGTAGTAACTAGGAATGTCATGGTATTGACAATATTGTTACTAGTTTCTCGATATCGTCGTGGTTATGTCACGGTATGAAATAATAAACAATCTAGTCTGGTCAAAAAATTGTTCAGTTATGGGGGAGGGTCTGGCCAGCTGTGGGGCGTTTTGGATGAGCTACAAAACCGCCTTAGTAGGGGTTCCGGTACCTTTTCACCAAGCAATCAGAAAGGGTTTGAAAAAACATAATTTCCGCTACCTGACTTCTGGCTTGGTTACTGCTTCAGCTTATAGGTCATGGAAAATATGACCCGGACCCTATTACAATATCTTATTTTGAAATACCGACCAAGACTGGATGTTAAGTGACAATTCAGAAGCGAAGAAGAAGAAGGGGGTGTTTCTACCTTCGAAGGGGGTGTACCCGCTTACAAACCAAAACGCCCCTGTTTGCTGCTGGTCGGATGATATTGCAGTTATGGCCATTTTCTGTTGTTGAAAATCACAGTTTCAAAAAGTTAGTGGATACTTTAAATGCTCAGAGATTACTCCTAACCTCAAATGTTGACTTGTTCATCTTTCGCTAGAAAAACATAAAATTAATCTAAACACTGATTCAGTCAGTTTGCACTACTTTAATTTTTTGGCTGTTTTTTAAAAAATTATTATTCAATATATTGTTACTAGACTGTTTCTATACCTGTGTTGCCTTTAAAGCTAATATCCGGAGTTTCTGAGAAATCTATGTTAATGTATCATTTTTTTCAAAATGCGAAAAAATACCAAACTAGTCTTTTACTATGGTCTACTGCCGGTGTATATATTAATGTATATAAGTCCCACCTTCGTCCTATAGACCCCTATACAAATGGAAACGATCGTCGTGATTGCCCAGCCAATAGGCTTCGACTTCCTGTAGCGGAGTCTGTCAATCAAAGTGGATGTGGAACTGTGCACAAAAACAAGGCCGCGGTTCACAACAGCAAACAGATCCATAGACCTATATCAATGCGACCCGATGTGACCTTGTTATGTTCCACAATGCGCGTGCAGAAAAGTAGAGGCGTGGCTTCTGGTAGATTGGGAGACGCAGTGGGAGGAAGTGAAGCTGTTTAGGGCGGGACATCGAGACGTTTCTCAGAAACTCCGGATATCAGCTTTAAGAGTGTTCCTAACTCGATTAGAATTATTGCGCTTTATCTAAAGAATCTGTATCTGTTAGTAGGCAGTATTCAGTTTATAATGTCATTAATCTAAAAGTACGACAATACGTAGAGTCATAATAGTGAACAGACAATCTCTCAATTGTCATCATTCTTGTTGTTGTTAGCATTGCTGCAAACTTTCCTACAAAATTGCAATAATTGTCGTACCATCATTATACCGAACCGTGAGATTTAGGTAGGAACCTCATTGGTTCTGTTGTCATACTGTTTGGTAAATGTTGTCCACTCACTGAACTCAGCCTTCTCTGTGTCTGTGTCAGATTGGTCTTCCTGAAGCTGTGGCAAAGCGTTGTGTGCACCAAGTAGCAATTGCCCTGGACTACCTGCACTGCAAGAAGCTGGTCCACAGAGACATCAAGCCTGAAAACATCCTCATTTTTGACCGAGAGTGCCGCAAAGTCAAGTTATCCGACTTTGGAATGACGCGGCGGGCGGGCTCTCCTGTGAAGCGGGTCAGTAGCTCTTTTGCATTTGACACGATGGTGGTTGTTCTGTGGTGTGGATCTGTTGACCTTTCTCTCCAACAGGTGAGTGGAACCATTCCTTACACGGCTCCAGAACTCTGCGACGTGTCCCGCCACGAGGGCTTCTGTGTGGACTACAGCACTGACGTGTGGGCGTTTGGCGTGCTGCTCTTCTGCATGCTGACCGGTAACTTCCCCTGGGAGAAAGCGCTTCCCTCCGACACCTTCTACCAAGAGTTCATTCGTTGGCAAAGGAGGAGAACAAACAGCGTTCCTTCGCAGTGGAGACGCTTCACCGAACAGGCCCTGCGCATGTTCCGACGGCTGTTGTCAGTGGAGCAGGACCGCCGCTGCTCCGTCAAAGAGGTATTTGGTTACTTCAGCCACTCCTGGATGCTGGATATGCAGAATGACAACAACAATGCCAGTGCCAATGCCAATGAGAGTAACGGGGAGAGAGTCAGCGGCAGTGGTGGGTCGGCTGGAGGGGGCGTCAGAGGCGAGGTGGACGGCACCTGCTCATTGTCTTCATCCGGTGAGGAAGACGAGGAGCTTCTTGTGGAGAGGATGAAGCAGCAGACTCTGTCACCTTGCTCCCCACTGTCCCCCGTATCGCCCATGGCAGTGCAGAGAGGCAGCGATGGGGGCGGGGCTAAAGGAGGGATGATGGAACAGAGTGGGAGTCACCACTTTGTCTCAGTGTCCACCAACAGTTCCGTTTCATCCACCAACAGCTACGATCGGATGCCGCGCGAGAACGATTCCCCGGGGGGGCGCATGCTGGTGGCCACGCCCATCGAAATCTGCGTTTGAGCGTGCCTGAGCGATCGCGATGGACAGAACAGATACACACTTTTATACCTCTAGTCTTCACCACTGATGTGCATGCTTGATAACAAAAAGAAGCGAGGTGGAACTCCTGATTCCAACAATTAGAGGAGAACGCTCAACCTTCCCAGAGAAGCCTTGGTTACAAAACCAGTTGAAGTGCAATGTTGGGAATGATCAAAATAAAAGAGAGAACCTTCATTGGATAATCTGAAAATCATCCAACAAGAAGACCAAAATGTTTTTTCTTAAAGCAATACTTTGTGCAAAAAAAAAACTGCAAAAGAACAAGCAGAGACCAACTGGCAGCAGAAAACACCTCAAGTCACTGGATTTTTACTTTAGAACAGGTGAAGAAATGGCCTCGTAAGGTGGGAGAAATAGTTTTACATGTTTTTCTTTTTGGATTTAAATGTGAGCGTATGTCTACATATTCTACACGAGAACATGTCAAAGTACTTATTAGAAAAACGACTTCTCACTAGAGCTGGGCGATATGGACCAAATTTCATAAGTTGACAAGTTTTTTCAAAATGGCAATATACGATATAAATCTCGATCATTTAAATTCAAATGAAGTCTGACCAGAACGACAATTCTGGTTTAAGTTTGTTGATGAAAATGCCACACAGGCACATTTATTAACAAACAGCTGCACAATATGTGCTTTCTAAGGGACAGCACGTGTGAGTGAGTTCTGTAGTGTTGGTTGTTTAGGGGAAGGTCTGGGTTAAGACACACTCAGTAATCCATCTAACTTTGCTTTTCATGCTGTTCTGGGAAGTAGTGAAAGCAGCGACTTCTAATCAAGTATCTTGATACAAAATACGTATATTGATATAGGCGATAGTGTAATTTTCACCAAAATAGAAAACTAGATATATACGATGTTTGCTGATATCACAAAATCTGTCACGATTTGGATTCGATTTCGATTCGACTTGGATTCGATTCGATTCGATTCGATTTTGATTGGATTGGATTCACACGCCTGTGATCGACATGATGTGATGTGATATGCCCATCTCACACAATCTTTTACTTGTATATCAACTCCCAAAAAACAACTGAATTTTAATTTGATATTTTATTTCTAAGGTCTTTCATGTATCAGGCATTAAATAAACAGTATTAACATAATTCTGTAACATTTAACAAAGTGTTAGACTTTGAATTGTGTGAGTGATAAAAAGTATCTAGTAGTTTAATTAAAATGACCAAGGTGCAATATGTTTTTAATAATACAAAAATATGGCTTTAAAAACAGTTGATTTCACTGTAACAGTGTCACTAGCATGTAAATAATATTATTATTTTAACATTGACATATTAATGATATTAACTAAATATAAAAACTTATTTTAAGGAGCATATTAATAATTTGTGTAAAACAAAAATAACCACATTTATTTGTTTTGATTTGGTTTTAAAACAGAATTACCAAAGAACGAAGGGTACACGGATAATACTGCTACATATACGGTTTCTTCTTTAATATTAAATGTCTCGAGTGGACTTCCAGACATATTCAGTGATCCTTAGTATAAGAGAGTTAGTATAAATCATCAACCCATCCATTTACGAGCACGGACCGAATACTGACAGTTTCAGTTTGCGTGTCTGTGCGCTCACGTTAGCAAATCAACCTTACTCAACCCAATTCTTATCGTCTTAAAATCATCATCACTACTATAGCGCTGCGTTTTCATTATTATTTCATTTCCTGATCTATAGTTCATCATTTTTACTTCTTTCCTCGCTTTGCCGAACAACAATGTAAACAATGCAGGTTCCGTGCTGCTCTTGGGTTATTTTCGCGTCTTCTTTGTTGGTGTTTTATAGCGGTTTGCTCCACATTCAGGTGGCAGCGGGGCATTACTGGTCGGCGGCCGCATAATACCGTGTACAAAAGGGACTGCAAGGCTACGTTATCCCACCATCCCCGCACTGGAAAGGGTGGCACGGACTATGTGAATTTCACAATAAAGGCGTATCTTAAAGATGACGATGTTTATCGATGTTTTCATTGTGCATCGATGTAATTGGATTGTTAATTAATGAATCGATGTGGATCAATGTATTGTTACACCACTAATATCGCCCAGCCCTACTTCTCATAATTACTTCCTTCTTTGTAAAGTTGTCTCTTTTGCTGGTTGGTCGTTCCAGCAGATTTATCCAAAATCTACGTTTTCTCTGTGATTGCTGCTCACGTCGGTGCATTAAAATATGAGGATATAAACTAAGGAAGGCACCGCTAACACTTACCATTCTGACATCTCCACTTTATGTCTGTCTGTATGTATCGTTTCTTCTTCGTTTATTGTTTTTCTTCAAGCAAAAAGTAACGTCTGATTGTTTCGGTTCTGCGAAATTTAAAACAAAACACCTTTTCTATACTGCATGAGAAGAAGTAGCTACGATTTCAGCAGAAAATATAGCGTTGAAAAGATTTGTTCAAAAAGAAATGTCAAATGTTGTGACGTGATTTTTTCGCAGTAGCACAATTTCAAGGATTTAGTCCCTGAGTGAGTAAAAGCGACATAAAAAAAACAAAAAAAGCAACTGAACATTAATTAGTTTCTACTCATTGTGATGTGTTTGTATTGCTATTAATGTTGTGTGCTCACCTCAGCCTGTTCAGGAGCATTAAATATGACGCTAAGCATGACGACAAACAATGAAAAAAGGCCGTGATGCTAACAAAGCTAAGGGTTTTTTTCTTGCTATTGGAGAAAAAAAATGGGTCTTTTAGGTCTCCTGATTAGTTGGAGCGATTATTAGATCATTTTCAAGCAATGGGTGTGTAGAGTGTTACGTTCCAAGCTGCATGGCCTTTGTGTGTGTGTGTGTGTGTGTGTGTGTGTGTGTGTGTGCGTGTGCGCTAAAGCTGTGCTAATGTACTACGTGTTCCTCCCTCACGTTCAAACATGCTCAGGTGGCCTTTCCTGTTACTGAGGGCGCATGCTAAACACCACGTGATAACCTCTGACCTCATCGGCAGCCGTCTGACTCAGAACAATGGACAGTCCTGATGGACTGTGCGTCATGGTCACATGACGCGCAGTGTGACACCAAACAGAGCTCATTGTGCTCCTGGCCCACAGAACACACAGAACAAACACACAGAACACACACACAGAACACACACAGAGAACAAACACACAGAACACACACAGAACAAACACACTGAACAAACACAGAACACACACAGAACACACACAGAACACACACAGAACACACACAGAACACACACACAGAACAAACACAGAACACACACAGAACACACACACAGAACCCACACACAGAACCCACACACAGAACACACACACAGAACACACACACAGAACCCACACACAGAACACACACACAGAACCCACACACAGAACACACACACAGAACACACACACAGAACACACACAGAACACACACACAGAACACACACACAGAACAAACACAGAACACACACACAGAACACACACTGAACACACACAGAACACACACACAGAACACACACAGAACAAACACACTGAACACACACAGAACAATCACACAGTAAACACACAGAACACACACACTGAACACACACAGAACAAACACACTGAACACACACAGAACAATCACACAGTAAACACACAGAACACACACAGAACACACACACAGAACACACACAGAACACACACAGAACGAATACAGAACAAACACAGAACACACACACACACAGAACACACACAGAACAAACACACAGAACACACACACAGAACAAACACACACACACAGAACACACACAGAACACACACACAGAACACACACAGAACACACACAGAACGAATACAGAACAAACACAGAACACACACACACACAGAACACACACAGAACAAACACACAGAACACACACACAGAACAAACACACACACACAGAACACACACAGAACAAACACACAGAACACACACAGAACACACACATAGAACCAGTACACAATGCTGAATGGGTTGGAGTCAATTATAATTGTAATAGCATAAATGATAATTAATAAAGATCATGATGTAATTTTAATTATATATAATTGTAATTGAATTGTAATTAACTTCGGATGATTGATTTTGTAATTGGCATTAAAATTCTATAAAAAACTGTCAATTATAATTGAATTAAATGCAAACCTGTGGAACCAAAGTTACAGTTCTATGGTTTACACATACGTAGTTAACAATTATTAAAATATGTTTCATATGTTCAGGTTTGGTTTATTCAGACATGTTTCAACTGTAAATTATTACCAACTAAATCAGTTGTAGATTCTCCAGAATAATACAATGTTTGCATGACTCACATTGTTTAAAGAACAAAATCCTGCAATTGTCTTTAAATTATTCCACAATATTTCCCCAAATTACATAAAAATTGGCCACAAAATCATATTTTATCATTTATTTATACGTAGAAGTGCAAATTAGAGCACAGTAATGTTGAAACGACTAATTTTACTGCCTAAAATCTGTGGCCCACTGAAGATATTTGACCCCTGACGTAAAATGGGTTCGACACCCCTGCCTTAGGGCATTGTGGGAGGAAGAACATGACTCACTGTGTAAATTACAAACATAATTAAAGTAACTCACGTGCTTATTTATCACATAACTGCTCTCACTGTTAATCTCAGTGTTAAAAGAACGCTTAATTTTTTATTTATTTATGAATCCTGTAATCCCTCCCCCCAAAAGAAAAAAATAAAATCACACAAAACTCTTCAAAATGACACTAAATAAATGGAAGTTTACATCAGATGTGTCACTTATTGCTCTGATATTGTCGGTGCCTTACATACATTACATAACGTCTATATGTGGAACTGGGGCCCATTAATGATGAAAGTGAACCTGCATATTTCAAATCAATATCTGACTTTAGTGTCTCTGTTCCTATGCTGCATTTATAATAATAATAATAATAATAACTTGATAAATGAAGTCTAAGGATGACTTTCAGTCGTGGCACCAATGATGCATTTCATACATGTTCAGTATTTTCATCACTGCTGCCTCCATCAAAGTGTTCTGGTGGTTTTAGGTTCTAGTGAAGTTGTGGTGAGTCGACGAGAACACAACTACAACTCTTCCCCTACTTTGTCTTTGCAATACAACATGTCTTCCTGTACGCTGAGATTTGATCAATAAAACAAGAGTTCTTGTTGGAGTGAAGTTTGACTTGTTCTTATCACCACCAGTGGTTGGTAGAGTAAACAACAACAACAATACTCAAGTAAACACACTGTAACTTCATATTATAGTTCATCAAGTAGAAGTAAAATTACTCATTAAAATAAGTACTTACTGTAAGTAAGAGTCAAAAACTAACTTCAGATGCAATGTATTACTTGCAAAACAAACCATCATTTCCTGAATGAGGCGTGGATTCATCCATTAAAATAAACTAGTCTGTATAAAAAAAGAATCAACACAATAAAGTGTGTATATCAGTGGTTCCCATCTTTTTCGGGTCGTGACCCCATTTTTATATCACAAATTTATGGCTTTTTTTTCTCTAAAACTAGTTTTTTGATGATATTTATTTTTACTGTGTTACAAATACAAAGTAGTGAGGATTAGTGCACAAAGCGAGCTCTGTTATATTTCATACTGCATTTTATTTGAACTATATTTTTATTAGAGAAAGTGAAATAGAATACAGTTGTGTGTGGTGTTTTAATTTGAAAAATGATGAAAATAAACATTGAAGGTCTTTCAGCTTTCTGCCTCTTCTGGCGCTGTACGTCTATTTATGTGATATTATGTATTGTTTTTTAGTTATGCAAAATAGATAAATACAAATAAATGGTAACACTTTAAGGATCACCTAGTAACCATTAATTAGTCGCTTATTAGCATGCAAATTATTAACATATTGACTCTTTATTAGTCAATATTAAGTACTTATTAATGCCTTATTATACAACCAGTAAACCTTTAATTAAGAGTTTTCCCTCATTAACACTTATTAGTAGTAAGTAAAGAAGTTATTGTATATGAATTACAATCTCAACAGGCTAGTGTTAAGGTTATCATTAACCCTCATCCTGTTTGGACTGCGAGACTGCCATTAAGTCTATAATAAGGCATAAATAAGAATAAGGCATTAATTAGTCATTTATGATGACTAATATGTTACTAATGCTAATAAGCAACTAAATAATGGTTAATAGGTGTTCCCTAAACTAAAGTATTACCAAAAAAGGGAATAAATACAATATATATATGTCAGTAATTTATTTTATTTTGTTATTACTAGAGACTTCAGGCAACCCTATTTTATTTCTAGACGACCCCACATTGGGCCACGAACCCAAGGTTTCGATTTGATCGATAAATAATGTCTCTGTCAGCCCAGATAAATATAGATAAATGATCGTAAAGACGTGCATGTGGCCCAAAGTAACAGAGTAAAAGTACACATTTTCTCACAATTTTACTCGAGTAAAAGTATTCAGCAAAATGACGACTCCTAAAAGTACAATTTATTAAAAGAATGAATAAATACTCAAGTACATGTAACAGAGTAAATGGTTATGACACTCAAAGCCCAGGATGATTGTGGTTCTGTCTGGAACAAATAAATGTGAACCCCCCTGATGTCCGACTACAACAGTTTGCTTAGAAAACTATTTAAAAACAACAAATACTGTATAAATAATAATGATGGAATGAATTAGTGATGACACACATTTTAAAGAATCTCATTTTGTAAATAAGTGGAAATAAACAGTATTTATTTAGTGCAGTGGTTCCAGAACTTTTTTAGATTGTGACCCCATTTGGTGTATATATTTTTTAATTCTAATATTAGTTTTTAATCATGTTTGAACTAGATTTGTATTTCATAAAGTGAAAGTATAGAAATTCAGTTGCTTCAACTTCAGCTCAAGTATACTTTATATTTGATTTTTCTATCTTGTACATATATATATATGTATATATCTTAATGACTTTTTTAATTATTAATACACTTTTTTTTCTCTTTGTGGCATCCAGTGTGGACAGTAATTGTACAGGGAAACATGTTTCCTTACTGTGCACATGATAAACACTTTGAACAGTTGTTTATGATTGTTTTCATAATAAAACTCCAGCCGACCACAAGGTTGAAAAACACTGATTTAGTGTCTCGTGAATACATTTATTTTTATCTCTGACAATTTATTAGTTATTTTTCACTCTTTCTCAAGTACCTCCTGTAGTGCCACCGCGGACCCCTAGGGGTACACGTACCCCCATTTGAGAAACCCTGCAATAACAATGTGATGAAACGATAACCCAGAACAAGCACATTCACAGAAACCTTAAAGCTGAACAAAGCCTTTAATGTTATGGACACACATGAAACACTGGTACAGTACAAATGAAGATTCTGTTTTAACACAAAGACAAATAAAAGCTGCTGCCAGTGCTTCACAGGGTCTCAACTGTGACGTCATCAAGAATTAAATCCACTCAGTCAATCTCATTATAGAAGATAAAAGGAGGAGGTCATGAGATTTGAACACAGTCTTTTATTATTCAACCATTTTTGCCATTATGTGATGAAATTCAATATTGGCCTGTGAACAGAGATAATGTGATTAGTGAAGTAATGCTGCCCCCAGTGGCCATGTGGGGAACAACCAGCAGCTTGTTCTGTAAACAAACACTAAACACTGACATAGATGCACAAAGAAAACATCTGGAATCCAATCACCCAGAGGTGGAATTAAACAAGTTAGACTTCAATAAGCTACATTAATCAGATAAGGCTTTAGCACAAAGGTCTGGAGTTGCACTCGCGTCCTGCTGCTGGTTATAATAGAAAGATAGGATTTAATCAATGAGATAAAAAAACAAACAATAAAGTGTAAAGTCAACATTATTCCAAAGCAGGATGATCTTTTTTTTTTAATTAAACAATGAAAGGTGACCTTATTGAGCTTCAATAGGTGAACTCATTTCAAAAACATTGATCCATGACTTATAAAAAAAGATGTTAAATAAAAATGCACTTCCTGTTGTACATAAATCATATCACTCTTAATAATTTGAAGATGATCCTGTAAAAGTGTTTAATAGTGACTGCATTCTCTTTCTTTTTGTACTTCAAAACGTTTTAAACCTTTTCCTCTGGAGGCGAAGGCCATCAGGTAGAGTCGACTCTTATTCTGAAAGCAACAGGAAGGCCACACACCTGCACGGTGAAACGAAACCAGCTTTGATTGTGACAGAGGCAGCAGAACAAAGTGCTTCATGAACGTTTACATTCATTCCCAACATGTCCAGCATTCACATGAATGGCTTTTTACACATTGATTTAATCAATAAATTAAAAAAAAAAAAATTAGAAATTTTGCAGTGAGAAAAAAAAAAAAAAAAAAAAATCTATAAAAAAACATTTCAGGAATAAATAGCAAAATATAATTACAATACATTAAAAAAAACCATTTTAAAAATGTCATATTTTTCAATTGTTATTGGAATTAAATCCAAGAGAAGAAAACAAAATTATAAATAATTCTGCTTGTAAAGTTTTTAGGCTGAGCTCGTTTGGTTGTTGCTGCTCTTTGGAACAGATTCACAGGCCGAGTTAAGGCTGTCAGTTCCTTTACCACCGTCTCCATGGTAACCAGCAGAGAAGAGGAGAGTGATCGTCTGGGAAAGAAAAGAAACCTTTGATCATTATAAACAGTGTCACACAATGAAAGCTACAGATGTTTAAAAGCGTAAAGTAGAACTTTATACTAATGTTCACTAACTAAACAATCAAATAAATAAAACTATAGAAAAATATGAAATCAAACTATAGCTTTCCTTCACAAAACTTGGCCCTCATTATGTAGAAAATAGTGTTGCAGAGGGTTTTATATTTCTACATTTTTAGGGTGGGGGACGCCCTCGGACCTCCTGACAACAGTCACAACAAACGTGTTCATATTCATTTTCAGCCAAAATGTGTACGAGTTTTTCAGTTATGTCATGTTATTATGAATCAGAAAAACTAAAAAATAAACCTAAAATAATAAGCCAAAAAAAAAAACAAAAAAACAACTTAATCATTTAAAAATATACAGTACTGTACTTTCAAATGCTACAAGCATTCTCATTGGTCAAAATCAATTCTTTAATGCACTAAACTTCCTGTTGTTCAAACTTATGCAAGATTGATTTGATAAGAGATGATTTTGATCAATTCAATCGTCAGAGGCCTAGGTTCTCAAAGTGTGGTAAGGGTACCCCCAGGGGTTTAAAAATTGTCATGGGGGTACGTGAATAGAAATTAAAAATAGTGCAACAACATTAGAAACTAGAATATAAATAGTCTCTAATGACACATACAGAAAACCATCATATACAGCCTCAACATTTCTCTTCCTACTTCTCGACAAAGGCAGTCGCTCTCTGTTTCTCCCTCCCTTCCACTCTTTTCTCTCCCTGCTGCTACTTTGTCTGGTCCTGTGATTCTAACAAGAGCTTCTCTCTGCGATTCATCCAAAACTGGAATAATGGCATTAATTAGTTGGTCTCTCAGTGCTATCGACCAGATTTTTTTGACAAAAAGAACCGGGGGTGGTGAACCCGTATGTCCAAGCGGGACGTTTGTGGCTGGATATGCACTTGACCCTTGGAACAAGTGGCAAGTTGTGTGTCTGTCCATCCTTTTCGTGGAAGACGTGGAGGACATCTACATGATTGGAATAATGATAGTAGGCATGCTGCTGATCGGAGCTGGTGGCTTCCTAATCTATCGAAAAGTCCGTACTACGCTGACGACTGTTTTGGAAAAGCTGCCAGTGATTTCTGAAGGATGTAGCAGGGCTCTGAACACTCAGACTCATGTGTTGATCGATATCAAAAGCAAGCAAGAGCTGCTTATGGATCGTCTACGCGTTATGGATAACAACTGGGAGAAGTTGGAGGCTTGGTTAGGCCACTCATTGAATTACAGCAGAGAGACCCAGGACAGAAGGCTATTGAAAATTGACATCGCCTGTATCAAAAACACATTGCTTATCTCCATTTCGGCTCCCCAGCCAGGAAGTTTCTGCAGTTGGCGGCTCTTACCCCCACTCCCTCCCCCTGCTTCTCTACATTCCCACCTGGAACTGTTGATGCTGAACTGTCAGTAGCGCAGCTACAGGTCTTCAATTTCAAATGCCCTCGTCGGCCATCTTCCCGCCCCCCCTCCCATCCGTGCTGCATGAAGGCGTGGTAGCAGCGCCCATTGCCAGCACGCCCATGTCCCCAAATGGCTGGAATCCTGCTGTTCTTCCCAAAACTTCCTCCATATCCAGTCCTGACCACTGAATGTACAGGTGACAATATTCTCTGCTACACCCCGCAAATGTTGTCGACTGGCCCATATGGACTGATGTATATCATCAGCTTTACATGTGTGATGATGTTTAAGCAGTTGTTTGTTAGTTGTAAACCTAATGTGTAGCTCACTGTTCATCTGTTTAATGGATGTTTGTTACCAAAGTTGATCTAGTTCAGGGACGGCTCTACTATTTATTAATGTATATACGTAATCTAAAATAAATCACATATGGAATGACAGCTAAGGACATGTTTCTTAACACTCAAATTTTTATTTGCGGTATTTCAGACATATTTAAAAGTTAAATATTCCACATATTGCCTCTTTAATGTCCTGTGCCACGAACCCTCTAGTAGCTGGAAAAGCTGTTGTGGAGGCGGGCCCTGTGAGTGTTGACTTAAAATACAATTAGGCTAATTATTAAATAAATCAAACTAGTGATAATTCTGAATAAGATGTTTTCTTGTGTCTACTTACAGATTATTATTCCTTTTTCTTTCAATTATATATTAATACTTAACAGGATAGACACATTTCGCTGTAGAGCTGTATATGACATTACATTATTATGTTCATAAGTGTGCAGGAGTAGGGGTACATGGTTTCAGGTTTAATGTCTGAAGGGGTACAGGACTGTTTTACCAACCTTTAACATAACATTCAGGATAAGCAGATAATATATATATATATATATATATATGTTTGATTTATGTTAAAACAGCTGGAGAATAATCAGAGTGGAACTCACTGACCTCAGAGCTGCTGCTGTCAGCCACACTCCCATCGCTTTCCTTTAGACGACTTGTTCTAAAAACACATGAGGAGCACAAACTTCTAGTTAAAATGTGTGTGTGTGTGTGTGTGATATAAAAAGCTGCTGCTCACCTTGTGCTTCCTACACTTCATGGCAAAATTCTCCTCAATAAGAACACAGTCTGTAAGGATGACACAGCAGAGGGCGAGGACGGCTTAATGACTGATTGGAAAGTTTGAACGTTGCACACGCACACACACACTAATGCTAACGCTCACCTGACTCCAGGGCACACCTGTAGTGGTACTTATGGACACACCCTCTAAAGCAGCAGCCCAGTGTTGCTCCTGTACAGTCACATGCTGAGCACACCTGGAAACACAAGTGATGAGTCAGCATTTAGGAGCTGCTAAATCGCCTTTTAAAAGGATCAAAAGCATTGTTCTGAGGCTTTGTGGGGAACATGACGTAAATAAGTGTATCACAAACACTTCAGTGGATGCTTTATAAACTACTGCTACTGTGGAAAAGCAGATTATTATATGATTATATTGATTAACTATTGGAAAGATGAGTGAGGATCAATATGAAGGAGATAAACATGATATAATGGAGTACATCGCCATCTGCTGGCAAAGTCTAAACATAACATTTATACATTTACACTGAATAGTAATGTAAGTGTTTTCCAGTGATGTCACTAAATAGTCTATAATAGATATATAGCTTTAAAGAACATACATTAGTGAGGAATCATTTCAATTCATCACTTTTTTTTTAATAGTTTTTAATAAATACACTGATAGATAATCACTTTATCCATTACCCAGAATAAGACCTATTATAATCTATATTATTAATTTCATTAACAGCACCATGTGTTCAGTCCATCACAAACATTGTTATTATAGGTCATCAACACGTTTTCATTCAAATCAAGACTAAACACAAGATCAATGTTTATTATTCATGTACAACTACAAATTAAACCAACATCATGTAGTTAAATAACACTAGACAAAAACATTTTCACTACATAGGCAAAATAAAATGGGAAAAAAAAAAGAACTAATATTAAGCTCCTTTCTGAACATGGAATGTAACAAAGTTTAATATTCATTGTGAAAAATTAATGTTCTGTATCATGACACAATGAAAATAAATAAAACTATATTTAAAATTCTGGGGCAGATTGTGTTCAACACAAACACAAAATGTTAAACACAAAAAGCGTGGGGGAAAAAATTAATTAATTATTAATGAGATATGAACCTATTTGTGATTTTATATATCTGCATATGTTGCGTGGTGCACTTTCATATACAGTGTAAATAATTCCAGGGCGACTGACTTTGATGTTCATTGTTTATTGGAACTTAGACTCACATTATTTCTAGAAGTGGATGATTGAACTTTATTCTATTCTATAACAAACAGTTTAAGAACCTCAGCCCTGTACTGGAACATGAGGAGCTTTACTTCATCAGACTGGAGGTTTTAATATGCAGCAGGTTTGAAGCTCATTGGCTTTAAGTTCCCTGAGTTTTTTGGGGGCTTTTTTTCATAATTTGCCGAGCTGGGCAATATATATCGATATTCAAGATTTATCAACTTTTCTATTTTGGCGATATAGAAAATTACACCTATATCGATCGAGTGCGTCCTATCCCAGACCTTCCTCTAAACAAGCTACTCTACAGAACTCACTCACACGTGCTGTCTCTTACAGGAAAAAAAGCCAAAAGTGGCACATATTGATCAGCTGGTGGTAATAAATGTGCCTATGTGGCATTTTACATTAGCAAATTTAACCCAGAATTGTTTTTCTGGTCAAACTTTATTTGAATTAAAAATATAGAGATTACAGTAATATATATCGCCAATTTGAGAAAAAATATCAAGAGATGAGTTTTGCTTCAAATCGCCCAGCCGTACTCCACATTAGGGCTGGGCGATATGTAGAGGTGTCGCGATCCGATATTGACATCGGTCCGATATCAGCCAGAAAACAAATATCGGATTTTATCGGACTGCATCTAACATCTCAGATATACTGTTTTTTTTTCTCCATATCTTCAATTTTATTTTATTATTTCTTTTATTCAATCATAGATTTTTATTCAAAAGGTTAATTATATGTAATCCATTAGTTTATAATAAATGGGTCTGTTTTTTTTTTTTTTAATAATCAAGCTTTTTCTAACATTCTACACTACAACATAAGTAATAAAAGTATGTATAATTAGTGCTGGTATCGAACCGGATCGATATCGGCCAATACTCAAGGCTGCAATATCAGTATCGGAAGTGAAAAAGTTGTATCAGGACATCCCTAGCAATATGGACCAAAACTCACATCGATATTTTTTCTCCAAAATGCGATACATGATATTACTGTAATATCAATATTTTTAACTAAATAGTTTTACCAGAAATACAATTCTGGGTTAAATTTGATGCAAAGTGCCACACAGGCACATTTATTAACAAACAGCTGCACAATGTGTGTCACTTTTGGCTCTTTCTCCTTTAAGGGACAGCACGTGTGAGTGAGTTTTGTTGTGAGCCTTGTTTAGAGGCAGCTTAGGACACACTCAGCTATCCATCAAAGTGATTTTCATGTAGTTCTGAGAAGTAGTGTGCAGCGAGTCCTAAAACGTGTATTTTAATAGAAAATAACAATAAAATATTTAATACCAAAATATGGGAAAATTGTAAATGACACTGACTGTACTCTATGAATAACATTAAAAAAAATAATATGATGTACATTTGTACTGTGTGATTTTATAAATAAAAACAAGTTAAAAAAAAAAAAAACAGTTGTATATTGACATTTTCAATATTGCCAAACTAGAAAACATCTTGAAACTCGATATATCACCCAGCCCTACTCCACATGTCTAACTCTACATTCTCTTACTATACAGTCATTTCTCTTAGTTTCAGTTTGGTAAGTGATCTGATATTTGTTGTGGAGATAAAGTGAAGCGAACCCATTCAGCCTTACCGTCTCCTGGGCCGCCCTCACAGCCTCCTCCAGCCCGTAGACACGCCCCCTGACCAGGAACACGCCCGCTGACCACACGCCACAGTCTTCATGAAGCCAGTATTCACACGGCTCCAAAGGCAGCACAGGAGGGCTGTACCAGTCCACGTCCCCCACACCCCCATCACACCGAGCCCTCTTCGCCGAGGGGCTGCCGAGGCCGTCTCCACTGCACTGCCGTCTTTTCTTTAGCTTTGCCCCCTGTCTAACCGCTAACGACGTGGGTGGGACACAGCACCTCCTCTTCCTGCTCCTCACAGACGTGTGTGAGTCACTGTGGCCCTTTGGCTCCTCCTTCAGCCCTGGACTACTGCAGTGGTCCTTACTGCTAGGCTGGAAGCCCTCAGGGTAGTAGGGGCCATGGAGGTCCCCCAGGTCCATGGCATTAGCAGACTGTCCACAGAGGCAGCAGATGAGAGCGCACTGCTGTTGGCCGTGTGTGGAGATTCGACCCAGCTGCAGACAGGAAGTGCTTGGTACTGCTGCAGGAACAGAGCTCCAGGCATGAAGCTGATGGTTCTTGTTTAACGCTGTCGTCACCTGCTCAGGGTAGTTGATGACGGTGCAGAGTAACGGGGAGGACCGCTGAGGCTCCGTGTGGATAAACGGAGAGAAAAGGTCCGGCCTGGAGCAGCGTTTCACCTCCTTATGGTTAACGTACTTCAGCTTTATCTCCGGCTCCCTGGGAGAGAACATGGAGGAGAAACAGCTCACTGTAGCCATCGTCTTTCTTTGTTTCCTCGCAGGACTGTTCTTTACAGCGTGAGGAGGAGTTTTGATACCTGGGCTTTTCCGTTTGGGTTTGCATGGACTTTTTGTCGAGGGAGTTGATGGTGAAACTCTTTCCGGAGGAGGTTCCAGTTCTGGCTCAGACTTCTTAGACGTCTTCTTGGTGGATGAAGGACTAGACAGGGTTAAGGCTTTTCTTCGAGGCCTGTGGGGCGTGGGCCGTGGTGATGGCGCAGAGGGAGAACCATCTTCATCTCTCTTTGACCTCTGACCTACTGTAAACTTTAGACTCTTTGGAGGAGTGATGCGACTTAATGTGTCACAATGATTGATCCGTTCTGAATCTGAGGTAGATTCTCTCACGCCGTCAGTGCTATTTTGGACAGATTCACTACTTTTTGCGGTACTCGCCGTTTTCCTTCGAGTTTTAGTCTTTACAGAGCTTTTTGTATTGCTCCTCCTCTTCCTCACTGATCGACTGCTAATAATGTCCGTGTTGACCAATGAGGACTCACCAACTGATGTTTGGGAAGCTTTGGGTTTCCTTGAAGGACGGATGGATCCAGACCTATTATACCTGCTTGAATTGATGCTCATGACGATGGTTGCTAACCGCGTCCCTCGGCCAAGTCGCGGCGGTAGTTTTCGTTCGGAAAACGTTGCTGCGAGTGTTTGAACGTTCCCGTTTACGTGAGGAACAGGAATTTTGCTCTCCGAAGCTTTATCTGTCAAATCATTTGAAGGCTGTAACGAAGCCTCCCGGCCTTTGGGGGGTGTTGAGGTCTTGTTGATGACATCAGAGCCCGACTGGTTTGTCTCCTCTGGGCTGGAGCTGTCACATAGCATGAGTTCTACATTGGAGGTTTGTGCACTGGGTGAACTGGATGTCAAAGGCAGAATAAACACACCGTTTATGTCATCAGCTGGGTTAGAGGAGGGGGAGAGGGGCTCCTCCAAAGAACTCATGTAGTCCCTGCTTACTGAACATGGTTCTCCACCAGTGCCCACACCATCATCTACAGCTGGTTCCACTGGTTCTAGCGCTTCCTCCTCAGGGACAGATGAGAGAACCTCCACAGAGGAATCTGCACACAACTCAGAACTTGACAAACTGCCATTTTGACTATCGTCTAACCCTTGGTTTCTGCCCTCGTCTCCTTGAAGAGACTTGTCACTGTAAACAACTTCATCGTTAAACTCGTGCAGCTCCTTAGCCTGATACAGGAAAAGCTCAGTCTGGTTCCCAGTGTATCCAGTTCTTTCAAGGCTTTCCTCCGTCCCACACGGAGGATGGAGCGAGATCTTGCTGACATGTGGGACACTATAAAGAGCAGAGGGTGAGATGGAATCCTGGTTGGAGCAGATGTGAGACCTGCTCACGTAGGAAAGCGTAACAGTAGTGTGAGAGAAGGCGTCATCAGGCTGGATGTGCTCCCCTGCTTCATGGGACATGTTGGAGGAGCTGCTCCCAGTAAACTGCACGGTGTGGTTTCCAGTGCTGATGTTTGAATACCAGCCTGGTCCTCTGACCACACGCAGGGCTTCCATTGGTCCTGGGTTAAAGACGTGTTCCTCTCCCGTCTTGGTCAGGTCCACAGCTGGAAGGCCAGATGTTGATAGATCCTGAGGCTGGAGATCATCGAGGCTATCAGGAGGCTCCTCCATGGCAACTGTTAAAGAGACATTCAAAATAATATTTACTAATAATTTACACCTGTTTAAATAAAAAACTGCTCCAGAATGTACATTAGATGTCATGGTTTCCTCTCTGTGTTTTCAAGCCTAACTCAGACCCATTAGTCCAGTGGTTCTCAAACTTGTTTGGCTCAAGTACTCCTTTTATTCTTATTTCTGAATCCAAGTACATCCTTTAGTTCAACTACAACATTTTCTTGTAGAAAACTATTTAAAAACGACTATAGAGCATAATGATGGAATGGACAAGTGATAACACATTTTAACCCTTTAACATCTGTATTAACATTTCTGCCTGTTTTTTGTGTTTATAAAATGGTCGGTAAATAACCTATAACACTTTAGACTTAAAATATTGGCAGTTTTTTCCCCACATTTTATTACAGAGTAGTAAGAAAACAATGAAAGTTCACATAAATAACAGATTTTTCAACAAATATAAAAAATGTAGAATGTATGAAACTATTTACAATAAAAAAAAAGCTGAAGTGCTTTCTTGCGGGCTTTCTACAAAGGAGATAACGCGATTACCGTAACGTTTGTAGCAACAATTTAGCTTTCAGAAACGGCTGGAATTTTTCCAGTAAAGCAAGTTTTAACAGAGTTACGGTAATTTTAATGTGGGCATACTAGAATGTGTCATCAGTGACCCGGTAGGTGTTAAAGATTTAACACCTCATTTTAAAATCTCATTTTGTTAATACAGTAAATGGAAAGAAACAGTATTTAGTGCAGTGGTTCCAAGGCTTTAGATATGATCGGCTATATCGGATCGACCGATATTTTGCATTTTTAATTTGTCGATCCGATCAATGACATCATTGTTGTGCTGAAACTTTCTGTAGATGCAACTTCATCTCCAACTCTCTGTAGTTGCTTCACAGCAGTCACTGAGTCTGACATGGGACTGGTTTAATTCAAAAGCTGTAATGTTTATTTTGCCAATCACTAAAAACGGCATACAGCTGATAATCAATCTGCTCCGTTCTCACACGCTCCCTCACTCCTCACATGGTCGAGCAACTAGGGCATTAATTCGCAGTTAAAGGGCTCTTTGTTTCCATTTATTTAACCTTTGAGTAGGCTATATGTGTGCCCCAGACATGTTTAATGTTTTATTTACACTATGCTGAGATGCTAAGAGAAGATATTATTATTGTTTTAATTGTAATATTATACGTTATAAAATATGTAGTAATCTGATTTCCTAATCAGAAAATTTAAGCTACTGTGAAGGCGCTGTTGCACTTTTGCTTGAACCTGAGTTAAAGCTTAAAATTGTTAATGACAGAGACTTGTTTACTTATTATTTTAGGATTGTTCTATGCATTTTAACTCTTGAGGACAATCACAACAATAAAGTTGCACTTTTGACAATATATCTGATGTCTGCAGTCATTTTTAAGTGCATTGGAAAAAAAAAAAAATAGAAAATCTAATTTTTCTTAAAAAACAAAATCAAAGATTTTTTCCTAGGCAAAATCACCCAGCCCTGGTTTAACTAGATTTATATTTCATGAAGTGAAAATAAAGAAATACAGTTGTTTAAGATTGTTCGTTGTTTAAATTGTAAAAAATAAAAATAAAAAAAATTAATAATAATGAAAAAAGTCCCAACCCCAAGGTTAAAAAACACTGATTAAATGCCTCCTGAATAGATTTATTTCTTTACTTTTTAGCATTTCTGATCATCTAATGCCAGGCGTGGACCAAGACTGACACTAGTTGTTCATTTTCCACTCTCTCCATCAATACCCCATATAATGCCATTCCATAATCCTAAGGGTACACGTACCAGGGTTGGGGTCAATTATAATTTTAATTGTGTAATTGATAATGAATTACAATTATGGCATCATTATAATTGAGTTTAGATAAATGACTGTAATTGTCATCAAAAATCTATAGAAAGTGTAAAATATAATTTCACATATGTAGTTAATTATTAAAATGTGTTTCATATCAAGCTTTGCCACATTTTACTATTTAAAAAATTGAAATTGTGGCATATACTGACACAAAAAAGGCTCAGACGGCCACACCAAAAATATTAAAACCTATATTTGTTATTGATTAGGAAGACTAACAAGGTAACCAATAGATAGGAAAGAAATTAGATAGATATTATTTTTAATGTATTTTACAGCTGATTTAGGACCTGATATCATAAGAGATGCTAACAGAAAGCTAACACATGAGGAATAGAAGTAAGGAAGGTAATTGTGATTAATTATAATGTAACTTTAGTAATTGAGAACCTTATTGTAGTTGGGTTTCTGAGGATAAAAAATAATTGTAATTCAATTGTAATTGGGAAAATGGTGTTCACTGTAATTGTAATTGAACTGCCCAACTCTGACACGTACCCCCATTTGAGAACCCCTGCTTTAGACCACAGGCTCTTTCAGTAGAAGTCATATGGTTGACATTAGCAAGAAAAAAAAACATCGTGTGATTGATGTTTAATAACGCTGCTAAGTGAACATTTATATTATGTTGTGTTTCCTGTTGATCACACTGTGAGCAAACAATTAAAGTGTGGGACCGTCTGTTATGAACAGAGCTAGAGTTATGAACGCTAACTTACTTTTTCCTAACCCCTAGCTCTGACAGCTCATATGCTAATGCGACTAGCTAAGCCGAAGCTAACATTAGCATGCCAGCTAGGCCGGTTTACACAGAACTAGCTTCAACAATGGGCCACTCTAGAAACATCTCATTTAAATCAAATTATCACAAGTGAAAAAACACCATCCGTGGATTCTGTGTTTTTAATAAAAGTCATACTTTAGTTCGGCAGAGATTAAGCATATATTTCGGTACAAAAGTTTACTTTTTGCGCAGTTTGTGACTTCTTCGGACGCCAATTTCGCAACGTCAAAAGGCTAAAAACTAACATGTAAATGACAATTTCCCTTTTAAACATGTATTATTATTATTAATTATAATTTTTATTTTGCGTTACATGAACGCCGAATTCTGTGGTATGTTTTAAATATGTGAATGAACTTGTCTATGGCTCATAATGTGATGTCAGTAAACGATGAGCCTCGCGTTAAAACGCCAGGTTAATACATGGACTTTGGCGGGACCTGCTTCGTGTCCGTCAGAGCGCATCGGCCCCAGGCCCGGCTCCACGAACAAAGACCGAGCTCTAACTCACCAGGACGCCTTCAAACGCGTCCCCTGAAGAATGCGAGGCTCCAAAGACCTCATCCAGTCACATGTCCCCACCACACAGAGCTGATAACAGACACAGGAGGCTCAGCCAGGGGTTCAACACACTTTACAGGAACACTGACACTACTCTGTGGGCAGCACGTCATGTTACACTAAAGAGACACGCTGTGGCCACCGGAAACCGCCTTCACAATAAAAGCTTCGAAGACGGAATAAGGAACTACAGCTGCTGCACACTAATGGTCGGGGCCTGGATCAGAGTTGGGGTCAGTTACATTTTTCAATTACAATTACACCTTCAATTACATTTACGTTGACCGGCTTTTTTTTCAATGAAAATTAAAATTACAATGTTACCCGCGTAAGTCAATTACAAACATGTTCTCAATTACAGTGAATCACAACAAGTGCAGTGCAGGGGTCTGCAACTTGTGGCTCTGGAGCCTAATGTGGCTCTTTGACTCTTATGCAATGGCTCCCCATAGCTTTAAAAAGAAAACTATTGAAATAAATAGTTTTTTTATTTTTTTTAAACTTTTTTACAGAGGCTATTAATGATTACTGACAAATAAAATCAAGATATCACAATTTGTTAACCTAAAATAAGTCAAGTTGTGCAATGACTCAGCCGCCTTCTTACTTCACCTTCTGCAACATCTACAGACCATCAACTTTCCTGCACCTGTGGCTAACCTTAAGTTTTAAATCCCTGGTAAGATAATTGAACCAACAAAAACACTATTCTGGAAGAAAATAGAGATTTTAATTGTGTGGGAACAGATTCATTTAATCGCCAATGTGCTGGTTAAATATGCATGTTTTATGTGTGGCAAGAAATGAGAAATTAGCATGTGTTGACCACATGATCATGTGTTATCAAATTCAAGTTACTTTTTGTAGCCTTTCAAATACATTAACTAAAAAAAGAATCTTCTTTTTGTGACATTGTGTCCATGTAAAATGAGAGGTGTAAGAATGTGAAGATGCAAGATACTGTTTTATTTCTCGATGTCAATTTGTTTTATTTTATTTTAAACTGTTTTTAAATTGCCATTTACATGATCTATAAAAATCAAGTCAACTAAATCAAGCATTCTATTTCATTTTAACTGTATAGAATTTAATACACTGTATTGTCACCATTGAGAAGGTATTTTTTTCGGCTCAGGAAGACTTTAATCCAGGTGATATGAGGCAAAATGGCTCCTTTGAGAGTAAAGGTTGCAGACACCTGCCCTAGGAAGTATGTATTGCTATAGAAAAGTGGGAGGTTTAATATTTAGCACTGTAATATAGGCTAGCATACATCTGCAGTTTGCTCAGAGAGAGAGAAAGGTGTGTGCGTGTGTAGCTAGTCAACTAAATGAATTGTGCGGAGCATAATATTAAGCGCTGTAATATAGGCTACATATATATATATATATATACACATAGTGAGAGCCTATTTTAATTTAATTTTTTATTATTATTATTATCACTCACCTTAGTTACAAACATTGCTCACTGAGAACACCTGCTGGTCAATATTTACGAGGTGTTTTTTTTTTCAGGATATTAGACCCACTTCAGCTGTTTTAAAAACCCCTTTGTGCAGTCACTTCTGTAGATACTATGCATATTTCTAACTTATCCTGAGTAACCATGACTACCTGTCGACATTTAAGACAATTTTATGAAGTAATTCATGAACGGTGTCATTGCAGTCCAAACAAATCCGACGTTGCACACCCTAGAACCAAGCAGCAGCCATGTTGAAAGTCTCAGGTGAATCTGATCCTGATTCGCAGATATTTGAGGAACACACAGACACTCCTTGCTTTTATAGATATAGTTTACGGAGACTTTAATAAATAAGCCCATGTTTTAGCTTTCTGTTAGCATTTCTTATGACCCATGTCTTAAATCAGCTTTAAAATGTAATAAAAAATCTCTTGGTTACCTTGTTAGGCTTCCTAATCAATGAAAATATTGGTATTAATATTTTTGGTGTGGATGTCTGAGCCTTTTTTGTTTCAGTATAGCCCTAGATTTATATATATATATTTTTAATGGTAAAATGATTCTAAAGAGAACTGACAGGTAGTCGGTAAATTTGACATGATATATGTATTTTAATAATTAACCACATATATATGAGAGCATAGAACTGTAACATGGTTCCACAGTTTTGCATTTAATTAAACTGTAATCAACATTTTTTTAATAGAATTTTCATGCCAATTACAATTGTCATAACTCATTTGTAATTATTACAATAGCAAGATTTTTTCAATTACAAATATAGTTATGTCATAATTGTAATTAATTATCAGTTACAATTAATTGACCCCAACCCTGGCCAGGAAAAAGCAAAGTAAATGATAACAGTCAGTAAAGCAAGACAGCAGCTGCTAGCGTGTAAAGGCAGATCTTAAACAGCTGTCAAAAATGTTATAAACAATATCCAAAAATATGCATAATGCATCTATACAGGATGACAATGTGGATAATTTATTTTTTAACAATGAATTATTAGCTTTATAAGTGGAAAACTGATGTTTAAAAATGCCAATTTTGTGTTAACTCCAATTGTTCACAGGAGTCAAAATTAAATATGCGGTTAAAAAAAATTAAAATATTAAAAAATAAAAACATTTTTTGAGGTAGAATTCTGACATTTTGTAAATTAACATTTAAAATGTATTAAGCAAGAATATGTTTGCATTAACATTTACAAACATTTTTATACACTGTAAAGTCAAAATTCTGTGTGGATAGTCTGACGATGAGTTGTAGCAAGTTTGTCGTCAACTAGGCAAAACGTGTGGGAAAAGATGAGAAAATTATGTAATTACTTTTTAATATGTATAAGTTTTCTCAGTGTGGGGCTTTATTTTGGTAAAAAAATTGCTATTCTGTAGCACAAATGGTTGATTTAAGTCTAAATGTATGAGGAAAACTCAATATTATGAGAATAAAGACCTACTGTCACAAGACAAGTCATAATACTTTTCTAGTGTAAATAAAAAACAATTCATATTATTACAAGTTTATCCTGTTAATATGACGTAATTGTCAAAGTAAACAAAGAAAAGCTCCAATAATAACAAAATATTTTCTTTTAGTTTGTAACGTTCTCTTGTAACTCTAACTCTAATGTGTACAATGACTGATTCCAGCTGCGCGGTAACTTACTGTGAACACACCACGACACTGCAAAGGGTGCAAAAATATTTATTGCTAATAAACCTGAAGTCAGTTGGTGTATATTTGCTTTATATTTACATTAAGAGTACAGATGAATGAGAATGTGAAAGAAAAAAACCCAACCATTCAAATAAATACAAAGAGACTTCCACTGAGAGACTACAAACAGAAACCAAAGCCTTCCTCTCTCACACACACACACACACTCTTATGTTAGTAACTCCTGTGTCTGTGTTAGCCTCAGCTCTCTACAGGGGTGGTTGTGAACATCTAAAGGTGGAGGTCAGTCTGCTCCGTTAGTTTGACATCAATGAGCCACTGAGTGTTGGTACGTAGTGTGTAATACAAGCAGCAGACGGCGGGTTCTTCCTATGGTTCAGTTGGACTGGGATGGAGTCACATTAGTGCCTTTGTGTGGCCAACAGTCAGGAGTTAAAACAGTAGCTTAGTCAGTTTGAGTGTATGCATGGGCAGATGCTGCTTTAAAAACACTATTTACAGTAAGACATGACAGCATCAAACATAAGTCACAGTTAACTGAAGTGCATGAAATGCAAACTAACTTCATACCAACGTTCCTTTTTAATAATAATAATAATAATAATAATATACCATCTGCATGTGGTGGCCAGTGTGTAGTGTTACTAATTAAGTCATTAGAGAGCTAATATATAGTGGAGTGAGCATGCAGCACAGCAGGGGGCCGTCAGAACTCCTTAGTGTCTTTGTTCTCAAACAGGTGGAGTCTCTGCTCGGCCGTCAGCCCTTCCTTCAGACTCTGTAAGACACACAGGACAGCACAGGTTAGCCAACACCTTCATCATCCTCATCATCATCATCATCAGGAGAAAACACACACGGCTGTTACACACAAACAGAACCCTAAAGCACCACAAACCAAGTGTGTGTGTGTGTGTGTGTATGTCTTTTTTTTCGCAAAATTGCCCAGCACTGCTTCAGACAGAAGCTGTCCTACAAAAATCGATAACACGCCAAGTTAAGCAAGTTGATTTTAGCCTGGCTACGTGCGCGCTCTTGTGATACCCTCCTGCCATTTCTTTCTTGCTAGCAAAGGAGTGATGGCTACCGGTAAAACTAAATACAGGACTGTCCTGCTGCTGGTGCTGCACCTCCACAGTGAACGTACACTGTAGTGTCAGCACTATTTGTTCATGTGGAGGTGTACTCAGCTCTTGTGGTTTGGCGAACCTGTTCTATCGCCTCGTATCGCTGATCTGACGTGTTTGTGACACAATGCAACGCAGCGGTTGGAGAAAACAAATGATTATCACCTTAAATGCACTATTCATGTTGTTAGAAGAGCAGAGGAGGAAACAGTGACTTAGCAGCTGCTGCGTGTCCCTAAGCGCTGAGACGGACTCACTTAGTGTTTTACTGTAATATGCAGTTTTTTGGCTGTAAATAATAACAAGTGTGTGGATAGCAAAAATAAAATTGCTTTGGTGATCACTGATCTGTGGCTCTGATGCTGCATTTATACAGCTCAGCCTTCATCATGAAGTGGACAGTATTTCTATTTTATATAATCTTACAGGACTGAGGCTCTTTGCATCACCACAGAATACATGAATGAATGATTTAATTGTTTATGGGTCTGAAAGCGCTTGATGCATGCAGGCTTTATCAACAGACTAATGTAGGTCAGTCCATCAGATAAAACATAGACTGCGTTCACACTGCAGGCAAATGTGGCCCAAATCTAATTTTTTGGGAGTCAAGTGACCAGATGTGATTTTTAAAAGCTGCGTGAACACTCAAATCCGACCCATATCTGATCTTCTTAAATCAGATTTAGACTACTTTCATATGTGGTCCGGAATCAGATACAGATCAGATCTTTTTCAATGTGACCTCAGTGTGAACGGACAAGGAGGATTTAATGCACATTTGATACGTTGAAGTGATTCGTAACAGCTGAGTGCTGATCTGTTCTGCGTCAATGACAGTTGTTTGTTAATAAAAGCAATGCTTACCGCTAAAATAAGCGTAAATATGTCATTTGTATGACAACAATGTTACGGTAAATTATAAATCTTCATACTTGCATACACACATTACATGTGTTAAAATGTAAAACTTTTGAAACATTGATTTAAGACATTTTAATGGCAATTAAGGCCTTATTTTTAGATTAATTAATTTAATGCCTTTTAAGGATCTGTGGGAACCCTGTTGTGTGTGTGTGAGTTCAAAGACCCACACCCCACCACAAAGCTTTCAACTGTCAATGTAGAAATGAGGTCACGCCCTCACATGCACGTAACAATCCTAATAGACCGCTCTCACTCCAGTTAAAAATTAATGAAAATCTGTTATTTCATTCACAGCTTCACTATATGGACTAAAGTATTCGGACAAATGACCGTTCCACAAACAGGAAGTGGAATGACAACGTTTTCTCACACACAGACTTTAACATGGAGCTGCTCCATCTGCAGCTATAACACCTTCCATTGGAAATATCAATGTATTTTGCAGAGCAGCGTTTTTCAACCTTGGAGTTAAATTAAAATGGGGTTGCTTAAATTGTCTAGTGATTGATAAAAAATAACTTTGATTACCATTATACAGTATATACAGTGTACATATATATATATATATAGTTATACTTCAACTTTCTGTAGTATAAATCTAGTTCAAATAAAATGCAGGATAAAAATATCTGAGATGGCAAATCTGTGTTCATAACGTACTATAATAAACATCAAAAACAAATTCTTGGGATGTGATCTCAAAATAGAGTCACGACTCAAAAAAGGTCAGATACTGATGTTGGATGAAAAGGCCTGGTCCACAACCTCCATTCCAGTTCATCTCAAAAGTGCTAGACCCCAAACTCATCACTGCACGTATTTAAGTTGCACTGAGAGAGGCGCATTCCCCAAACTGTTCCACAAAGCTGGAAGCATCACAATATGCTTCTTAAGCTTAAGCATAAAGAACACCATTTAGCAGAGATCAAGCAGCCCATAATGTTATCCAAACTCTACAGGTGTCTGAATTAGAACGGACACGAATCGAGCCCATGATAATAAAGATTGTTTACATCTGCAGCAGATTTCACTATTCACATCTGTGCACGCTCATGCAGAATGATCTGAGATGAGTTTCTTGGATTAATTTATTAGCTTTATTTACTAGCCATGATGCAGCTTTAAGTGTCGCTACTCGCTACGTACCTGTTTTACTTCTGCAGTGAAGCCTGTTGTAACACTACTGTAACACAACTCTAGACATGTGATAGCACACAGTTCCACGAGTCATTTATACGTTTTTAAACATAATTTATGATTTATCCAGCCTTCCATTCACCTCCTCAGCATCCATTTGTGCATCTTTCTCGCGCTAATCGAAACATTACCTAACGGTTCATTTACCGCACAGCGCCTGACTCGACCCGTATTAAAGCTGCAGTATGTACAATCGTGAGACTTGTATAGAAACAACCATGAAAACTACTACGCAGCGATGCTCCAGAGTGTGAAAGCACTGAGGAGAGCGGACAATCCAAGCCGTTGTGCACGGAATTTGCCCGAATATGTTTGAGCCTTTAGGTTTGATTTATCCCGTGGGTATGTGGGGCGGACCGTGCGTGGACTCACACATACCAAGTCAGAGGGACCTCCGTGAGTCCGTCCCGCCCGAATATGTTTGTGCCTTTAGTTTATTCTGTTGTTTCCTTACGTCGATCTTCCTTTTTCCACTTGCTTTGCCGTGTAACCGTTGTGCTTTACGCTATAATGAAGACTCCTGCTGGAACGTCCGCCATTGGACTTTACTGTCGATGCTATGTGAACACGCCTGACTTCAGTCAAGCAGCCAATAGCAACGCTTAAAACAGCTCATGCAGCACTCTGTTTGTAGAAAGATCTCTGATTGGCTGAAACCCAGCGTCAAGCTCCTGGATTTCTAAAGTCTAAATATTAAGCCAAGAGAAGGAGTCCACACTCAGAACACTGAATTACACTATGCTCAAAGATGATTATGGAGTTATGACCAAAAGACGCCAAAAAAAATTATCATACTACAACTTTAAATACTTAAAGACTGAACCCAACCCGAACAGAGACCTTCAGCTTTAGTCTGAATGCAGTCAGGCTGGTAACGTTCTTATGACATCCATCAAACCAAACCCATCACACATTTGTAAATATTAGTAATGGGTCTGATTGAAACATCTGGATTCAATGATTAGCAGGAGTGGCTAAATACCTTTGTCCGTATGTAAACCTTTGTGTATAGCTCACCTTGTTATGGTCTCTATAGTTCAGAATGAGCCTCAAACCTTTTCATCTCAAGAACCAAAACCACAGTGTGAAGACACCACATCCACATTATTAGATCATTACTAAAGAACACCGAAAGTGACATGTGAGTCAAATCTGAGACATTCATCCCTCAGTGATCCAATATTAGTGACGTTGTTATTATTATTATAATAGGGAACAAATGTTGAACTTGTGCTGCTGCATCCACTGGTTAGCCACCACCAATAGAGTTAACCACCATGCATCTTTGGCAGGATTGGGGTCAATTAATCATTTTAATCAAGTAATTGGATAATTAATTACAATTATGGCGTAATTAAAATTGAAAAAATACTTTTCTGTTGTAATTGTAATTTAATTGTAATTGAGTTCAGATATTGAAATATACAAAAACATGAAAACCAATATTTTCATTGATTAGGAAGCCTAACAAGGTAACCAAGAGATTACAAACATTTTTTTTTTGTTTTTTTTCCAACTGATTTAAGACCTGGGTCAAACTGACCCATTATCGTAAAAAATGCTAACAGAAAGCGAACACAGGAGGAAGGTTATGTTTTATGGGCTTATTTATTAAATCATTCAATGCCATTGACATGATTTTACATTATTTCAAATCCATATGCTCAGTGCCATTGACGTAATATTACGTCATTTACGTTTTTTCATGGAGATTACTAGAATACACCCTGGTGGAGGTCCCTCGCCAATATCTAAGCTGTAGGGTGATGTAGCGACCAACTGTGCCCTGAAGGTGGCAGCAGCGCACCTTTGGATGAGAGATTAGCCACTGATGCTCCCATTTGCTAAGGAGGGAGAAGCAGGAACAAGGGAGATTATGGTGCTACAGAGTGATATTGTAAAGTATCCAGCACCTCACAGCACCACATACTAACAGAACATGTGTGGACCTGAGTGGATTATTGATAATGTTGTGATTGTGAGATTAAAAACCATCAACAAACTGAGCCAAACGGTTAGTTGATGCATGTCGGGAGGAAGAGGAAGTTACGTCTGTGTGATTGACGGTGGGGGGGGGTATACAAGACATTAAATGGCGCTACGAGAATAGATGCTGAAGTTCTCACTAGCACCCAGCAGTGCACACTCGACTAGAGCATATGTGGAACTCAGTCGACTATTGGAGAGTGTGGCGATGGTGAGAAAAGACGATTAAAAAACAGGGCGAGCACTGAGATTCGGCATGTCCGGGAGGAGGAGGAAGTTGCGTGTGTGCAGAATGACGGGTGTTTTTCGGTTGGGGTTGCTAGGAAACGGTGTGACGAAGCTCTCCTGTGAATATCTAACTTGCATCATGATGTAGTGACCAACTGGTGACATGTAGGTGGCAGCAGCGCACCTTTGGATGAGAGATCATCCGTGTTGGGCAGAGCTCAGAGGGAGAGGAAAGGAGTTAGCAAGACAGAAAATGGCGCTACGAGAGTTGATGCTGAAGCTCCTAGCAGCTCACACTCAACCAGAGGATGTGTGGAACTAAGTGGACTATTTAGAGTGTCGTGATGGTGAGGGAAAACGATCAAAAAACGGGGCAAGGGGTGAGACTTGGCATGTCCGGGATGAAGAGGAAGTTGCGCATGGGGAGATTGACGGGGTAGAGACTTGGAGGAACGTCAAAATACAGTCAAAAATCCATTCAACTCTGGCCCAGATAGTAAAATAATAATAATTTTGCCATCAAAAGCCAGGTCTCAGTGTTGTTTTTGTAGTTTTATGGAAGGAAACCAATGTTGAGGTGTTCCTAAACAAGAAAAAATTGCTTCAACCTCACTAATAGATTTTTTCAGAAGAAGCCGTTTTTCTCAGCTTTTTGTCACAAACTGGCGATTTGTGTGAAATTTGCCTCTATTCATCAGCGGATTACAGAAAAACAAAACAAGCTGGAAACAAAATTATTTTTTTTCTGGTGAAATTAGAGATTTTAATCTTTGAGGATCTGGTGTCAAAATATTCTGTGGGTCTTTAAAAATAAGTCAAAATGCTCAAAAACGGCTGGCACTGAGGGGGTAGAAATTCTGAAACCGTCTGGCACTGAAAGGGTTAAAGGCTCAGTAATTGTGATTAAATTCAATTTGAAATTTAGTAATTGAGAACGTAATTGACTTAGAGAGGAAAAATAATAATTTTAATTTTAAATGTAATTGGAAAAAATGCCGGCCACCATAATCGTAATTGAGTTGTAATGGAACATGGATAATTGAAGATGTAATTGACCCCAACCCTGATTTTTGGAGCATTTATGTGGAACATCATGCAGGAAGTGGAGGACCACAGGGTGAACCCAACATCTGCTTGGTTTTACCTCCAGCAGATGGGGAGAGGGAGGCCTACAGGTCCTCAGCAGCCCTAACTGTCCCAGGGCATGTCTCTGCTCACAGACTGAGGACAGAAGAAGGTGTTAGACTAGGACTGAGTCACAATCCAAGCACTGTTCTCTGATTGGGTCACGAAGCAGTGTGATAGACGTATGTAACACTGCAGGGGGCCAGCAGAGGGCAGCACATGCTTGAGAAGCGCGTCAACCTACAGAAACGCAGCTAGGACGTGTCAGAAGTGCTGCTGTTAGAGCAATGACATTATGGTTGATAGAGAGCAATGATGAATCCCTGAACCCTACCTTTGACCTCATGGTGCGCTCAGAGCGTTTAGCTGCCGCAGCTGCCATCCTCAGGATGTCAGGGTTACTTTTGGACTTCATGATATCTAATAAGAACAGAAAGTGTCAGAAACACCAGCATTCTGTCCACAGCCATCACAACACAGTTTATTTTATACCGTAACCTCCTCGCTCCATCTCCTCCAGCGATGGCTCCCCCAGTGCCTCGTGAGCCAGCTGCAGCTGCTCTCTGAGCCGGCCCAGGTCGCGCTCCGCTTTGGCCTTGAAGATGCTCAGCTCTGTGTAGATGTCCTTGTACTTATCTGTTGCATATTTCTTGTCCTGAAAGTACATTGTTTTATAGTTGAGACAAAGGAGCAGCATTTAGATGGAGTTCAACACTTCACAGCTTTAATATTGCATGTTCAGGTTCATCATCTGTCTATAACAAACTGTGTTTTTAGTTCTAATGAGTTAGAAACCAAGCAAAGAGGCTGATGTGAATGTTAATAATTATACCAGACATGGGCAACTGGCGGCTCGGGTGCCACATGTGGCCTTGAGTCTAATTTTTGGCGGCACACAAAATTCCAAAAAATACACGTGGCTCAGGTGGTAGTTGGTCGTCTTCTGATCGAGAGGTTGGGGGTTCGATCCCAGTACCTGACTATGTGTCGAAGTGTCCTTGGGCAAGACACTGAACCCTAAGTTGCTCCCAGTGGTCGACTAGCGCCTTGCATGGCAGTCCTGTCCCACTGGTGTGTGAATGTGAGAGTGATTGGGTGAATGAGCTGATATGTAAAAGCGCTTTGAGACTGCTTCAGTGTGGTGATAAAGCGCTATATAAAATCAAGTCCATTTGCCATTTACAAAATGACACAACAACCACTTAAACAAAATGATTACAAAAACACACAAAACAACAACACATTACAGAATAGCTCCAAGGACACACTAACCATTAACGAAATTACACGAAATGACAGAAAAATAAAAAAACAACAAATATACAGAAAGTGATGCCAAAAACACACGAATTAACCACAAAAATACACAAAATTACAACAAGAACACAAAAAACAAAGACATACATGACTCCAAAAACACACAAGATGACTAAAAACTGAGGAAACATCAGAACCATAAAGTAAAATAAAACTTTTCCCCCTGTATTAATGCTCAGATCGGTCATTATTCTAAATGGTGACATGAATGTTGATAATGTGGCCCATGCTGTGATAGAGTAGCCCATCCCTGAATTATACCAACTTTATTGTCATATGCACAGGTGCAAACACAAAGTTATTTCTCTACTTTTAACCCATCCCTAAGGAGCAGTGAGGGAGCAGTTAGACTCACTGAGGACCCTAAGATTACAAGTCCACTTCCTTAACCACTAGGCCACTACTGAAAATACACCTATTATAAGTACATAACACACTGTCTTTACTACCGTTATTAATACAATACTTGTAGTTTTTGTAACAATTGTTGATAAATGTCTGGAATTTGTGGCTTGTTTTTTAAAAAATTTTTTATCAGATAACACAATTTAATTTGCTCCCTTTCCTGCAATTAAATTACAAATTCAATCCAAGAATTTTTGGTGAGAAAATCTACTGCAATAATGAACACAGTGTCGCCTCTTTTCACAGGAACTGTAACATTCAGCTGGCCTTGAAACTGTAACTAATGTAACATTTACAAAGAGGACTGGTTTCAGTGTTTTAATGCCAGTGCTTGTTGGTTCATTGCACAGGTTCTATCAAATGTTACAACTGAAGGTAGAATGCATAATTAAAAAATGTTACTCTTTGGGCAGATTGGAGTTCATCTTTGAGGGAGTTGATTTCCTGTTTCAGGTACTGCACTTCAGACTCCTTCACCCTCAGCATCACCTGAAAATCACAAAGACTGGAGCATTTAAAGAGCTGCAGCACTGCTTCATTAATAAACAGTAATATTAAATCTTTACCTCCAACTCATAGAGCTCCTTTCCTTGAATTGTGATGGCTGCGTCTCCCGTTCCATCCTCAGACGTCATTGAACGCATCTTAGTTATTTCAGCTGCGAGACGATTGTTCAGCTCCTGAGAAACGTTTCAAAAGGACGTTCAATAAGTCACTCATCCAGGGTTGGGGTCAATTACATTTTTCAATTACCAATATGTCTTCAGTTATCCATGTTCAATTACAACTCAATTACAATTATCATTTCCCCCTGGAAGACAATTAGAATTATGTTTTCAATTACTAAAGTTCATTTTCAATTAATCAAAATGACCTAACCTGAAATAAATAACCCCATAAAACTTATCCTTCCTCTTGTGTTCACACCTCTAATGATAACGGGTCAGTTTGACCCATGTCTTAAATCAGACGTAAAATACACTAATACACATAATCTATCATCTAATTTGTTTCACATCTCTTGGTTACCCTGTTAGGCTTCCTAATCAACGAAATTATTGGTATTAATATTTTTGGTGTGGGTGTCTGAGCCTTTATTCTGTCAAAAAAGGTTAAATGATTCCCAAGAAAAGTGACTGGTAGTAAGAAAACTTAATCTAAAATGTATTTTAATAATTATCAATGACGTATGTGTAAACCATAAAACTGTAATATGGTTCCCCAGGTTTGCATTTAATTCAATTGTAATTGACAGTTTTCATAGAATTTCCATGCTAATTACAACTAAAAAGTCAATTCAATTATGATTACAACAGCAACAGATTTTTCCAATTAGAATTATAACCATAACTACAAGCAGTTATGAAATGGCCAAGCCTTCTCTCGCGGCTCGGCCCCCAGGTTTCGCGGAGCCCATGGAAGTACGTCACGAAGGATGACGGGCTTGGGGCGAACGTCAGTACACAGGCAAACGTGTCATTTGCTGTGAACAGGTGAATTGAAAGTTCTGGGAGATGTGATTTAAAATGTGAAAGTTAGAGGCCAAAATGTGTTTGCACCCATTATAGCGCCACCTAATGGTGCATTTTTTGGTATGGGTGGTCTGTGTGCTCTGATTGGACAAAACCCCAAGGAGGAGTTAGAAAAAGTAGGTTTTTGATGTGTAGTGACTTACAAAGAGAAATATACCGTGGGAGTGGGTGTGGCCTATGCCAGAAGATGCGACTCTATGTAGGAAACACGTGGATATGAATTTTATGAAGATGTGAATTAAAATGTGAAAGTTAGAGGCCAAAATGTGTTTGCAAATATAGCGCCACCTAGTGACGCAATTTTTGGTATGGGTGGTCTTCTATATCTACCCTGTAAATTTTACAGCCCTCAACAAAATAATTCAGTTGAAATAAATGTTTGTTTATTTATATGCTATGATGTAATAAGCCACGCCCACTTTGACCAATCACTAATAACCCAAGATCATACCCACCAAATTTGGTAAAGATCGGTCTTGCCATTTAAGAGATAGAAATATCCCATATTTGCAGAAGCCCCCTAGTGGCCTACATTATTCAACTTTGGGGCATACCCTCACAGTCACATGCCAACCAAGGATCTCAGATTTGGTGTTGTAGCATTTATTATGACCGAGATATGCACCAGCTTGCGTTTTTTTATAGCGAGCTAGAAAAATGTACTCGTTAATAATTTGCGCATATTTTGCCCAAACAAAATTATTCCCTGAACTTTAGATCAAGTCCAACTGAAGACTCTACGTGCCAAGTTTCACGCTGATTTGACAAAAGCCAAAATTTACAGTTTTTGCGATTTTGCTTCGACAAAAGTTTAGGCGGAAATGGGCGTGGCCTAGCCCAGGTGATTCAGTGCTATTCAAGGAATCTGTGGATATGAAGTTTTTGAATGTGCAACAAACGGTGTGGGAGCTATAGGCCAAAACGCGTTGCCCTTTGTTATAGCGCCACCAGCTGGCGGACATATGTGAATTTTTGTGTTCAAGGTAAGCTGGGGGTTTTGGACCCACCCTCCCTTCCGCGGTTTAGCCTGCAGCAACACTTTTACCAAAGAAAAAATAAAAGGTAACAATAATAATAATCCTAACGAATACAATAGGGTTCCTAGCACCGCTGGTCCTAGGTTCCCTGGCCCCCTAATTATGCTATAATTGTAATGAATTGCCAATTACGCAATTACAATTATAATTGACCCCAACCCTAGCCCCATCGATGTGGAGAGTGTGTGTGCGTGTACCTGGTTGTGTGCGTTGAGCTCCTGGTTCTCTCTCTGACACTGCCTGAGGGCCTGCCTCTCAGCCTCCAGAGCCTGGGCCAGGTGAGCGTTTTCCAGACACTTCTGAGAATATTGTTCTGACAACACCTCAATCTCCCTCTGGAAGGAACACAGCTCCTCCCTGAAAAACATCACAGCACCATGCTGACACAGGACTAGCAGCTACATGGAGGTTCAGTTTTGCTTAGGGGGTCTAATGTTATCGTTAGCTCAGTTCTGTTTCACTTGGTTCATTCATAGCACACGTCCATGTTGTCATGCTAAATACAAAGCTCCAGGCACAGAGCAAAAATAATCCACACCCACGGCTCAGCTAAACATACGGGGCAGTGCTGAACATGCAGTACCCGCATGCATGTCCCAACAGGCCATGAGCGACACCTGCACCCAACGTGCAGCACGTTATTACAAATAATAAAGGCTTTCAGCCAGAAAACACAGCACAGGTTTTAAAGGCTCAGAGAGAAACAGTGACAGGAGGAAGTGTTGCCTTCAAAGACCACGCTGACAGCTCAAATGTTGTAGATCAGTGGTTCTCAAACTGGGGTCCGAGTAATGACAGAGATGCAATTATTATTGAGAACCCCTGTTCTCGATCACATCAATGAAGTCAGATCATTTTTGATATTCCTCTCCTACTGGCTAACAATAGTTAAATTAAAGCAGATACCATTAACAAACAAAAAACACTTTCTTTAAAATTGATTGAAGAAATTAAGCAAAGCCATCGTCATCATTCAGTGCAAAAGAAACTTACCAACAAAACCTGATGAATTACAAAGAAAAAAGAAGTTCCAACCAAACCTTTGCATAAATTTGTGCAAAACAGTCATTATTGATTAGGAAATATCTAAAGGTGAAATAATTTTAAAATACACCCAAATAGCAGCCACATAAGAGGGCAGGTGATGACATGTCTTTAGTGAGTGTTAAACTGAACACATGTTCGCCTTTTTCTTACATTGACAGTGTTATTAATTAATGTTACCCTTTTTTAATTTAGTAATGTTGTTCTTCTTTGTCTTAAATCATATTTTGGGTACAATAAGAATTTGTTGCAGATTCACAAGCCTGAAATTGCACTTCAAGGTGAGACATCTGAAAAGTTACAAGTTTCTTTCACACAGAAATTTTATTTTTTTTCTTGTTTTGATAAATTCCTGTATCTACATGAGAGGCCACTAACGTTCCAAAAGGCTGTAGTACTCTTTTCAACCTGAGTGTGGCACTGTAGTACCTAACAGAAGATGTGGAGCCCAGCATAAGTTCTCCTAAAATACAAAAGGGACGAGGATTACTTCTGTCAGCTGAGATCACAGACAGAGTAAGAACTTCATGTTCTCACAAAGCGTGGGTTTGTTGTCTACATAGAGACAGGACAAATAACTTTTCTGATTTTTCCACTCTGTAACCCTGAATGATGCAAGGCAAAAGAGGAGAATCAAGTTCTTAAAGAGTTTCTTTTAGAAAAGCTTTTATATTGATGGGCCTTAGTTTAGTGTTCAAAGTGTTTCATTTGTAAACATGGTGCAGTTTGAATGTCTACAGCTTGCTGCACTAACTCAGTGCAACTTCAAAGGCTTTCACTGCTCTCCAGGGAATTCTCAGGGAGAAACCCCTCAGAGGGGTTTATGTTCTCTGATTAAATTCACACGTGCACTAAACTATCCTCACTGCCAGAGAAAGAGTGAAATGCAAACTCAGTTGCAGAAAGCTATAAAACCACTGCAACATACTGAGGAAATGCTTTCTATCATTATAATCATTACAGTGACAACAGTTAGTGCCTCTAACGTGTCATTAAGCTGCCTGTTAGTTAGAAACAAAGCAGACAGAGGAAGCCAATGTATCACCCTGAGCATGACAAAGGTTTACTATTGGTGTAGAACAGCAGATTTCGTCATGAGGAGAACCGGTAATTGAAAAACAACAATGGCCACGTTTACATGAGAGCTTTAATTCAGAATAAATGTTAAATCCTCTTTAAACTGACTTTGTAAACACTCTGAATGAAAATGTAATTCCGAATTAAACTTAAATCTGAATTAGGTGGCTGGTTTATTACAATTTTAATTCAGAATTAAATAATAAATTAATACCGGTTGTTCTGTGCATGCTCGTCCTTTCAATGACACGCTGGTGAGGACATAATCCAATGTGCCCACCCGAAGAGGGCGTTGGACTCGAGCCGAGACTATTTATTTAATAAGAGCCTTAGAAGATACGGATATAATGAAAATAGTGGATGGACGAAAGCATAAACATCCGGATATTCACACAGACTTAATATACACACACGGACATCGGCAAACGAACAGTCTACATCGGGAAAATGATGCCTTGCACCAAGACACAGAGCTTCATTAATGACATGCGGGTCATTAGGTTCTCCTTCAACCCAACGTCCTGTAGATAGAGATAGAGCAGTACTAACTGCTGGAAAAATTGCCAAAGTATGGTCGTTTGCCTCCCTTCTCCTACTCAGCGGAACATAGTGAAACGTGAAAAGTGATGCTGTGTTATCGTCCAGCTGCTGCTTCAAAACTATAATGAAAATAAAAGTGAAAACAGTTCCTATTATGTGGTCTTCTATGTTGTAACCAAAAAAAAAGGTTCGTTATATGTTTTTCCCCCAATAGACGTGTATGTCACGTTCGCCCCCTGTCCAATCAGAACCCTTCCCAACTCCAAGACATAAAGCTGAATTGAATCAAGCTCAATAAACCTCCATAAAGAATTACTACTTCCATGTAAACATGAAGCAGAACACTTAAAGTCTGGATAATTTAATTCTGAAGAGATCATTCTGAAGTAAAAACCATCATGTAACCCTGACCATTGTGATTAGAAGTTTACAGTATGTCAGACTGAAAGGAGAGCGTACTCATGCTGTCTGTGGATCTCTTCCACATCTGCATTCTCTGCACCGCTGTTGGTCTTGCGTGCTCTGTCCACCTCCTTCTCCAGCTCTGTCCGGTGGGCATTTTTCATAGCTTCAATGGCTGAGATAAAACACACACACAGAGTCCTTTTTAAAAAAGAAACCTTTAAACAGCTTGAGTAAATGTTTTTTAAAAAGCAAAGGACTGTTGGCGACGTCTCCTGGCCAGCATTACCAGATATGGTAGCTGCAGTCTCCTCTTCGAGCAGCCTCTCCTTCTCCTCCTGCAGGTTCTCCAGCTCTCTCTGGTGCTTCCTCTGCAGCTCGTCAATCACCTTTTGGTGAGACTCCTCCATTGCAGCAAAGCCCCTTTCACATGTGGCCTGTGGTGAGACAAGAATGGCACAGCTATGAGTTACAAGCTCCTCTCATTACTGAGGCTGTGGGGGAAACAACCAAGGCACTCTAAGGTTTCCACAACACAATCCAGTATAGATGGTCCAATAACTTTTAGCATACAACTTGCAAGATAAAGCCCATCAGCCATGAGTGAGTCAAGCTTTTGAGAGCATGAAGGTCGAAGAGGGACTAAAAAAACATGATCAGCTAGCATAAAATAGTCACTAATGGTGCGTTTCCATTGTGGTATAGACTCTACACGGCTCCATACTCCTCGCTTTCGGGACCCCGTACTAATTTTCCAAAGCTTTTCTATTGAGCACCAACCTTACACGCAAAACTGCCAGACTCCTTAGATTGAAGTTTTTTGCTGCCATCTTCACAAGATCGCAAAAATTAATGGTGGCCAAATGCTTCCTTTGTGCATGAGTTGATGACTGTATGCTTGTAAAGATTCTCTGAACCAATCAGTCTGCTTTATGCCTACGCCACATTTTCAGACCAGGGTTGCTTTTTTTTTTTTTAGAACCTCAACAAAGGAGGTACTAAAAAAGCAGCACCAGGTACCACAAAGGTACTTTTTCCCAGTGGAAACGGTAAAAGGAGAGTAGAGCCGAGCCGATACCACAAGTGGAAGAGTGCCATAACAGTGTTTGTCCACTACCAGATCAAACAGAGCCTAGCATTTTCACTCTCATATACAGTGGTGTGAAAAAGTGTTGGCCCCCTTCCTGATCTCTTACATTTTTGTATGTTTTCCACACTTAAATGTTTAAAATCATTAAACAAATGTAAACAAAGATAACAAGTCAACACAAAATGCAGTTTTTAAATGAAGGGTTTTATTAATGAGGAAGAAAAAAAATCCAAAGCTACATGGCCCTGTGTGAAAAAGTGTTTGCTCCACGACTCTCGTTAAAACATAACTGTGGTTGATCACACCTGAGTTAAATTTCTGAAGCCACACCCAGACCTGATTACTGCACACCTGTTCTCAATCTAGAAATCACTTAAATAGGACCTACCTGACAAAGTGAAGTAGACCAGAAGATCATCAAAAGCTATAGACATCATGCCGAGATCCAAAGACATTCAGGAACAAAGTAATTGAAATCTATCAGTCTGGAAAAGGTTATAAAGCCATTTCTAAAGCTTTGGGACACCAGCGAATTACAGTGAGAGCCATTATCCACAAATGGCGAAAACAATATCTAAAGAACTGCAGGCATCACTTGCCTCAGTTAAGGTCAGTGTTCATGACTCCACCATAAAAAAGAGACTGGGCAAAAATCAGTTCCAAAATGAAAACCACGGCTAAGCAACATTAAGGCTCCTCTCATTTTTGCCTGAAAAACTCCTTGATGATCCCCAAGACTTTTGGGAGAATTTTCTTTGGACTGATGAGACAAAAGTAGAATTTTTTGGAAGGTCTGTGTCCTATTACATCTGGTGTAAAAGTAACACAGCATTTCAGAAAAAAATCATCATACCAACAGTAAAATATGGTGGTGGCAATGTGATGGTCTGGAGCTGTCTTGCTGCTTCAGGACCTGAAAGACTTGCTGTGATAAATGGAAGCATGAATTCTGCTGTCTACCAAAAAATCCTGAAGGAGAATGTCCGACCATCTGTTCGTGACCTTAAGTTAAAGCAAACTTGGGTTCTACAGCAGAACAATGATTCAAAACACACCAGCAAGTCCATCTCTGAATGGCTGAAGAAAAACAAAATGAAGACTTTGGAGTGGCCTAGTCAAAGTCCTGACTTCAATCCTCTTGAGATGCTGTGGCATGACCTTAAAAAGGCGGTTCATGCTCGAAAACTCTGCAATGTGGCTGAATAGTGGCCCAAAATTCCTCCACAGCGTTGTAAAAAAGTCATTGCAAGTTATCACAAACGCTTGATTGCAGTAGTTGCTGCTAAGGGTGGCACACCCAGTTATTAGGTTTAGGGGGCAAACACTTTTTCACACAGGATCATGTAGCTTTGGATTTTTTTCTTCCTCATTAATAAAACCCTTCATTTAAAAACTGAATTTTGTGTTTACTTGTGTTATCTTTGACTAATGTTTAAATTTGTTTGATGATCTGAAACATTTAATTGCGGAAAACACTCAAAAAAGTAAGAGATCAGGAAGGGGGCAAACACTTTTTCACACCACTGTAGAACTTTATAAAATGGAGCGTTTTTGCACACCTTTTGCAACATATAGGCCTAATGTATTACTGTAGGGTGCGGGAACCTATCCAAACTGTGTTAGGCGACACACCAGCCCGTCTAAGGGCCGACACACCAACTAATAATTACAGTCACATCCACTTTTACTAAGAGCTTAGTGCAAGAGCGGGCAGGTCTGATCCTTGAACGCTGCAGCCTGTACGTTTTGAATGCCTTCCTGCTTCTACACACTTGTTCAATAATTTTGTCATCATGCAGCTCTGTTAAAGACTTCATCACAAGCTTCTTTCTAAGATCAGTTGTGAGCAGAAAGACCATGCAGATCCAAAGGCTCTAAGGAACTGAAGATAAAATTAAAATTGAATTCAGTTTAATTAAGTCAGTCGACTTACAATATTTATGTTGGTAATTTTGAAATGTATTATAGTGCAATTAAAAAACCCAACTTTGCTCATCAGTAGAAGATTGCAGTAGCACGAGACAGCATTTCTTAAGAAATCATACAATGACAGACTTAAAGCCACAGCTCATCTGTAGATCAAATATCAATCACAGATGCAGACTAACACCTGAGAACATTGTGGACTACAGCAGAAAAGAAAGTCATCATTCCTACAATTGCTGCAGTAAACCTACTGAAACTTTCAACATAACGGAGCTTCATTGACCCTGAGAAAACCTTGATCCTGCTTCCGTCCTGTATTCACTGCCACTAAGCTGAGCTGAATCTGAACTGCAGCCACACATGGGAAATGAAGGTCTGCTGTGTTTTGACAGGGCTAAATTCCAGAGTGCAGACCCAGGAACTGACCTCCCCCTTCCACTACCAGCTCAGAGGTAATGTAAACTTCCTGCTCTGACATCAGAGCATGCAGCAGCTTTTTTTACAAGAATGTTTGACAATCTATGCTGTGACTAAATTCATGGCTGCTCTGGTTGACTGAGCCACCAAAAGAGTTCAATGAACATCCAGATAACCAAGTATCTATTCCTCCCTCCAAAATGAGTAGGTAGAGTTTTAGCATACTTATTATCCAACAGTAGCGAGATTCTTTTGTAAGCAGACAAAAACACATTTATTTCAACCAACATTTGACTTCAGGTTGCTTTAGTCCTAGCTGTCAGTTGTCAACTCCGCCCAATCTCACAAGACCAAGAGTTGGACCATTAGTACAAACAGCATGAGGAAATCAAAGGTTATTGATTTTAACATTTATCAAAAGGTTACAAACAACATCCTAAAATGTACTGCATGAGTTTGGGTTAGTAAGAACATTGATCTACTGCAGAGGAACACATTTCATGGATGTGTGGGCTTTCTAGGCCATTGCTGCACTTTTCTGAATTATTACCTGAAAATAAAATGATGCAGGACTTGTTCTACATGTGAGGTTAAAAATAGTCCATGACATGGGTTCCTCTAGATTCAACTAGAGTTAGCTCAATAACCACATAGAGCTAAGGTGGGTTAGTTGGCATGCAGCAACAGATGAAAAGATTTAAATAGGGGTAGGAGACAGAGGGGGGGGGTGAGGTTAGGGAGGTTGTTTCAGAGGGAATGAAGGGGATCTGGGAATGCCACAAAGGAAAACAAGGCATCACAGATGGACGACGACAAGGACAAGGAGCGCTTCCACCTTCAAGTTCTCCAGGTCTTTCTCGTATTTCAGCCGCAGAGTGGTTGCATCTCCGAGCTCTTCACGTCGCCTCATCTCTTCAGTCATCACCAACACCTGGGTCACCAGCTCCTGGACACGCTCCTTCAGGGTTGTAGAATGGACGAAGGCCTGCTGCAATGGTGTGTCCTTCGCAGGCCTGATTCTGTCACCGTTTACAGGACTCATCATGGTCCTTAGCTCTTCCTTTTCCTGATTAAACCTCTCAAGGAGGTCTGCCCTTTCTTCATCGTGCTGCTTCTTCAGGTTCTCTATGCAGGTGGTGAGCGATTCAATTTCTTTTACATTTTCATTAGAACGGAGCTGAATCTCAGTGGCTTTTGCCAGTTCCCTCCTCAACCTTTGATTGTCCTGCTCGTACCTGTCCTTGACCTCTACTAACTCATTTTTATGCCTCTGCATTATATCCTGGAGCTTGATAGATTCCTCCAATGATTCAAGAGGGCCTTCATCAGTCTGGGTCAAAGCTGGTGCCATGATGGCTGTTTTTAATGAGGGTTGATTTTGGAGATCTGTCATTTCTGTCTGAAGGCTAAAAGTTACGTCTCTAAATGTGAGGCAGTTTGGACAGTTAACACAACATCCTGGTCCTGTTTGAGTCTGATTCAGCTCTTTCTCATGCTGGACGTTCACTCTATTAATCACATAAGTCAAAGATGCTTCTGTGAGAGACTGCAGCAGATACTCTGAAGATGGTATTTGTTGTCTATAGGGACCAAAACAGGCATTAGCCAAAGATAAGAGTCTCTCATCTTTGTTCTGCATTAGAATGGAGGCCATTTGTTTCAAATTGTCTGACTTTTCCTGCAAGTTTTCAGTTGAAAGTTTGAGAATCAGTGCATTGGTTTCATCATCAAGCCAGTTATACAGAGAGGGAAAACTTCTTAAGTCATCCTCGGCCTTTGTCTGAGGATAATTAATGCCAAGCCACAGCATTAGGCTCATCTCTGCCACCATCTGCTTTGCCATCTCACTGACTAAACAGTTTTCCTCTCGTTCTGACACGGTCATAAGCTGACTCCAAAACTCTCCCTCCAACACCAACCTCTCATCTTTCCTGTTAACATTAATCAACTCTTCTTTTGAACCAAATAAAGTGCATTTTAAACCCTCAAGCATTCGATCTACATTTTTATCTGCCTTAGCTAACATTTCTACTACCTGATCAATGGCCTCAGATCTCCTTTCACACTCTTTAACTACTTGCTCTAATGGTGATCTTGCTTTTACTTGCTCATCCCCTGCCTTAACACACTGCACACCATTCTCATCAACTGTACTGCTTTTCATCTTAACCTTTTCTTCTAGCATTCTTATTTCTTTTTCTGCGAGCTTCTCCCTACCGACTCTCTCCAGTTCCTGGTTCAGTAGGACTAACTCATCGATCTTAAGCTGAAGTGAGGTACATCGCTGCTCTGCAGAGTGAAGTCTTGCCTCAGTCTCAGATGTCATTGCTAGTTGCTCTTTTTCTGGATCCTCGTCCTCATAGTCTGCCTGGAAGCCCAGGCCTTTTAGTGTGGCTTCTTTGAGTTGGAGCTTTTTCTCGGTGTCTTTAAGTGTGCTGCCAAGTTCCTCCAAGGTAACCAAAGCTTCATGAAGCCTTAGGGACTTCTCATTTAACTCCCTCTCATAATATTCCCTGTCTATTGCATTTGCTTGATTTTCAGTCAGTTCAGCTCTTACTCTTTTTAGCTCCTCCAAGGCTAGCTGATGCTGTTTGCTGCCCGGCTGGCTGCTAAGTTCTGCCTTCAGTCTGTCGATTTCCCGGTCAGCCTCTGTCAGCTGGTTCACTATCTCCTGGCAGCGTTGTTGCAATGCTTCATTCTCACTTGTTAGAAATTCTAACCTCTGAGAGAGCATCCCAATCGTTACGTCACTTGTGTCCGAGTGGTTTTCAAGTGTGGACAAAGGACCGAAGGGACTTTTTGGGCTCTGTTTTTGTACTTGCCCCATCAAGTCTTCCATTGTGAGAAGACGTGCCTCGTAGTCACGGATACTGTCTCCTGCCCTGGCCAGACTCTTTCTTAGCATTTCATTTTCAACCTCCTGTTGGTATTTCCATGTATCTAAAAGCTTTTGAAGTTGAATGTTCTCCACAGACTCACGATTACAACTATGGAACTTTAACACTTTTTGCAGCTCTTTTAGAGACAGAGGTTTATCATTTATCAAGTCTTCTAGTTCTAAAATAGCTTCTGCACTGTCCTCCAGGAGCACGGTAACTGTTTTTTGGACAGGTTCAGATGATGGGACTTTCAGAGTGGAAGCTTTTTGGGGGTCAGAAAAGTAAGGTTCCTTGTCAGGGAGGTGAGAAAGTGTGAGGCCAAGCTGTGCTTGCATACTTCGCTTTTTCAGCTCTTGCAGCTTTAGAAGCTCTTTGGTTTCCTGGTACTTCTTTGTTAAACTCTGAGCTTGAGGACTAACCAGTTCGGGCCTCTTCGTCTGGGGCGTCACATCAGCCTCCAGACCCAAAGGGTGCTCCAGCTTGGAAAAGGGGACCAGACAGTTCATTAACAGACAGCAGGGGAGACAAACAGCTTGCTAATAATTCTTAGTGTTGACCTAACATCCATAACCCTCTAATAAAAAACGTGAAAGAGCATAAAAACATTACGATATATAAATAATCAGAATTTTACAAAATAACAACAAAAAAAACAGTGATTTAAACCAATCCCCAAAAATTATATCATGTAAGTAAAAAAAAAATAAAATAATGAATAGCTGGGTTAGTTTATGACGAAAGCATGCATGTTAAACAGTTTAAGTTGCTTCATGTGTCAGCGATGCAATATTAGGCTGAAGAATAGTATAAATGAGGAAAAGAATAAAAAAGATATTGAACACTAAAAACAATGCAGTTCACAGCAACTGGAAATTCTAATGTTTTAGTATTTTCTTGAAGTAAAAGCAGAAAAACAAAGCAGGCATCCGCTTCAAACTGCAATAGTATGTAAGAAACATGGCAGTGCTTCAGACCTAAAATAAAGAGAGGCAACCCCACTGCTGCACATGGACTCACGCATTAGGAGACAAACACAAAAACGCCCTCAAACCTCACATTCTGTCAGATCCCTGCGAGACATGGGGTTTGTTATCAGCAAATAGAGAGATAATAAATAGATCTGCAGTTAATGATGACAAGCAAAGAAGTTATTGTTGACACACTTTCATGTTAAGCAAAATGTTAAACATTGAAGCTTTGAACTGTTCACTACAATGATCATTGAGATCGTTACACTCTGAGTTCACCTGAAGGTGAAAATAAATTATTTAACATTATTTGCATAAGATCATACATGTCCCTATAAACCAGAGACAAATGTATTATGACACCCAATTACAGTTAATTATGTATGTGCATGTGTCAGTATTATTGTATATATAAGTCTCAATACAAATATATATGAACAGAAGTTATCTATATTCTTCCGTACTCAACCTGCATTATACATCAATCTATCAATGTTTGTGTACGTCTGTTTTTACCTTTTTAAACCAAGTCATTCCATCTACAGTAACATCTGTGTTTTCCTTATCTGTATTAAAAGTAAACAATCATGAGTATGGGTCATGTGAAATGCCATTAAACTGTGTGTTTAGGATTAAAATGAAAAAGAGCTGCTCTATATATACAATCAGTTCAGGCTTCAACCAAATGGAGAAAGGATTAACTATTAGAAGTCAATGTAGCAACATTACCTCAGAGTTTTCCACATGCAATAAACTCATGCAAAGACACATCTGTAGGCGTTTTGTTGTCCTGATGTTGTTCAGGGTTGTCATTTAATATTTCATGCAAAGAATGTTACAAAACGAAGAGAAAGGTTTGCTGTAAGTGAGAACTTACCGGAGAGATGTACCCAGTCCGGATGTCCTGCTCTCGCTCCAGAGCAGTCCTCAGCTGGAGTTCCAGCTCCTGCTTGTTCCTGTTTGAGTCGAGCAGCTGCTGGTGACAGCTCTCCAACTGGGCCTTCAGGTCCTCGATCTGCAGAAGCAGCAGGTGGAAAAAAAGCAGCATTGAGCTAAAATTCCTTTTTTTCAGGACAACTTCATGCTGCTCGATATAGATTGGTTTTATTTACAGGGTTCCTAAAGCTTCAGTCAGGGTAAATTCAAAACTTTTTAAGACTTTTTAATGCCATTTGAAATTCAATTTAAGACAAACTTCAGAGTAAACACAATTGGGGGGAAAAAACGCCACATCGATTACATTGGGTTAGGGTACATTTTTTCCAGTGTCTAGTGCAGACGTGCAACTGGTGACCCTCAAAGTAAACACACAAAAATACAAAAAAAGACAAAGTGACAGTAAAATACACAAAAACCCAAACTAAAATAATCAAAATCACTTCAAAAACACGCAAGACTAAAAAAATCGATAAAACGACAAAAATACAAAAAATTAAAAAAAACATTAAGAAAAGTCTTCGTTGAACAGGCAATTTCCAGGAAATGTACATTTCCCCATGTTGTTGAAAGTTGCTACAAGCATGACGCGCATCTGCACAGAGTCCCCCTGCAACCACGTCACTGTTTAGTAGTTGGTTCCGCTGTCATGATAGATGTTACGGTAAATAATAATAAATTTAAAAAAAACTAATGTTACCATTTCTTTTAAAATGTGAGACTATATACAATCATAAAATCATACTTATGTGTTAAAATGTAAGACTTTTCAAATATCAATTTAAAACATTTTAATGTCAATTAAGGCCTTATTTTTTAAGGATACGCGGGAACCCAGTTTTACGTGTGAGATAAACACAGATGAAATCCCAGAGTTCATATTCTTAGTCAAAATGACATGGATGTTCTTTCTTTTCAATGTTGTCATGGTGAGGTGCAAGTGAATCTACTCTAGGTTTCAACAAATAGACTCCTTCCACAGAGATGCTGCTCTACATAGACCTGCGAGCACCACACAGGTGGTGCACAGCACATCCACAGTGTGAACGTAATGCATCACCACATATTTCTGGTTTCTGTTTGTCTTAATCACCTGGCAGCGGTTCGTCTGTTATTCTTCTCTGTCCTGTTATCAAGGGGGCTATTACGGCCTGGAGAACAGCTGCTTACTAGATATTTACTACCTAAAGACTATTCTCTGTAAAGACCTATGTGCATCACCAGTTTTCAAAACACGACGACAGGCTTCTGTTCCATTAGAAAAAACATACTAAGTTCAACTGAATGTCAATCACATTCACTTTATTTTATTGTGGATTAATCATGATGTGTAAATGTCTAAATATGTCCAGCTGCTGCCATGGCGTTTGGCTTATCAGGCTTTTACTGTGAGAGGTGTAATGGTGTACCTCAGTGGTTCGCAAACTTTCTTGGCTTTCTCTTATTTCTGAATCCAAGTACCCCCTTTGTCCAACTACATTTTGCTTGGAATACTGTGAAAAAACAACTATAGGACATAATGATGGAATGAATGAGTGATAACACACATTTCAAAGAATCTAATTTTGTAAATAAGTTTAACTTAACAGTATTTAGTGCCTCCTAAATAGAATTATTCCTACAGTTTTGATCATTTCTGGTCCCTTTCCGATTCACCCCATGTATTTTCAGTTCATGTTCTAATCAAGATAATTTCCATCATCATTATTATGATTATCATTTTTAAATAAAATGTGAATTAAGTCAACTTTTAATCCAGTGTGTTGCTGTACTTTCATTGCTTTTATGGGTAATTGTACTTTTTTGCATATACTGATACATTTGTTCTCTGCACTTAACCCCTCCCTGAGGAGCAGCCACAGTGTAGCGCCCAGAGAGCAGTTACAATCAGTTCCATTTTGCAAGATATGAACTCTTCTTTTTTAAGTTTATACATGAGATGTTTACTGTATGCAAGGGAACCGTGGCAAGATTTATTACCAAAAACAACCGCGGGGGGTGAAAGCAACAATAACTTTTACTTTGGGTATTATTTATTTGAGCTACTTTTTACTTGTACTTTAGTATTTTATGTATGACTTACTTGTACAATTTCAATCAATTAACAGTACTTCTACTTTATTAGGATATATCAGTACTCTTTACACCTCTGGCAATGATTGTGGATGTGTTGCAGCACACAGAATCATTCAGGCTGTTTGGGGCTAACGTTAGCTTTCCAACATGCTAACACAGCAGCTGCAGGTGAAGCAGTGCTGACACATTAACAGGAGGTAGAGTGAATGTTATATTTTACTCACCCCATGCTTGTAGCTCTCCAGTAGCTGTGACAGCTCTGCAGTCTCTCTGGTGTGTACTGCGGTGGGCAGAGGCACTCTCCTCTCATCCCGTATGGGCGTCTTCTCCACCTGTCTCCAGTGTTCCTCAATGACCTCCTCCACCATCTGCTGCCTCTCCGCATTCACCAGCCCTGTTGGTTCTGTGTGGCCTCCCGACTCCCCGCCGTCACACTCTGTCCTCCCGCCCTTATCGAGGGACTGCTCCGAGCTGGTCACCGTCTCGTACATCTTCCTCTGTTCGTCTCTCCTCTGGCTGCTGTCTAGTTCTCCTACATCTGATTGAAAACATTCAGCTTCCTGTGCCCGCTGCTGAGCCAACGCTTGAGCGATGGGCCTGAACTCAGCCCAGTCAAATGTCTTTGAACGACCCTCTCGCCTTCGCTCACGGGCTCGGCTCTTTGTGACGTTGGGGGCAGACTCTCTCTCCACAGACGAGGCCTCAGTAGAGGGGGAGTCCTGTGCAACGTCCGGCCTGACCAGACCCTCGAGGGGGGAGAAGGAGCCATGATCCTCAGTGGAGCTGATAAGGAATAAACGATTAGTCACCAAAGAGAAACTGGCCACTAAACATCTGGGACACACAACTAACCTGATTACAAGTCAACCTACCTTGCTACATCTGGTGCAGTAGAGGGTCTGACATTCTTCATGACGGCCTGGATCCAGTTCCGACGTATGCCAGCTGTCATGGCTGAAAGGGTGTGAACTCCCTCCTGAGTCTAAACATCAACAAAACCTACATTTAACACTTAAAGTTCAAAAAAGTCGTGCAAAGCTAAAAGTTAAAACAAAACAAGTATGGTTATTTCCCCCAGGAACTAATGTTGTGCCGATACCGATACTAGTATCGGGAGGGGTCCCGATATGGCACTAAAAGGATGGCAACGGCAAGTACTAACTGTTAACGCAATGATGCCATTTGCCCAGTTTGCCGAACGAAAGAAGAATCCGCCGAACACCAACAAAGAAGAATCAACCAAAAGTGTTTGCGTTACCGTGGAACTCAGTGGTTTTCAAAAATAAAGCTCTCATGAAAAGAAAATGCCTAATAATTATATTCAAGTATATTCACAGGACCTGAAGTGGACCTCCCACATAGTCACAACCAGAAAAAAGGCACAGCAGAGGATGTACTTCCTGCGTCAGCTGAGGAAGTTCAACCTGCCCCAGGAGCTGCTAATAACCTCCATCATTCAGTCTGTTCTGTGCACCTCCATCACTGTCTGGTTTGGATCTGCAACCAAACTAGACAAACACAGACTACAACGGATAATCAGGACTGCAGAAAAGATCATTGGTGTTGATCTGCCCTCCATCCAAGACTTATACCTGTCCAGGGTCAGGAAACGGGCAGGTACCATCACTGCAGACCCCTCACACCCTGCACACAATCTGTTCAAACTCCTCCCCTCCGGCAGACGCTACAGATCACTGTATGCCAAAACTACCCGCCATAAAAACAGTTTCTTCCCCCAGGCTGTCACTTTGATCAACGCTAATCAGTCAAAGATTGTCAGACCTGTTTCTGTGAAATAACCCTGGAACTAAGCATAACAACCCTGAATGATTACATTATTAGAGAGAGCACAGTTCACCAAGTCAAATTCCTCGTGTGTATAACATTACATGGCCAATAAAGTTGATTCTGATTCTGATAGATTTGATATTTATATACTAGTTGAAAACAGCCATGTGAGAAAATCCTCGAAAAAATTTATAAAAAGTAACAAGTTCATAAGATTTAAATTCATGGAGAGCTTACGACTATTTGATCCAGAAACAACTCTGGTTAGCAACTCATTTAAAACATGTCAACTTATTTGACCATGCCTCTCAAAAAAAAGGAATCGTTCAAATTCAAACGATGCGCTAACCTACTCCCGACTCTCACTGCTGCCCTGACTCCTGATCACAGAAATACGCAATGTTATGTGTTGGCATTTGAGAGCCAAAGCTCCGGTTTCAGAAAAGAGTTCATTCATTTGTCAAATTGTCACCCATAGGTAGGCAATAAAAAAAGTTGCCAGATCAAACTATGATAACAATGATTTTTCATTCAAGTGAGTATGCAGCTCTTTAGAATTAGAAGAGGAGGAAGGAAGGTTCATTTTTTTTGTTCTCGAATATTATTATTATTTTAATTTGTATGTGGCTGTTAATCTGTGGCGTTTGGATGGATGTGGGGCATCCAGTCTGGGTGGGATAGGTGAGGGGGTGGGGGGTCTCCTCTGGGATTATCCCTTGTCAGCTGAATTATAACACGTGAGGGCAGGCTCCCTCCAAATACGGTCTGGAAGCTGCCCCCCGTATGGGGTTCTGGCTGCTCTGGGTTGGCCATCTCCTGATTGGGTCTGGCAGCAGCCTGGAACTTGCAAGACAGCCTGGACAGGGACAGGAAATGAATAAGAAATAAAAAAATAATAATAATAAAAAGAAAAGAGTGGAGGAGGTCTGGGAGTTTGCCCCCCCCCCCCCCCCCCCCCCCCCTCGTCCTCCAATATGCCTGTCCAGTTGGGCCTCTCTTTCTCTCGGGACGCCAATATATTATTTATTATTTTTTTATTTCATCACACTTGTGTGTAGATCTTTCACGGCTTATTTATTATTTTTTAATTTTTCTGTCATCAATTATCTTTTTATTTTTACTTAGTTATTTATTTTTAGTATTTCCCATCCTTTCCAGTTATTGACACATACACACACGATTTGTAAATATCGTTTTGAGTGTTTTTTTTGGCATCTTACACTGTTGTTTTTGTCATTGTCTTGTATGTTGTTGCAAAGTAAAAAAAAGAGAAAAAACGAAGAAGAATTGGAAGAAAAACAGGTCATATCTTTTTTTAAACACTGCGGCATCGGCCGATACTATTCAACTGGATATCGGCATTGGGACCAAAATACTAGTGGAGAAACGCATTCATGTGCAGTTAGCATGTAACTCTTATAGAAACATTTAAATTAGAGGTGTCCCGATCCAATATTGATATCTGTCCGATATCAGCCAGAAACAGATATCGGATTTTATAAGACTGCATCTAAAGTCTCCGATAAGTTTTTGTTGTTTTTGTCCCAGCCCTCAGTTGTTCCCACCATATACTGACAGTAAAAAATAACTGAAGTGAACTTGAATTGTTGACTATTGTTCTCTGAGTAACATTACTTGATCAAGCCTTTTCTAACATTCCACACTACAAAATAAGTAATAAAAGTATGTATGAGTCGTGCTGATACTGTATCGGATAGACATCGGTATCCACCAATACCCAAGGCTACAATATCGCTACCGTATCGGAAGTAAAAAAGTTGTATTGGGACATCCCTAATTTCAAATATGAACTCAATGAGGGAGAAAGCACAGCGGCTCCTACGTGAATCTGAAAGCCATAGTTGCGTTGAGCTTGGTGTTCAGTGACGCTGTAGCAGGTCGATAGGTCGATCTCTCCATCTAAATCAGAAGCCTGAGGAGAAAAACAGACAAGTCAAAAACACTGTAACCAACATGATGTCGGCGTGAAGGTTTGTGCCCTCACCTCCTCTGCAATGGAATCCTTGTAGTATCTCAAGCTGTGATCAGTCAACACAAACCAGTACTTCTTCCACTGCAAAGTAAAAAGCTGTCGTGAGGCCACAGTTACATATTGAATGTTTTAACGGCTAATTAGAACAATAAGACAGCAGAATAAAAATATGGATTTGATTAGGACCCTCAAACATTTGTGTGAATATTTACGTGTGTCTCTGTGTCTGATATGAGATTTAAAAGTCTCTAAAAGAAAACAGGACAGCGGCTCATGGGTGAAATTACCTGGCCTTGCTCATCCAGCTTCACCATCCAACCTTTTTTAAAGTTGAGTAAATCCGGCTGAAAAGACACACCAATATCAATCATTTATGCTCAGTGCACCATATGAAACCAACCACACACAAAAGCTACAATCCAAGCCTTCCTGTGCGTACTGTTTGTAGTACACTCTCTGACACAAACCATATCTACTAGTTTTCTTGGATTTGAGTCAAACTGGCGCTATTAAAATGCTCTTTACCCTGAAACCTGTTTAAATTTTTTTATTATTATTTCTAACGATATCTCAATTTAGGCAATAAAAATATGCTGGACAGTTGGCCCTTGGAAAAGCTTATGCATGCATAAGGAATAAATGATGACCATGAATAAATAAGGAAGGAGAGCTGAGCTTAGAACATATGAGACTAGTTTGTTTGACACTACTGATGATGAAAACACCTCTGATCATTTCAACATCCCCAGTGTTAACCAATATTTCATCTGAGAGAAACGCCCATACAGAGGAAATCAGATCGTTACATGACTATGTAAAAAGACACAGTCTTTTCTCTTGCTGTGTGATATGAAATCAGAATACAATTTTTCTATATTAGGTCAAGTACAGTAGGATTTTAAATATTATTTCTCTTCGCTAAATGTCTTATTGAGAGGACTTTTCTCCTTTTTTAAAAAAAAAACATTTTAGTAAAAGTGATTAAAAAAAAAGTGTAAACAAACATTTTCTCATTAGTCTGACATTTAGCAAATAGAAAATATTTTTAAAATCCTACTTGGCCTAAAACAAAAAGTTTACTTTGATTTTCTGTCACACAGTGAGAAATGTAAATATCTGATTTCCACTGTATATAGTAAATGTACAATAATCTCTTACAGGTGATGACACCTGTACAAATGATACATCAGTGTAAATATAAGGACATTATGCATCTGTTTACTTTGTGTTCAGTGTCTTTGTGAGCAGTAGTGCCTGCAAAGTTTGAGCTTCAACCAGCAACCATGTAAACAACTATGAATCAGGCTTCATATTATAAAGAGATGATAGCTAATAAAGTTAGCATCCATGACCCTAGGTTAAAAATATTGCACAGGATTGAAAAAGGTCCAGAATCCTCTGCTGTCATGTGATGGAGTCACTCAGCTTCATGTACAACCTACAATCTTTCAATGACGTCTCAAACTCTATTGTGGTCATCAGCTAACATGCACAGCCAATCAGCAAAGGGAAGAAGTTGACCAAATCAATGGTTTGCACTAATTAAAGTTGAGGATGGTAAAGCGTGTCGACCCATTGCTCGAGGCCAACTTCGGCTCACGCGACGATGGGCTGCAACATTCACAGAACCCACGTGCTCCACACGGTGACAGAATCAAACTCGTGCAGAGACCCACACATGGATGAGAAGCAGTGGGATGCCAACACATACAGGCACACACACACACACGCACACATAAACACAGTGTGTGCGGTGTACACACGAGGTGAGAAGAGAATATGGAGGATAACCTGGAGAGAAGAAGGTGCAATGGGGGGATGTACTGCCACATGCAGCACAGAGGTTTACCCTAAAACAACGACACCCTGAGTGAGAAGTGAAACCTTTTTAACAACACACATACTGACACCTGTTTGAACCTGTGCTGGGGCTGTTGTTGTGCTACTTAAGCAACAAGGAAAAGATTGGTTTCAGGTTAAACAAAGTATAAAGGCATGGGAGAACAGAACGGATGTGGAGGCTAACAGGCATGAGATCACGTCTTAACCCATAAACCCCCAACGTTCATCGGCCATAACTAAATATTCTAACAAAGAGACCAAACCATAGCCTAAAATAAAAGGTACATCTACTGTATATCACTGTTGTCTTCACTTGCCACATTAAAGAAAGGACTGATGCCAGGGTTGGGGTCAATTACAATTTTCAATCATATCATTTATAGCTCGATTGTGCTGACTGACTGTGGTATCTATGTACATGGTGTCGTTTTAGCATCTTTACATTCACATTTTAGTGCATTGGTTGGAATATGTTACGTAAAAGCCCAACTAGAGACAAAACATCCGTTACATTCACACTATTGTTACTATGTAGAATTGTATGTCCCTGTTTAGATCAAATTATATCCTAACTCTAACCAGCTCAGGGTTCTCACCAAAAAAATGTTCACAGTGTAGGGGGATCGCCTAGCATGCGAGTGAGTGCCACTGGCGAGGGCCAAATTTAGTGAAGTAAAGCTAAAGTTGTTTTTATTATCTTTAATTACTTTTAAACAAAAAGGGTTTTGTTGAATTGAATCCACTAATAAATAGTCACAGACACTGTACAGACAAAAAATAAAATATCATTAAAACGACTGATTCCAAGACGCGCTTTTCAAATTTAAATTAGGTTTTATGTGGGACCTGCAGTAATATTGGAACGCGACAGAAGAAGACCCAGACAAAGAGAACGCAGCCCCAACCCGTCTGACCAGAATGAAGCCCATGTCGTTTTAAGTCTGAACACATTTCAACCAGACGGTATTCACATACTGTATGTGCGTGCATGTAGAATGATCCGTTGTGAGTTATAAACATGACGAGCAGCTTCATGTGTTGCTATACAAAACGTCTGGTTGAAGCTACACTGTTTATATTGGACGAAGATGCACAAAGGCAGCATCGTGGGCAGCTAAGTAGCGGCAGCGGTCTTCAGGAGCAAATCGCCTGTATTAAATAGACGGAGTGGCTGATGTATGTGTGCCTGCCTGGGAGTCCCTTTTGTGTCCAAGTGTGCAACAATTATTACGACGGTACCGATTAAAAAAAGAAAAAAACAACAGAAAATCCCCATACGTTGCTGAAAACTGAAAGTACGGGGCACTATTACTCCGTAGGGGAGCAAAATTACAACACTGGGGGGAACGCTTAACAGCGCTGGCGAGAACCCTGCCACTAGCCATTACCGTTACCATCTGTATGAGTGTGAAGATTCACTCTTCACTAGTGGGAAAACTTGATATGAAACAGATTTTAATAATTGTTAAGTACATGTGAGTAAATCATAGAACTATGACACGGTTCCCTAATTTTGAGTTTAAATTAAATTGTATTTGACAATCTTTATACATTTTTTTTAAGCTAATTACAATTACAAAGTCAACTATCTAATCTCAATTACCATTCAACAATGGCAACATATTTTTTCAACTACAATGACACCATAATTGTAAGTCATTATTAATTAGGTGATTACAACTATAATTGAGCCCAACTGACTAATGCTGTGATGTTCTTCATGCCTAGTTCACCTAACTGTGAGCTAAGCAGAGCTAGCTTCTCAACCACAAACCCATCAGCCTCTCTGTGCTCAGCCCCTGGTCCTGGTCCTGGTCCTGGTTCTGGCACTGACCCTGAATCCTCCTGATCAGCAGAACAAAGATAGGCTTTGTCCAATGGAACACGCTGAGCTGTCAGTATTACTATGCTAAGATCCAAATAAACAGAAGTTTAATAATAACAAAATAAATAAATATACCAGATATGATAATAAAGAGCTTCACGTCAAAGCTGGGACCCATGTGGAATTTATCTTTAATTAATAAACCTAAAGTAAATGGCAGAAATAAAGAGGTTTCCTTGTTAGTTCCCACTCATGGTCCTTTGACAAAGATTAAACACTTTTGGACTTCAGCTGCCAAATATTCTGGAGTGGACGTAAGGAAACTGTGAGGAAAAACACTTGAAGCTTTCCAAAGGATTTTTGCTTCAGGAGTGTCTCAGTTGGCCATGCTGCTTTTGTTTAGCCTCCTCAGACAATCTCCAACAATAACTACCCAGTTTCCGTAAGTGGTGCCAAATAGTGAGCAAGACAAACGCTGTTATCATCTAATAATGTTATTTCCTTCATGGGAATATTTTTGTCCTGAGGAGATACATTTGTGTTCCGACACAGAGACCAATCACTGTGAGCTTATTAACCACGGACAGATCAGGGACTCACTGTCATGACAGACTCAGTGGTCCGTCTGTCTAACGACTTGGCTCTCCTCAGCGGGGGAAGTGTGGAGGGAAAGTCCAGACCCGCTTCGTGTCTCAGGCCCTAAACAATACACAGACAACAAATTAAATGCAAAGTAAAGCAAATCTGTGAGATTTTTTTATTTATATATTACAGTACTTTAAGTATAACACCAGATCACAATATAAGCAAATAATGGGACAACACCTCATTATTTACCTACTAAATACAATCAAGATCAGAAGTGTAACATTCCACTATTCCCCTGATCTCTATAGAGCAGGGGGGTCAAACTCATTTTAGTTCAGGGGCCAAGTCCAGACCAGCTTGATCTCAAGTGGGCCACAGATTTTAGGCTGGAAAAAGAGTGTTTTCAACATTAATATGCCATAGTTTTCACTTCTAGGTATAAATTACATATAAAGTATATAAGGGACTGACAGTTTCCAAGCATTAAATGACCTGAAACTTAAATTGTGATTTAATTTAGTGAAATAATAAGGAAATTGCAAGGATTTTGAAAAAATTCATAGTTTTTTCATCATTTTGAAATTAAAAAATGACTACCATCATATAATATAAGCGTGCTAAATTTGTATCCATGAGTATTTGGAAGGGGTGAGATTACACAATGAATTAATGACATTTCTCCTGCGGGACAAATTAGATGCTCTAAAGCAGGGGTTCTCAACTCGTCTCACCCTGGGACCCACATTTTGCCACGGTCATCACGGCCATTTTAATTTAACCAACCAAATTTTGTTTTTTTCAAAGATAGCTGACAGATAGCGCATATATAATCTTTTTTAAAACATACATCTATGTATTTGCAACATGCATTTCACAGCATGCCTGTCAAAAGAAAAGTTTCTTTCAAAATAAAAGACAAGTCTGACATGACAGACATTAAGTTTTTTTTTGGCCAGTTTTCCGCAACCCACTTTTGGGTCCCGACCCACCAGTTGAGAATCACTGCTCTAAAGAGCCGGATTTGGCCCCTGGGCCTTGAGTTTGACACATGTGTTATAGAGGGGCACGCATGTACACACACACACAGACCTTACCTCTCTGTGAAAGCGTCTGTGCTCACTACGACCTTGTCTTGCTGTTTCTCTCCCCGACTCCTCCACCTCCATTTTCTCCTGGTTCTCCAATTCCAAGGCTTCCAACTTCTCAATAACACCGGAGCGACTGTAGAACACACAGGGACACCCCCCCCAAAGCATCCCTTTAATGTTGTTGCTTAAAAACATAACAGCACTGAAACACCTACAATATAACAAGCAGAAGAAACTGGACTCCAAAACCAAAACATAACATGGCTCATTCATCATCACTGCTGTGATAAAAAAAAGTCTGAAAGCATGTTACATTTCCCATAGTCCATTAAGGCAGGGGTGTCAGACTCATTTTAGTTAGGGGCCAAATAGACCAGTTTAATATAAACTGGGCCACCGATTTTAGGTCGGAAAAAAAAAAAAGCAATTTTAACATTATTGTGCTCTAGTTTTCAATATCAGTCTCTGCAAGATCTTCACTTCAAAAATTATTGATTTGAAACCAATTTCTGTGGAATATTGTGGAAATATTTGAGCTTTTTTTTTTTTTTTTGAGAAAAATGTATTCTTTCCTTAATTTGTGATAAAAAAAATGACTGCATTCATGTGATATAAGTGTTTTCTTTATAATTTTTACTGTCTTTTGTGGACCGAATTTGATGCTCTAAAGGGCCAGATTTGGCCCCCAGGCCTTGAGTTTGACACGTGTGCTTTAAGGAGTCTAATTACAACATGCTAAGCCTGGAGATATGGTGGCTTTAACAATTTGGTTTATTGGTGCTTTTCATGTTGCATTGCTAAATGCTTCACACAATCAGACTAAGTAACTTCTTCAGTCATTTTAAAAATGTATATCCTTGTGATGATGATGGTTTCCACGTATTTGAATTTGATGACATTTACAGTAAATGTTGGCTCGGCTGGGCTGTGTTTCGACAGCACGATGAACACTCTACGATAAAGTACCTCACTTTTTACAAACATGCTTCTTGATTCTCTGCAGCTGGAGTGAAGCAGCTAATGTGATTTTTGGCCAGAATCCTTCAGTTGGTGACACAAGCATGAAATTCGGTATAAATATAGTAATACTGTGTGATTCACTATTTCAGGAAAAGTGCTAGCCAACATAAATTCCAATATGGCCACCAGCGCATCCAAACAGAGCTGTTAAATGTAACACTGCTGATGTCTATCAGGGTTTTCACGGCGTAGGGGGCGTGGAGCGCTGCCGGTGCGGAACATTTTAAAATGTATATTTCTTTGAGGGCCAAAATTAGTGAAGTAAAGCTAAAGTAGTTTTTTAATCTTTGTTACTGGCTTACTTTTAGGGGTGTGCCATCTAAAGGACCTCATGGTTCGATTTTGATTCACGGTGCTACGATTCGATTAAGCAACAATTTTTACAATTTTTATGCATCTTTTTCCAGAGAGGGGCGAGAGTTCAGTGAGGAAACCATGTCCACGGCCCCGGTAAGTGGCAAGTTGGGAGCGGGGCTGTGCCTAGGCCACGGTATATTCGAGCATCCGCGCACAGCGGAGACCGTGCTGTCCGCACTCCTCCTCGTAAGCAGAGGATGTATTGCACACAGGCAGCATTGGGGGCAGCTAAAGGGCTGCAGAGGTCCGCAGATAAAGACGGGAGCGTCCGAGCCAATATCCTGTATTAAATAAGTGCGGGTGATGAATGTGTTGCTGGGTTATTCAAATTAAAAAGAGAGTTAAAATGACCCGTGCGCACCTGGAAGTCCCTTTTGTGTCCATGTGTGCAACAATTATTCAGATGATACCAGTTACAAAAGGTAAAAACAACAGAAAATTCCCCGTATGTTGCTGAAAACTGAACGTTTGGGGGCCCCATTGCTCCATAGGGAGAACAATTACAACGTCAGGGGCCCCTACGCTCAACAGCGCTGGTGAGAACCAATCCTTCGTTTTTTACTTTCTTTCACACCAATAGTTAGTTGATTAAGGGGGAGGGGTTGAAGTCAAAATAGTGTCTGTCAAATTCAGAATGGGATCCAATATCAGTTAAACTACTGTTTTTTGTCCCAAATACTATCCAATTAGCCCCAACAAATTAAACAGCTGAGCCAGGGATGACAGGGGCTTTATTTTATGTCTTCTGGATGGTTTACAGATTGTACAAGGTATAATCAATATTGGGTGAATGACCGGGTTAGGTTTAGGGCAACAGCATGAACCCAACTAAATCCCATACATTTAAATTAAGCTAGTTTGCCGTCTTGATTTGACATCCATTTGACATCATGTATGTTGGAGTAAATTCTGCTTTTGTCAAATAAACAAACTTGATGAAACACTAATTTCACCACTTACTTAATGTATTCAAAAAGAGACAAGACGATGGTGGATAAAGACTTTCAGGCCCCTCCCATCACCATCTTGTAAAAGGTAAAAAACTGTGAAAATCTTCAAAGATCAAAAAAAAAAAAAAAAAAAAAAAAAAAAAGGGTGCAATCACACGTGTCAGAACAGTAATCATAAAGTTTTTTGAGTGCAATGAAAATAATATATATATATTTTTTTTTTTTTCATGCTCAATGTTAACTAAGGCTATTTTTGCCATAAGAGTTGCAACAGAAACCTTTAGGTATTAGAACCTAAGCTGACATGAGATAAAAAGTACAGCCTTTTTCGTCCCAGTTGCTCTGTAGCTTCATTAAACCTCTGCCAGTTTCCAGTACAATAGACAAACAATGAAGTTCTTCTATATACAGCCAACATGATTTTGGTCACACACCTTGAGTGAAATCTAAAATAATGCTGTATAAAATTCAATAGATTAGATTTGGCTTCAGTCAGGAGAAACCATCAAGGATTGAAAAACAAAGAGAGATTGTCATTGTGCTATTATTCAGTGTTATTTTAAAAGTTCTCAGTGTAGAAGGATGCTGTGATTCATCATGGAGGAGTAAAGTGGTGGTCAGTGTGTCAGTGAGTGGGCTGATGCTGCATGCATTCTCTCAGGCTGTGAGGAGATGAAGAGCTCAGAGCAGGAAGCTGAGCCTGGGAGAGAAAACAGTGACCCTGCTCTCCATCCCACCCACCTCTTCCACTCTATGACATGTCACTCTCTGTTGTATTGTATGTGTGTGTAAAGTCAGTGACCTGCTCACTTACAGCATAACTGGCTAGAAGGAAGATTACTGAATGGAAAATCCTGACCCCTGAGTGTGTTTAGACTATCTGTACTTACACCGTTACACGGTTAATGCCAAAGAACTAATGAACTGGCCGAGAGGTCAATGGTGATAAACCTAATTTCTAATCCAAGTCAGTCACCAGAAGCACAGCAGTTCTAACGGGACAGTACCTCCAATTTCTACTGGATCTGTAACTGCTGCGTAACGGCAACTGAGCTGATACGGACCATTAAAGTCAATGTGTCAAAGTTCGACTGCATGCGTATACGATCCGTCTATGCTGCATAACTAGCCAGAGCCCTCCTCATCATCAGACACCCCACATGTGTCAAACTCGAGGCCCGGGCCAAATTCGGCCCTTTAGAGCATCTAATTTGGCCCGCAGAAGAGAGTAAAAATGACAGAGAAAACATGAATCATTGTGTAAATGAAACAACAATATTTGAAGGTGCTCACAGTTTTCCCGGTGCTTATATTTTTAAAGTTAAACTGCTGAAAAAACTCAAAATTTTCCTCAAATTATTACATAATATTTCTCTTAATTAAATAGAAATTGGTCACAAAATTGAGAAAATTTAAAGTGAAGATCCTGTTAGGACTGATATCTGTTTCTTACATATTTGATATTTTATTTATACATAGAAGTGTAAATTATTGTTTAAAATAAATAAGTCAGTTGTAGATATCTCAAATTCACCAATTTAATGAAACTCCACAATATTTTATGTGCTTGCAATTTTCATTTGTTTATATCACGTAAATGCAATCATTTTTAACTGCAAAATGTTGAATGAACTCTAAATTTTTCCACAAATCTTGCAGTTTCTCACAAATAATTCAACAAAATTCCTCTAAATTACACAAAAATTGGTGACAAAATCAATAATTTTTTGAAGTGAATTAAACTAAAATTGAGAACTAGGGCATAATGATGTTAAGATTCTTCTTTTTTCTATCCACATAAAATCTGCGGCCCACTTGAGATCAAACTGGTCTGTATTTGGCCCCTAAACTAAAGTGAGTTTGACACCCCTGAGTTGGACACCGGAGGAACGACGTATAAATTCAGCAAAGATAAGCTTGCGTGGGACAGTAAGTAGTGCACAGACACAAAATAAAACAAAGAATTTTCAAAATAAAATACTCTGTGTTCAAGGCAGATCTGCTCGCTCCTTTTCAAAGTTGCAGGGGTCTGCTGGTGCCTATATCCAGCTTTCTTTGGGCACTAGTTGGGGCTACACCCTGGACAGGGTGGCAGCGGATCTTATTTTATATATAAATATTGCACTTATCCAATAATCTCCACAAAAGCAGAAGATCTCCAAGGCAAAAAACATAGTGGACTGGACCGACTCACTTTGGATCGCCAGCCCACTGGGATGATGCCCGGTATGCCAGATGGCCAGCCCACCCTTGGGTAAAACACTGTTGATAGGTTTTCAACCTCACTGCACCCAGTGGAAGATGGAGGAGTTGACATGTGACACATGTGATAGGACTAACCTCCTCTCGGGGCTGAGGACGGCCTCTCTCTCCTGTCTCTCTGGACTCCTGAAGCGACTTCTCTTCCCTGCCTTTCTGCTTTCAGCCTCGAGGCGCCGAGACCGAGGGGTGTCGTGGTGGCTGTAGTGATGGCTGCCCCCCCTCTGGTTAGTGGGGTGGCTGTCAGTGCTGGTGACTGTGCTGCCACTGGCATCAGAGTCCAAGGAGCTGACCGAGCCGCTGATGTGCGACCCATTGGAGAGCAGGGAGCTGCCAGAGGGGAAGGGGTCGCTGGGGGCTGGGGAGATGCAGCGTGGGACTCCACCCAGACTGGAGCAGGACCCAGTTGGGGAGAGGAGGTCACTGTGGGGTTGGGGCACAGCGGCGTGCAGTGCAAGTGCAGCGCGGTCCACTTCATCTCCATTGACGGAGCCTGTGTCGGAGCCTTGACCAATAGAAGCACAGTCGCCTACAGATCAACAACAGACCATCATTCCATCGATTCTGTGTCCAATCAATCCTGGTGTCAGTTTTCTACAAAGTTGCTCAAAGACCACCGTACCTGGAGCAGAAAGTGGGGATCCTGGAGGGAGGTCCGCAGTGGACCAGATTGCTGCTCCCTCCGCCTCCCTCTGGTTCAGCTCCTCCTGCCAGATGATAGAGCTAGAGTCTGGAGTCTTCTCTGCTTCAGGGATACCAGAGCCCGTCACAGCTACTTTAGCTGGGCCCGGCTCCTGAGTGGGAAAAAACATGGTAAAAAGAGAAAAATGGGCGTATACGAGTGCACGTTATCGTCGTTAGATGGCAGGAGTATGACACCTGTGATGTCGCTGGCTCCACTTTACGTTTCTTCTTCTGGTTTTGCTTGTTGGTCCTGGGGTAAATGATGAGCTGTTCACTCCACCTGGGAATAAACAAGCAAACAGACATGAATTCACATTCATACATTTATCGCAGTGTTTTTTAAACTTGGGGTTGTGACAAGAGCTGGGTATCATGACCAGTTTCCTGAATCATACAGTATTGATTAATAAGGTCTTGAATCGATTAATAAGGTCTTGAATCGATTAATCACAATTCGATTTTGATTCAGTATTGATCTTTCTAATCTTATAGGATATTAATAAGATGGTTCCAAACTTCTGACTAAGATGGGGGTGTCTCTCCCAACGGAGCTTCGTCTGCCATGTTTGCACTGAATACACTCTCACGTTGCAAATGCAAAGTGCGAGACTATTGTGGTTTAGAGTAAAAAAAAAATCGATTTCAGCACCTGTGTATCGGATTTTGTAAAATTTCAATGAAATCGATTCAAGAGCGATTAAATCTATTTTTTTTAGTTGTGTCCCCATGTGGTGTTGCCTGGAATTAAAATGAGGGTCACCTGAAATGTCAGGTAATTGTTAAAAAAATAAAAAATAAAATACTAATTAAAATTACATTTTTAATTTTATATTATAATATTAACACATCACACACAATATCAAACAACTTTAGTCTATACTTTATCAAGTATCAAATCTAGTTCAAATAAAATGCAAAATAAAATGATCTGAGGGGGACTTCTTGTCACTGGGGTCGCCAAAAATTTGTGATATGAAAATAGGTTGGAAACCACTGGTTTATCGACTACTGAGGTGAAGTTACCCATTGATAATCTCCTTGTTTTCTCCTCTGATGAAATACTCCTGGTCTGGTGTGATGATGCACAGGGAGTTCTTCTGTCCGGTCTTGGGTTCAGCATCGATCACGTCTGAGCAGAGGTTCATGTTGACGGTGCCCTGAGGCAGCGTGCTCGGCTACAGAAAACATACAACAAATGTGCCTTAATAGTAGACAAACACTAAGAACTTATGGCCCTCATGACATGTGACTTATGATCAGTGTTATCAGTCCATGCACCCTGGAAGGCCTGATTACATCTACATGATGTTTTATTGATAACACCAGCCCCCAACAGAACTCATCTAAGGTTCCTTTTAATATCAAATCACTCTAGGGTAAAGTAGTTAATCTAACTGGCAAAAAGACATGGTGGCTTTGTCAGAACAACGCAATTATACATTACCTTTTATTTTGAAATGTGAGATTAATTACAATCATAAAATTATTCTTATGACATTTTAATGAGAATTAAGGTCTCATTTTTAGATTTATGAATTTAATGCCTTTTAAGACTTTTTAAGGAAACCCTGTGGAGGAGGACTAGGAGTGGGAACCTCTGGGTACCTCACGATACTCGATACAAAGCTCACGATAACGATTGTCTCACAATATGATGATACTGCGATTATCGATATATTGGTCAGAGATCAATCTACGACAATCTGACATAACAAGAAAAAAAGATTAAGTGAAAAAATACAATTTTTATTTCATATCTCTGAAAGACAATAAAGACAAAAAAGTGTCCTATGAACAGTGACACTATTTTCGTGCAACATTTCTGTAAATAAGTGTCAACATACCAATGTAAACGAATAAGTATCTCCAATAGTGCTTTATGTAAACAAAAAATAGGGTCTTTCTTACCAGTGACACCATTATAGTGCAATATTCCAGTAAACAATATATTGGTTCTTTCAACAAACAGTGACAACATTTCTGTGAAGACGTACCTGCACATTTTTGTGAAAAAGCAGAAAAGGTTTGAAAAAATAAATAAAAATTTTTAAAAAATAAAATAAAAAATAAAAAATTAAATAAAATAAAAAAAAAATTAAATAAATAAAAAATCGATACTTAGCAGGAGCATATCGATAATCAATCGTGCGGAAAATATTGTGATATATCGCCGTATCGAGATATTGTCACACTCCTAAGGAGGACCCACACTTTCTTTGGGTGGTGGTCATGATCTTGTTGCTTAAGTGTTCATTTTGACATCAAATTTTCATAGCTTGACAAAAAAAAAAGCAAATTTTAGTCAAAATATCGTCATCAGGACTATTTCAATTCCAGTCTAGTTTAGTCAACTAAATGACATTAAGATTTTAATCGACTGAATCTGTATCATTTCTTTTTGAAAGATTGAGTTATTTTTAATCGACCTGATATTAACCTGGTATTAATGCTTGTACTGTAAATACACACAGACAGATTTGATGCGATCAATGCGTGCGATCACATGAGTTCTGATTGGATTTATTCCCATGTGACAATATTATAGTTTTGTTTTTATTAGTTGACAAAAATCTAAATACATTGTGAAATTAAGTCAATAAAATTAACACTGGTTGTTAACAGTTCAAGGTGCAAAGACATACAAAGACATACTTGGTTGGGGAAAGAAAAGACTGACGAGTAGAGTCAATAATATGTTATGTTTTCACATGAAAGGGATCAGTAGATGCTTTGATGCCTTCCTTATGAAGGAACTCGTGGGGATACATCAAAGCAATCACTAGATGCGTCTGAGGAAGACTGGCAGTTGGCTGTGGAAACATGTCAGGAAATCTGTCTGAATAAATTAAACCTTAACATATTATTTAAAAAAAGACAACAAAATGAATTTGCTGGAATTATTATGACGAGTGGAATCATCTGTGGACTACAAAGTCGATATGTTCAAAGGAATCTTGTATTGTAGAAAACACGAGTGGAACAACAAGCCACACTTTGAAAAACAACACTGAGATCATAGAAAATAAAAGTGTTTGTTGACTAAAATGTGTTATTGTAAATCGCATCCCTAAGTTTAACTAACTTTATATCCTCCTGACCAAGTTCGGTGTGTCTACTCAATTCTGCTGTTATCAGCGATGGCTAAACTGCTCCGGCTGAGGATGTAAAACAGGTGCCGGCCCTCTTTTAGCTCCTTTTAAGGCCACTGAACACAGATTCAGCTTTATTAAGATCTGCCTGTAAACCCCGGGGGCTGCCAAATATGGCAATTATAGCGTGTCCTACTTTATAACTCAGACGCTAGGAAAGAACTGCCTTCATTAGAAAGCAAGGCATGGAGAGTAAAAATAAGTCATAATGGCTGACAGATACTGTATGTGAACTCATACAGCAGCAGTAGCAGCTAATGTAGCAGAACTAGCATTCTGAGGTATAAACGACACCTTTAGACTTGTGCAGAGAATAAAATGCATCATAGCAATCAACTGAAAAGGTTTTTTTAAGACACATCTGCTTAAAAGAAAATCAAACCTACAAACAAATGTTTTTGAGGTGCTTAAAAAAAAAAAAAAAAAAACAGTGATGAAATTGATGATGTATATGGTATATTTATATACTGTTTATTGGTACAGTTGATTGATTATATATCAATGCATGTTGCATGTTAACTCTAATCATTATTTAAAGGGATCCTCCACTGTTTTTACAAATGTGGCCTAAAACCTTTGAAATGTCATTAGAAGATCTATGCCTAACAAAATGCATTATTTTGCACCATATTTGTTTTACCAACTTTTAAAACTGGGACTACTTTACCCTGTGCACCGCCATGTTGAAATGATGTCATTGGTGATGTGAACAGCCCATTTTAGTCCATTGACTTCTATGGAAGGTGAAGCATTCAGGATCATTTAACCGCTTTTTCAGTCAAAATGACAACTTGTGCTGCTCTAAAAATCAGTAAAACTTAAAAACTGAGAAATGATAAATTAAAATCGTGACCCGAAAAAATCTGTGGCCACAGGGGGCGACAGTTCCCACTCTGCTGTTTCGTAGACGCCATTAAGGACAGAAGAAGAGCTCCGTGTGTAAATAAAGGCAACCAGAATTCACTGCTGCTCATTAGAATCAGCAGTGAATTCTACTGCTGCCTTGAGCAACACTGGGGAACAAAACCCTCAATAAATCCAATAGAAACGAGATTTCAGATGCAGGCTGATGTAATTTGTGTTTATTCGTTTAAGACAATAAAGCATTACATAAAATGATAGTGAAATTTCGGCTCAGTGCAGAGGAATTATCACTGTATAAAACAGCAGTTGGTAGATTGTGTGGGAAGTGACTTTGGTCTATAAAAATTAGTTTTATTCATATATAGCATGTGTTCCAATCCCCATTGACCTCATAAAGCTGTCTGAGTTTAGTTTTACTGCCATATTTACAGTGTTTGCATGTTTGATCTCAGGGTAGATTTCAGAGAGTGTGTTTCTGAGATCTAAAGAGGATCCTGTGAGAAAGTTGTCACATTTATGCATAAGTCGCTGTAAAAAAAAGCCCCAATGGACGTCCTGACACAATTGGAGGATATGCATTTGGCCCCGTTGTGCAGAAGTCAATCTAAAACAATTCATTTGTGTGTGTGAATGGCAGCCCTTTGTTGGGTTCCTTTCTAAGCAACAAGTCACTTTTTGGCTACGAGCTTTGGGACTGACGTCAGCTAAACACATGAAGGAACCGCCCTCACTCACACAGCACTGGTAATCAAATCCAAGGGATCAAGTAGCTTGGTTTGACCATAAAAACAAATATACTCAGCATATATGAAGGTTCTCCAATGAATGCGTCTACTCACTGTTCATATAGGAATGTTTTCAATGTTAACTAATAAATATCTCTCAGATTTAATCACCTAACATTGAACCATCCTCTAAAATGAATACTTAGGATAAAGGTCCTGCCAACGCAAGGATAACTGACACACTATATCAGGGGTCACCAACGTGTATCCCTCATGGACCATGTGAGGGGCCCTCAGGAACCCTAGTCACCAATGTGCTCCATCCTGATTTAATTTCCAGGATTCAAACTAACATAAAAACATTTCAGAGATGTAGTTAGTAATTAGTAGGTTGCAGAATCCTACTGCTGCTCATTAGAATCAGCAGTGAATCCACTAGGAGTGGGAACCTCTGGGTACGCGATACAACGCTTATGATAACGATTATCTCACGCTATGACAATACTGCGATTATTGATATATTGGTCAGAAATCAATCTATGATAATCTATGACATAACAAGGGAAAAAAAAGTTTAAGTGAAAAATTTTTTTTTTATTTAAAATCTTTGAAAGACAATAAATTTAAAAAGTTTCCTAATGAACAGTGACATTATTTTAGTGCAACATTTCTGTAAATAAGTGTCAACATATCAATGTAAACTAATAAGTATCTCCAATAGTGCTTTCTGTAAACAAAAAATAGGGTCTTTCTTACCAGTGACACCATTATAGTGCAATATTCCAGTAAACAATATATTGGTTCCTTCAACAAACAGTGACAACATTTCTGCCTACCTACCTGCACATTTTAGTGAAAAAGCAGAAAAGGTTTTGAGAAAAAAAAAATTAAACATTAAAAATCAATAGCGTACAAAAAAATATTGCGATATATCGCCGTATAGACAGTCACAGTCCTAGAATCCACTGCTGCGTTTCTCACAGGATCCTCTTTAGATCTCCGTCTAATCTAAGACCAACAGAAACACACTCTCTGTAATCTACCCTGAGATCAAACATGCAAACACTGTAAAGATGGTGGTAAAACTAAACTCAGACAGCTTTATGAGGTCAGTGGGGAACACCCACTATATATGGATAAAACTCTTTTTTAGAGACCAAAGTCACTTCCCACACAATCTGCCGACTGCTGTTTTATACGATGATAATTCCTCTGCACTGAGCCAAAATTTCACTATAATTTTATGTCATGTTTTATTATGTGTTAAACAAATAAACTAAAATGACATCAGCCTGCATCTAAAATCTTGTTTCTATTGGATTTATTTAGGGTTTTGTTCTCCCAGTGTTCCAATTTATTTTTATTATCATTATTGTATTCAATTGTAGAACAATTTTATATTTAGTGTTAAAATGTATTTAACCCATTGGTTAATAATAAATTAAATGGGTCAGTTTTTCCACACTACAAAACAAGTTATAAAATGATCCGATTCAGGTCGATAGCACATTGCAGCGATATATAAGTAGACACAGGGGTTACAATACATCAGCTCATCACTGAGCTACGCTGAAAACCGAATGATACTTCTTTACAATTCAAACATTCTTGTTTCATATTGCCAGCAGCAGGGTTGGGCTCAATTACATTTTTCAGTTACAATTACAATTCAATTATGATTACAGTGACCAGCATTTTTTTTCCAATTACAATTATGTTTTATCCTTAGAAAGTCTATTACATTTACATTCACAATTACTATACTTCAATTAAAATGAATCACAATTCCTGAGCTTGAAATGAATAACCTAATAAAAGTTAACCATCCTCTTATGTTAGCTTTCTGTTAGCATCTCTTATGATAACAGGTCCTAAATCAGCTGTAAATTACATTAAAAACAAATATCTATCATTTAATTTATTTCCTATCTATTAGTTACTGTACACTGTTAGGTTTCATAAAGGTTTTTAATATTTTTAGTGTGGGCATATCCCTAGATTTATTTTATGCATATTTTAATAATTAACTCCATGTGTAGAACTGTACATAGAACTGTACTATGATTCCCCATGGTTGTGTTAAATTATAATTGACAATTTTTATAGAATTTTCATGGCAATTACAATTACAAAGTCAATTATTTAAACTCAATTAGAAAGTAATTACACTTTCAACACCAACACATTTTTAAAATTACAATATAATTACGTCATAATTGTAATTGCGATTACAATTATAATTGACCCCAACCCTGGTCAGCAGTAGGGGTGTGTATTGCCTGGCATCTGGCGACCCCATTCGTATCCCGATACATTACATAGGTCACGATACGATACGATATATCCCGATATTAAAGGAGATTATTATATGAGTTAAGAAAAACCAAATCTGTAAATTTGTACATCTTCATGAGAACATTGTGTACGAAATATATTTTATTGGCATAATTTACACTCAAAACATTGGCTTTAACATTTGCCTGTGGCTTTTAAACCAACTTTGACTTTAGTGCAACATGACTTTAGCGCAACTTAACTGATGTATATGCCTAGAACAACAAATAAATGCAGAAAGTTACTACTTTCTTTTTAGATTTTATTATATAAACACAAGCTGGTCAATATGTCCAGGTTTCAGCACTTCTTTGTGCAGTTACAATGTCTCCTGCAGTGGAAAAGACTTTCCTGGTTAAATAAAGGTAAAAAAAAAAAATTAATTAAAAAAATTGATATGAATACATTTTGAGTTGATACGAGACTCGTACAATGTAATATCGCGATATATCACCAAAACTGATTTTTTTTTAAACCCCTAGTCTGCAGACATAATCACTGAATTCCATTGAAAATAGAAAACACGTATGATGTTATGGAATCAGTGGCGTCAGATAACAGGCCTGCACTCATTCCACACCTCTGACACCAACATTAGAGCAGAGGACGTTCTTTAAGCTCTTTCACCTCACTCTCGTGGTCAGTGACCTTCTAACCTTAAAGCTTTCCGGGTGGCCTCACTCGGTTTTTTCGTCTGGTAAAAATCCACTGTTCTGCCTTGTTTCAATACAAAAGTTTCACATTTTAAAGCTATACTGTAGAAGTGTACAGCATCAGATGCTCCTAATGTACGAGGAATGTGTGAACATATCTGAGAAGGATCTTTTGGGGTCTAGCGCGCCCTTTTCTTCTGCTTTCTGTGGTGTCTGAAACTGCGAGTGTGCTACAGTTCACCAAATAAGGGCATTGGAAGAATGGGTGAGGAATGCTGTGAAAGAAGGACGAGAATCTTCGCCTCTTTTCATGTTGAAAATAGTTGGACCTTGAGGAGCAGGCAGGAATAAGAATACCATGAGGCAGGAGAGTTCTTGTATTATGGCTAGCTTCCACATCAACAACATCTAATAATAATATCATAACCAGTCAATAGTCTAACAAGCTAGCATGGCTTTACCTACAGCAACATTCTGCTGAATATTCTCAAAGAGGGACTCGACATGCATTTAAAAGTGACGTTTTTACGCAAAGATGACTTAATGTGAACAAGTAGGAATAAAAGAAGGAACATTTCTCAACACACTGTTGGTATTTCTTCCTAAGAGACCAGTTTCCCAGCAACTCCAGAACCAACAATTACCATAATGCAAGTCAAGGTCAGGGAGAAGTGCTTACTAACAATGATCACACAGTTAGTCATCATAACACATGTTACAGTGTATCCAAATATCTCACAACAAGGACAAGATTTCGCAATTAAGATTTAGAATTTTAAAACAGAAAATAATGCTGGTTATCTGGGTAACGTATATGACATGTTATTTAAAAATATATATATTTATTTAAATTACAAAAGAAAGCGACAATTGCTGGTTTCTAGCGGTATTGCAGGAGTTACAAGTATATAAAAGTTACAGATCACATTCAGAATCAGTAATGTATGTTGTACTAAATAAAATAATATAACAAGATAATAATAATAATAATAATAACAAAAATAATAATAATAATAATAGGATAATAGTGCAGTCGTGCAGTGATGAGTAGTGCAGGTGAACATTTAAATTCAATAGTATATGTTTGTGTACATGAACATTCAAATGTTCACATGCGCCAAATGTGTTCCAAATGTCCTGTGCACAAAGACAGCCAATAGAATGTGTCGATTTGATGACACGCGCATACGGATGGTAATACAGACACAGATTGAAAAATGCACACACAAATAGTTCTGTTACAATAATAGTCCCATATACTGTAGGATTTTTTGTTGCGACTCAATGCTCCTCTAAGTATGAACAGAAGGTTTTTATATTACTCAACGTGCTGGAAGAGGTGTTTTATCCAAATAAAGCAGATTAACATGGATTTAACCTGAACCCTGCTTAGACTGTAAAAAAGGAAACACTACTGTATTTTGTGCCATTCTCCTTACATCTTGAATGTAGCCACACTTTAACTGTAAGTTCTATGCACAGTTGTGAATGCCCCGTTAGAACAAGGTATGAACTAGATCAGAGCTTTTCTAATGCATTCTAATCACGGCCATTTCCTTTGGGAAAGGGGAGTAGCTGGTAGAAGGCTGGTGTCAAATTACAAACCATTGAGTGCTTGGTTAGCTATCTGTGGAAGCTGATCATCAAGAGAGAAGTTGTTGGAATTGGCTTGATTTCAAACACTACAGATAATTCAGAGATGATGAGTCAACACTAGATATCCAGGTGTGTTGGATACAAGGTGTCTAATAAATAACTAACCATGCAGCACTGCACAGGGCATTAGAATAGGTGACTCATTACATTCTGGTGTGTTAAAGTCCTAGAGCAGGGGTGTCAAACTCATTTTAGTTCAGGGGCCAAATACAGAACAGTTTGATCTCAAGTGGGGCACAGATTTTAAGCAGAAAAACAAGTAATTTCAATATTACCGTGCCTGAGTTTACACTTCCACGTATACATAAAATACAAAATATGTAAGAATCTAACAATATCCAAGCAATAAGTGACAGATATCAGTCCCAACAGGATTGTCACTTTAAATGTTCTAGATTTTGTGACCAATTTCTATTTAATTAAAAGAAATATGTAATTATTTGAGGTAATTTTAAGGTTTTGCAAGAATTTTTTTCCCCAACAGTTTAACATTAAAAATGACTGCGATCACGCAATATAAGAACCGGGAAAACTGTGAGGCCCTGCGAATATTGTTGAGTTTCATTTACACAATGATTCATATTTTCTCTGTCATTTTTACTGGAAATGGGTGCTCCAAAGGACCGAATTTGGTTGCCGGGCCATGGGTTTGACATGTCTTAATGTCCGCCTGTGAAATCAGCATCGGCTTTTTCCGTAGTGTGACGTCATGGGGAGGACTCCACTTCGGCTGACTGTTTCTGGAACACAAGTACCAAATTTCCCGGCGTATATGATGCTATTTTTTTTCATTATTTAAAGTTGAGGGTCCAGCCAAAGCAGCGGAGCACTGTGTGTGTGGATTTTTCAGTCATTCGACATGTGTCGAATGTTAGCGTCTGTCGAGAGGCAAAATATTACTGACAGTCCCCCCTAGAGTGAAATGACTGAGCTGTAATAGCTGGACTGATACGTCATGCTCTGTATGCAGGACGGCATCTGAGTGGAGGAAAATTGCGTGGAAGCGAGTGACCACAGAAGTCATACATGTGTTGAATATTTGTTTTTATTTTCTATGCCTAAAATTAGATTGCTGGTTATTTAAATAATTAGCAATCAATAAATTGAAATGTTTGGACCGGGGAGAAATAAATGGCCTATCGACATGATCGCTCCTGAGGTGCATGGTGAAGAAGGACGAAGGGTGTATCAGTCTGGATAAAGTAAAAAAAGTGACCATAAAAAGTTGTAAGTGGACCGATATGCAGACTTGGAGCAGTGAGGAGGAAATTTCATGTGAAGATGGAAACTCATCAGAATATGAGGAAATACATATAAACCTCCGTTTCCTAACGGGAGTATAGTAGCCCGTTGTGATTGGCTGAGTGCTCTGAACGACACCCTCATCAGCCAATAGAATGCGTTCTATGTGACGGTGCGGCCTTTAAAAGTATTTTCCTGGGGGAAAAAAGTGACTGAGGCCATGTCCACACGTAGCAGGGTATTTTTATAAACGTATATCCACCCTCCTCCATTTAAAAAAAAAAAAAAAAGCATGTCATTGTTTTAAAAAACCGCATAAATGTGCTATCCACAAGTGAATACACGTCACACTCTGTTGTTGGCAGCTAAATGCATGAGGGTCCCAAGTGCATCGCTATAGCTTTGCTCACCTGCCTAACAACGTTTGCCCCAAAAAGTGAGAGTTTTGCCTCCAACGGGCTCAATTCAGACTCTACCGCCACATATCTATCAACCGATACCAGGCACGGCCCAAACCGAGCTCTGAATGTGAAGTAATTTGCATTGCTAGAAACAGTCAGCCAAAGTCTAGACCTTCCTATGACGTTACACTACGGAAAAAGCTGAAGCTGCTTTCACAGCGCTTGGAAACGTTGGCTTTATTTTATTTTTTCTCTCATGCTACAAACATTTGACCATACATGTCAACATGAATCAAAATGATTTTTGGGTTCTCTATTTTCTATTAAAATCAACTTATCATACCACTAGGACTTCAAAGCCTCTACAACAAGGAGAAGAGTGGTTATTCAGTACCATAAAGGAAGATACTGTATGGAGATAAAACTGTGAATCAGGGGAAGCTACTGTTACAGGTGAACTATCACAGGTAGTCTTCAGAACAGGAGCTTAAATTGCTTTATTCTGATAAAACAATAAAAGATTCTGCCTAATGAGGCTTTGAGAAGTTTGTGAGTCAGTCATCAAGCGATAACGGGACTGTAACCACTACAATAATAAAAAAGAAGGCGGGTGTGGCTTAAGTAAATCATTACACTCTATAAAAGCTATTTGAGAGGCATGGGTGGCAGTAAATCTCAACCCCGCCCTAACACACATCTTGTTTACAAACTATGCACACGTCATTGATCGGCTCTGAGGATTTGGGACAGCTTGCAGCACAAAGTGGCCCACTGCTTCCTGCCTTAAGGAGCAGATGAAAAGGTAATAAGACAATGAGGGAGACAGTTTTGGAATTGTCCTGACAATGAGAGGAAAACACAAATGAACTACAGCCTGGGGTGGGTGTCACAGCAAAGGCGTTACACAGGGGAAATGTGTATGCGCCGCCTCACGGGTTTCCTCCTATTGTCACTGCTGCTAACGCAAAGAGATTCACCACATGTGACTTCAAACAGCAGCTTGTAGGATGGTCACAGCTGGGCTAGTACAGTACACACACAACACACACGCTAAAGGACTTGTGTTTTCACAGGAAAACTAATGTTTCTTCATTATACTACAGTGCAAACATAGGCCACGTGCAGCCATTGGTCTGATTTTGTGTCCAATAAAATCTGAAATTCAATAAGTCCATTTAACCCATGACAGAAAAAAAAAATACTAAATACAACAAAAAATACACACAAAATAACTTTAAAAATACAAAAACAACACAAAAACATATACAGACTGACAAATTATTCCAAAACAGCAGAAAAATACCCCCCAAAAAGACAACAAAAGATAACTCATAAAATGAGATTGAAAGCAAAAATTATTTAAAAAAATACCAAAAAAACAACTAAAACCAGCAAACCCTTTGATACCTCTGCCAAAGAGGTTGTATTTTTGCCTGTATTTTTTTAGTATGTGTTGTTTTTTGTCTGAACTCAAACGCTTATGGATGGATTTTAATGGAATATCCTGAATATTTTTAAATGCACATACATATTTTTCTATGCTTGTATTATATACTTTTATTCCGGTTTCTCATTGTTTTTGTGATCACGGCTCAACGGGAGCCCTCCTGAATTTCATTGTACCTTTACTGGGCAATGACAATAAACGGCTATTCTATTCTATTCTACAAGTGATAACACTTTAGGGAATGATCAGGATCAATATACTAATTCTAGATCAGTTTTTAAAAAATCAATAAATCTAACCTAATTATTTCTTTGATGATGATAAAACCTGCACGTTTAGCCTTTTGAACACCGTCTTCATGTAAATAAAGCCACAAAGTCTAACTAGATTGGCAGAATTAACGGTTAAGTAATGAACAACTTTAACATCCATCCATTTCTGTTCCACTTGCTCCTTTTTTCAAGGTCACAGGGGTCTGCTGGTGCTAATCTCAGGCTCTCATTAGGCGTTAGGTGGGGGTATACCTTCGACAGGAAGCCAGTCCATCACAGGGCAACATACAGACAAACAACCACTCACATTCACTCAACAACTAAAACCTCTGTGCCTAAATGTTCAATATTACGATAACTGAAGTGCAGTTTTGTTTGCTGAGACTTGATAATCCATTTTATTTTTTTATTGTTTGTTTCATTCATTTAGGATATTTTAAGGTCTTGACATTCTAATTATAATGGTAATAAATACACATTTGAAAGGGTGTACTTCCTCTAATATTATGATACATTATCATTACACTAGTAGTAAACTTTGACTCAAAAAAAATTGTTATCAAAAATACTCTATTGTCAATAATTTGTGGGACAATATATTGTAAAATTGGTTTTTGGCCGGGTTGTTTGGGTGATTAATGTATTCTTTGCACTTTTGGGAAATCAATAAAGTTTATCCTTCCTTCCTTTTCGACTGAATATTTTTGGTGGCCGATTGTTTGGTGCATCACTACATGTAACCTCCCATCAACAAACTCATGTACTTTTTTTTAGTTTTGCAGTCACTAAGAAGTAACTGTAGAGAAGATTGAGGTCAGTATATAAGCATATGTGCTCTGTGAGCTTCAGTTTTATGAGAAGATACAATGGAAAAAACTAAAGCCTCCAGAAGAGAAATCAAACCTGTTAATCCTGCTCTGAAATATTACCTCAAAACTTTGGTTAATTGAGCCGCCGTAAGCACCAAAGAAAAGAGAAGATGAGTGAAAGCTGCTGCTTTGTGAGAGGATATTTATTCGCTGATGCCACTACAGTATAGAGTAGAGCATGTAGGATCACATGTAGGATTAAGAAAAAAGCTACATAATGACAAGGACTAAACAATGACACTTTACGTAAGCTAACAAAGACGTCCGTGTTGTTTTGGTGACCGTGTTGACTGGGATGCTGCTTTGCACAGAATAATTAGAGCCTAGTTTTACACACCAAGTTCAATAACTTGTAAAAATGACCTGAAAGCATAATTACACATTTTAAAACCCTAGATAAATGGGTGTTGTACTCACCGACTCGTCCAGAGCAAAGCGCAGACAGCCATGTTCGTACAGCACAAAGAACCTGCGTTGCCATTTCTGTTAGAAAAAGAAGAAGGAAATAAGGAAGTACCAAAAAAACAAGTTAAATGATCTTTTACAGAGTTTGTAAGGCTTTAACACTATATTTAAAATCACATGATATTTAGTTCTTACTAAATATTTCAGTTTATTTTTAAGGTTATTATGTTACCCTCAAACTGACACTGTACAAATGTATTTTACTGGTTGCAAACAAACTGCATTACAAAGTAGCATATTAAATAAAAATTGTCAAATTCTCATCATTTGGATTAGATAATTCATAAACAGCTCTATAATGCAGTTATGTAGGAGGTTCTCACCCGGGATCTCTGCATAGGATTGTCAAAGTCCGTTCCCTCAGGGGCGAGGCACAGCCATCCTCCGTATATCGGTTTAGCCTTTAAAAGAAAAACGAGGAAAAAACAAAACTATTAGCTAATTATTGTTGCTATAGTTTCTGAGGGGATATGGGGAAAACCAACAGTTTGAGTAGCGCAGTTTTATATCACAGCAGACGACCCAGTGAAACAAACATTTATCACTGTATTCATAAAACAAAGACAGTTTTAGAAACACAAATGCCCTCCAGCACATGGAGGCACACCGTTCACCACAACCAGGTTGGCCCTCTCACAGGCTTCCTGTTAGATGTTAAATATTAGCTGGTAGCACCCCAAGCCCCGCCCACCAACCTAAACCATGTGTGCAGCTATGTGTACCCTGTCACTGCCTGTCTGACATAAATCTATACATGTCTGATTGAGCCTGTGTGGACATGCCTTATGAAGCTTTTTACGATGGACTGAACCCATTAGCAAAGGTTACTTAGCAGGGGCGGCATGTTGGAAAGCTAATAAATCAATTCAGTCTGGAAATATGACAGGGAATGATCGACGACCCCCAACCTCCCACAAACACACACTACCACCAGTGAGTGTCAGAGGGCCAGACCAGGATGTCAGCGAGCAGCTGAGAGCAGCTGGTTAGAAAACACTCCCTGAACCTATTGGTGTCAAATTTACAACAACGTTACCATGGAAAAAAATCTGACTTTTATCTTAAATAAGAGCTAATGCTACATCTTTACTGTTGTTTTCATTGGAAATAATGAAGTCTGATGTCTGACTAGATTTTTTACTATGAATGAATGCACTGTCACATAGCGCTGGGCAATGTGGACCAAAACTTATATCTAGATGTTTTTTCACAAAATGTGGATAGACGATATAAATCTCAATAATTGTTTGACCAGAAAGACAATTCAGAGTGAACTTTGCTGATGCAAAAATGACACACAGGCACATTTATTAATAGGAGCGTCCTGATCCGAAATTGATAACGGATATCGGTCCGATATCAGCCAGAAAATAAATATCGGATTTTATCAGACTGCATCTAAAATTACTGATATAAGCGCTCCGATAAAATTTTCCGCTCCACCACTTCTATCCATAGGTGACTGTGGTTTACAGTCCAACAAAGTATTTATTCAATTGTAGAATACTGTAGATATTATGTTGAAGGTTAAAAATTAGGGATGTAACGATTCACTCAACTCCCGATACGATTCGATTCACGATACTGGGTTCACGATACAATTTTCTCATGATTTATTTTACAAAATGGGACTGTAGACAAATGATGACTGAAAAATATTCCTTTATTTTTTTTGGGGAAAATACTGTACTATTTTTCTTTTATTTTTCATTGTCAAAAGAATCCCTTGATAAACTATTCAAAACAATGCAATTTATCTAAAAATAAATCTTGAATTGAAATAAATAAAGGAATAATACAAATGAAGAAGAAGCCTATTAATTTAAATTCTGGTTCTATAGTAAACAATTCAAAACTACATAATAGTTCTTTTTCTTTTTAAAAGTGCAACTGAAAATGTATTTTGTGGCTTAACAATTAGACTTTTAAAAAAAAAAAAAAAGTCATTTTACTGTGTTGACGTCAGATATTTGTTTGGACCAACAGAGGGCGCTGGTAACCCAGTGGTCGGTTAGCATGCAGATATTCCACCAGTGAAGAAGAGATGCTATGCTAGCAGACAGAGCTAATGGAAAAACGTGACATTCACGTAATATTACAGATATTCTTTCTGTGCTAAAGATGTAAAGAATCATTTATGAGAATGTTTAACAGTAAATGGCGGCCAGAAAAAAAGTAGTAGCAGATTCCGCCCGTCACGTCCGCTTATGGAAGGATTAATATATAGCGCCCTCTGCTGTTTAAAAAAAGTACTGCGATTCAATTTTCAGAGCATCGATGTGAACCGTGGTACCTATGAATCGATTTTTAACTGCCTTACGATTAATCGTTACATCCCTATTAAAAATATATGTAAACAATTGGTTAATAATAATAAATGGGTCAGTTCTTCTCATACCTACTGTTGCTGACTATTGTTCTCTGTTTGAGTAACATCACTTGATCAAGTCTTTTCTAACATTCCACACTACAAACTTAGTCATAAAAGTACGTATGATTCATGACAACATTGTATCAGATCAATATCGGAATCGACTGATGCGCAAGGCTGCGATATCGGCATCGTATCAAAAGTGAAAAAGTTGTATCGGGACATCCCGTTATTGACCAACAGTTGCACAAAATGTGCCACTTTTGGCATTTTCTCCTATAAGGTACAACACATGTGAGTGAGTTCCGTAGTATGTACATATATATATATATATATATATATATATATATAATAACAGGAGAGAGCATATTTCTCCAGTATTGGCTTCCTGTAAAATCTAGAATACAGTCTAAAATCCTCCTGTTAGCATACAATGCTCTACATGATCAAGCTCCTGTGTATCTTAAAGACCTGTTAGTGCCTTATCGTCCGGGCAGAACACTCAGCTCTCGGCTCACGGCTCAACTAGTCTGAGACACTCTGATGTTCTATCTCTCTATCCTGTTCTGTTGGTCCTTCTGTCCACTAACCCCAACCAGTCGACGCAGATGGCTGCCACCTCTGAACCTGGTTCTAACAGAGATTTCTTCCTGTTAAAAGGGAGTTGTTTCTTCCCACTGTCACTAAATGCTTGTTTATGTGGATCTTGTTGGGTTTTCTCTTTCTTATTATGATTTTATATCTTCATAAGCGCATTGAGATGACTTTGTTGCAAATTGCGCTATACAAATAAAGTTGAATTGAATTGAATATATCAATATAGACGATATTGTAATTTCCTATATTACCAAAATACAAAACTCGATATATCTTGAATCTCAATATATCACCCAGCCCTACCAGCTGGACTTTATAAGCACAAACTTTCCCAGCTATAATGTGTTTACAACAGGTGTTCCGAACGATACTGATATTGGTTCGATATCAGCAAAAAAAATATGAATATATCGGCCAGCATCTAAAATCAAAACATAATATATATTGTTTTTATTGGATTTATTCTGGTTATTTTTCAGGGTCTTCTAATATGTTTTGTATTTATGTTAAAGGATAAAATGTATGTAACAAATTGATTGATAATAAATGGGTGAGTTATCCTGCATTACCTGATCAAACCTTTTCTAACATTACAAAATAAGTCATAAAAGTATGTACGATTTATGACGACATTGTATCAGATCAATACCGGTATTGGCTAATACTCAAGACATCTATATTGGTATCATGTTGGAACTTGAAAAAACTCCCATTGGGACACCCATAGTATTATCAGTAGGGCTGGGATGATGTACGGTAGTCCTGATCCCAATACTTCTACAGTGCTGATCAGATATACATTTGATTACCGTGATTTTAATTTCCTTATTGTTCCTATCCAAAAACAAAAGTACACTCCTAAAAAGAATATCAGGGCCTCGACGAGGGGCTCTGTACAAAACTCGAGGGTGATTCACAGGTTGACTGTAAATAAAAGTTTCACAAATAATGGTATTTTGCAGGTAAACAACTGGCTGAGGGTTAGCACAGTATAGCCAACGTCACTCTCCCAATGTAATCTTGTATGATTTTAGCATAACCATCAGTTTACCTGAAGCATAGAAATATTAAATTAACAGTAGTTGACTATTAACCTTATTTAGCATGTAATTGTTTCATGCACAATGTGCAGCAAGGCGGTTGTTGCGGGCAGCCCTTCAGCCCCCTTGACTTGCCATGACATCACACTTCCATGTAGGGGGCGCGCCCCCCCAGTTTGGGAACAATTGTGTTAACCTATGACCACATATGCAGACATGGAAAAAAATACATGAAAAACAATTCTGGTGAGAAAATTTTTTTTTTTTTAAATATCATTACAAATTACGGTGAATACATATTTTTATACTAATATGATACTCTATATGATTAACATTCACTCAAGTGGAAAAATATCTGTATAGAAAATAAGTCATTGTTTATGGGAAAATAGGACACCTGTGGTGATGCTTAAACTTAACCAAGTTTAATTAGCATTTATATTCTGGTTTCGACACTAACAGGTGGCTTTCTGTTCGAAGGTTTTATTAGTCTAACAGAATGTTAGACTTTCAAAATGTTTGGTGAAGACTATTTAAAAAAAAAAAAACTAATTTAAGCATCCCTCTGGGTTTTTGTTTGAACACGCACAACGATCACTTTTGTCAACAAAGGTACGTATTACATAATGTAGTCATAGCACTTACATGTGCTAGGGCGCCATACTTTACCATGAAACTTCAAACGCTCTTTCTATAAAAAGTAAAACCTGGAGACTAGTACCTGATCAGAATTATATTAAATTATTAAAACCTTCATTTTAGTGACTGTACTTTTGATTTCATTGCACATGGAAAGCCTAAACTGTGTGCACAGTCAAGCCAGTTTAGTCTCACTGTAACCTTGTTGACGGGAACCAATAATAGCTGTGTGTGCTATTGAAGGAGATCCTATTATCACAGCCCTGATCCCACGTACAATCACTGCCTTGAGGCACATTCCCAGCTGAACTTTAACCTCCAGCTGGAAACATTTCACTTCCAAGCCTCCAACATTAGGAAGAGCTGCAGGGAAACTGTGATTTCCTGCCCCCTCCTCGTCTCTGTCCTGCCTGTGTCCTCTCCTCGTGGTGTGAACACTGAGGCTTCCAGGCTGGACCTGTGTCCCTCACACTCATGGGACTGAGTTGAACACATGTAGCAGGAAACTATGTTTAGAGCTAGAATAACATCAAGCTCCTTTAATGCTGGACAGTGGACAATACATCGTACAATTACGTTGACCAGCATTCTTCCCAATTACAATTAAATTTTGAATTACTAGTACAGTGCCCGTCAGAAGTATGTATTCATACAGTGGGAGCTTAAGTAGAGTTGTCAATTATGGCCAAATTAGTATGTTATTTTACTCATTTAGTACATTTTTATTATAAATACTGTGTGTGTGTCTACCTCCTCCTTAAGTCATGCAAAAAAAATACATATATATATATTTATTTTTTTTTTTTCAATTAAAACAAATTGATATGGGGGCGGTGTGTAGCTCAGTGGGTAGAGCGCCCGCCCCATGTACAGAGGCTATAGTTCCTCACCTGCAGCGGGTCCAGGTTCGATTCCCGGCCTGGGACCCTTTCCTGCGTGTCATTCCCTGCTCTCTCTGACCCCCTTTCCTGTCAAGCAACTGTCATATAAAGGCCACTAGAGCCAAAAAATCCTTAAAAAAAAAAAAAAAAAAAAAAAAAAAAAAAAAAAACAAATTGATATGGATGCATTTAGTATCGATCCGAGAATCGCAAATCGATATTTTTCAACACACCTAACAATTGACCACAACCCCTGGTCAGGGTAGGCCTGAGCATTTCAAAGCTGAACAGTAAACCTTGATCTCCCTTTGGCCTCTGGATAACCCAGGTTACCTATTCATAGCCTTATTTTCTCTGTGCACCTGCAGTGATCCCAACCTTGAACACTGGAAACAAACCCTGACCCTCACCTTAGGCCTGCAGAAAGAAGCTCAGGAGTTTAACATGGTTTGAACCGTTACATAACCCAGCTTGGGACGGCTAATGACCCTGTGTGCAGCGCTCACTGGTCTAGATAAAGATGCACAAAACCTGCTTGTGCAACCATGCTCCCAGCGAGCTGTTTGGATAGCTCGACGATGAGGAGGCATTTTTTCAAAAGCCCTCGAGAAAACCAGGACGACAGCAAGGGGCCACAGGCGGTATCTATCTGAAAAGAGGCTGTCGCTCTGAGAGTCTGAATCTGAACACAGAGAGAATGTGGGAGAGGGTGAGGGCGGGATCATGGGAAGGATTAGAGGGAGTGATGTAATCAAGGCTGTCCTGGCTCAGGCGTGAGAAGGGTTAACTTGGAGCAGAAAGCAACACTCCCTTGTGTCCCCCACCCAACGCATTTGTAGAACAGGACAAGTGGAAGACAATGCTGACGTTGCTGTTTGGTTCAAGGGCCCAGCTGGGCCTCATCATCTGGGATCAATTACAGGATACCACAGAGACTCAACTAATGATCGCAAAAAAGCAGGAAAAACTCACAGCTCACTGTAGCCTCACTTTGCTTTTCTTCATTCACACCCTGACCGAGGATTCTGATCAAAGAGACTAAAACATACCAGGACAGATAAGCAGAGGCACCGTCTGACAAAGCCTGGGGGAGGAGCCAAATAAGAAGCTGAAACAAGTTAGGTCATTAGGGTTAGTAACACAACAAAGACCTGAAAAAAAAATACCAACACTAATATTTAAATACTATAAACATTATTTATTGCAACAACAAGATGCGCCGATCGATCAGCCACCAATCTTTATTGGCTGGTTGCTTTGGAACCGGTAGGGGTGAGCATTGGCAAGGATGTTGCAATATGATACGTATCACGATACGATGATATCACGATATATTGCGATATTCTACCCAGTTAATATTAAAATTAAACGTAGAGATGCAGCCATTTGTCTGCTAACACCTCGGCACAATGTCTTGCTAGGTGAGCTCGTAAGTTAGTCATGTTCCCACAATATTTCACGGGGAGCGAGGCAAATCTGGCAGACGGCGTTGTCCTTATTAAGCTCGTTTTACTCCCTTTAATTTGGAAGCCAAAGTACTTCCCAAACGTCAGCTTTGTACTGTGGAGGCGTTATTTTGTTAGCCATGTTGTTTGGGATTTCAGTCAGTCCGCTTCTGCCACTGTGACTGCCTCTACTACAGAAATTGCTCTACACCGCCATCTACTGGAGTGGAGGTGTGGAAGTGGCACAATTTTCAAGGTTTTTATGAGCAGCTGGTCAACATGCCCAGTAGTTAGACTGCTCCGCTGATAAGCCTGTTTGTGACAGTAGAAAACACACGTTCACAAAAATGTGAAAAATACAATAAGAAAAATATTGATTAAATATCAGAAAAAAGAAGAAAAAAAATATATATATATATATTTTAAATCAATTAAAAAAATGATTTAAAATTGGCACCCCAAAAATCGCAATATATCGTGAAATAACTTTTTTCACACCCCTAGTAACCGCCATATGTTTATCAATGCTTTGTTTATCGCAAAAGCCAATCACCTGTAGAAACCCTGAGTGTAGAGTAGTGCCCTCCCACTTTCCTTCACATTGTACAATGGAAACCCAAACAAACATGTCTGTAAGTGTGCATCTTGCCTGTATAAGTGTGACAGTCAGAAGGCTAAGCTAAGCTAATAATCCGAAAAATAAATGAATTTATTGACTAGGTGAACAGCCTATCTCAGTGGTGGAAGATGATCGGATTCTGCCCATTTAGCCCTGGCAAAGCTCCACCAGACTGTATATTCTCACATGATCAAATGTATCTTTAAAGAAGATGTCTCATCCCATGTAAGTTTCACTGTATAAATCATATAAAAGCTATATTTTTAAATCTGTTATTTAAAGATTGTGTTACTGAAAGCAGGTACATTTAAGAGTTTTCCAGTTGTCCTTTTTACTGAAGAGTCACTTTATTGTGCAGCTGTGGAAAGGTTTTCTATCTATTCTCTTAAAAATGTAAGTAAAATATGTTTTGGTCTAAGTTAAAGTGATTTTATGGTTCCTTTTTTCAGATCATGTAACTAATAGCATGCACTCACCGCTCACCATAAATAAATTGAAAAATGCACAGTTAATATATGTGATCGGTATAGGCGGTGATCAGCAGATCTGACTCATGAATGATCGGTAACGACAGCAAAGATTCCTGATAGGAGCAGCCCTAATTGTATTAATTAGTAATATGATAAATCTAGCTTTCAAAGTTAATGTGAAAGTCAAACATTTTATTGTGTATTTTATTTCAAATTATATTGCGCTTTGTTGGAATTTCAGTGCTAAAAAAAATATTTTTGCTTTGATTTTTAAAGAAATAATATACATGTGTATAAATACTGTATTTCCTTCTATAGTAGTATTTCGTCTAATTTGCTGTTTAAATAAAAGGTTATTGAAAATGAAGGCTTTGATTATCGATTAGCATTTCGAGATGACTTTTGTTGTCATTTGCGCGATATAAATAAAGTTGAATTGAATTACTATGCCTGAATGACAATACACTGATGTATTCTCTCTTAGTTGGAGGTGGACTTTTAAATGCTGGGTCACTTGATTGAAACTGAAAGCATAGTACGCATACGTCACTTGTCACAGATAGTAGAAGAAATTTGATGCAGGAGCGAAAATTCTACCTTTCAAACATGTTTTCTGCACCATCGCACACAGTCTCCAGCGTTCTGTCCCAGCATCAAGGTTTTTATGGCTAACTAACAAAAACCTTTCAGATTCTGATAAAGTATCTATCTCTCTTGTACTGAAGCTTGAACTGTTATTATTAGCAGCACTGCCCTGCTTTAGAGAATGCAGGGTTATATCTGTCATGAATCAGCCAATAACAAGCAGTGCTTGGATTCCAGTGAAGCATGCAAAACAAGTTTGTTGTGGGCCAGTGTGTAAACCTTAAAAAACAGGTGTTGTAAGTTTTTTTTCCCCTTTACTAAAAGTGTTTTGGATAAGTCCTGGGTTGAGTAGTAAACCACCACAAAGTTAAAACACTTTAAAGAAACCCACAAGGTCAATAACGTTCATCGACTGGTTTTATAGGAAAAGATTTTTGTTTTGGTTTGTTTATAAAAATCTATGGATTTGGTTTGATGATGTTGCAGTTATAGACTGAAAACGAAGATCGGATTCCAATTTCCGGATTTTCCCTTTTTTTCCAATTTATTTTTATTTATTTTGTTCAATTGTATAATACTGAAGATATTATATGAAAGGCTAAAAATGTATGTAACCCATTGGTTAATAATAAATTGGTCAGTTCTTCTCATACCTACTGTTGCTCACTATTGTTCTGTTTGAGTAACATCACTTGATCAAGACTTTTCTAACATTCCACACTACAAAATAAGTGATTATTTGTTATTAAAGAAGAGAGAGAGAGAGAGAGAAATAAAAAATAAATAAAAAAGTATGTATGATTCATGCTGATATTGGATCATTATCGGTATCGGCTGATACGCAAGGCTGCGTACCTGCGTGTTGTGCATTATTCAATATGTATGTAAACATGATGAAACCAGGCCAGACCACAATAAACAGCAGCCACTGGCAGTCTTCCTCAGCACACACAAACAGCTGAAGGTTACACAATCATTGACAGGGATCATCATGGAGAGGATTAGAAAACCTCACCTCACACTTTCTCCTTTTGTTTGACATGAGACTGATTACTTCACTGATGTGATCATGTTGATGGTTAAATAATGACCAGAGATGAACTAGTTCTGATATATCCTACTCAAGTAGAAGCACTGTGACGTGATTAAAATTGTACTCAAGTACAAGTAAGTCATACATAAAATAATCAAGTACAAATAAAAAGCAGCTCAATTAAATAGTACTAAAAATAAAAGTCAGTAGTTATTTTTGGTAATATAAATCTTGCATACAGTAAACATCTCATGTATAAACTTAAAAAAGAACTTTCCAAAAATGCATCTATATAAAATAATAAAAGGTTTGCCAAAATGTACAATTCTTTTTTTTTTTTTTTTAACTAAATTCAATTAAAAACAAACAGAAAGACAATTCACGGTTACATTTGCTGAATATGTCACAGTGTTAGGACTGGCCGTTGTAATATTTGACTCACAAATAAATGAGAAATCAACTTTTGTTTTCTTTTCGGGGGCCCCAAAAAAAAAAGATCGGGCCCCCAGCGTTGATGCGTACACATCCATAGATTATACTTACAAAACTTCAGCCTGATCTGTTCACGAATAACAAAGGAGTAGTGATTTTAACTAGTGTACACTAGAAGTGTGATGATATCTCAATACGGTGATATATCGCAATATTTTTTCGCATGATCGATTATCGATATGCTCGCGCCAAGTATCGATTTTTTTCCAAACCCTTTCTGTTTTTTCACTAAAATGTGCAGGTACGTCTTCACAAAAATGTTGTCACTGTTGAAGGAACCAATATATTGTTTACTGGAATATTACACTATAATGGTGTCACTGGTAAGAAAGACACTATTTTGTTTACATAAAGCACTATTGGAGATACTTCTTTGTTGACATTGGTATGTTGACACTTATTTACAGAAATGCTGCACTAAAATAGTGTCACTGTTCATAGGACACTTTTTCAATTTATTGTCTTTCAGAGATATGAAATAAAAATTAAATTTTTTTTCACTTAATCTTTTTTTTTCTTATGTCAGATTATCGTAGATTGATTTCTGACCAATATATCGACAATCACAGTATCGTCATACTGCGAGATAATCGTTATTGTGAGCTTTGTATCGCGTATCGTGAGGTACCCAGAAGTTCCCACTCTTAGTGTACACAACATCAACAAAGTGAGTGGCGTTTTGAGTCCAGTAGCCCGGTCTAAAAAGAGCTGCACAATATGTGCCACTTTAGTCTTTTTATTCCTATAAGAGACAGCACGTGTGAGTGAGTTCTGTAGTGTGGCTCTAGATTAGGACACAGTTAGTAATCCATTTAACTGCTTTTCAGAGAAGTAGCAGAAGAAGTGACTCCTAAAACAAGTATTTTGATACAAAATAAGCTATAAATTATAAATGTATCGATATTGTAATCGTCTATATCGTCAAAATAGAAATCGCGATATATTGCCCAGGTCTCCTTGTGATCCATTACTTTTACCTCCGTTAATGACTAAATACACATGAGTCATCTACAACTCCTCACCATGACAACCATTAGCTCACCTGGCGGTAAATTAAAAAGCCACTAATGACTAGGCACAGTTACACGGTGTTTGCGCTCACCTGAGTCAGATCCTGGTCGGTCAACAGATGTAGCTCCCGGGGCTTGAAACAGTTTTGACATTTACTTTTGTTGAAGAAGTTTGCCTGGAATTTCCTACAGGGGTTTTCTTTGGCGGTAGACATTCTGTGAGCCCTGTGTGTGAGAGCTGTGTGGAGGAAGGAAGGAGGGCTGCTCTCTCCCCGGAGAAGGACCTCTGATCACCGCTAGATGCCTGCTTTACTCCCACAAAGACCCCACGGTCGCACGCATTACCAGGGGTAAAGAGAACCACAGCAAAGAGAGGTCTGACCAGGTCTGTTCAGCTGCACTCAGTCTCCTGATAAATAATCAGCTGCCATCAAACCAGTCCTCCCATCACTCAGTCAATGGCCTGGGACCACAAAGCGAGAAGAAGGCTAATGTCCCGTTAGCCTCACCAGCCACACATCACTGACGGCCCGAGCCGCACAAAAACTGCATTTGCACGCAGTTGTTGGAGCTCTGGGTCCAACACAGAGAGCCTGAGAGAGTCCACGGTGTGCACAGTAAGAGGCAGAGACACCATGCACGGTCCCTGCAGTGTTCCGCTAACACGGTAAGGTTAGCCCCGCTCCGTTAGCACAGAGCCCCCAGCCCCCGGTCCAGCTGGAGCCTTTACCCTCGGACAGAAGAACGGAGTCCCCGCCGCTTCGAAGGGCTTTCCCACGCAGAGCGAGCACCTCCCAGCCGGTCACACACGGCAGAAGAAACGCTGAGGATTCGCCTCCATAACTATCCCTTTTAGCTGCACCGGTGCCTTGGTTTATTTTCTTCTTTCCCCTCAGAGCAGGGGGAGTGGAACGAGACCCACACGCGCGGGCACAGGCTCGTACATAACCCTGTTCTCGCGATAACTGCTCACTGCTGCCCCCTCCTGGAAGAACACGTGACTGAAATCATCCACAAACATCCAATATTTACCAAATATTTGACGTTTTCCCTTTGTTTTATGGAAAATACAGCTCAAGGTTGGGGTCAATTATAATTTTAATCGCGTAATTGATAAATAATTACAATTATGGCATAATTATACTATAATCAACTGTTTATTTATTGAATCCATGTTGCTGTTGTAATCATAATTTCTTTTTTTCTATTGTTGTTATTTTTCTAATTATGTATATCGTAATTTTTTTTGCACTATTATCCTACGTTAGTATTTATATTTATTTTGTTACTCTTTGCTCTAATACTGTGTTGCTGCAAATGTGAATTTCCCCTTTGGGGATCAATAAAGGTGTATTCTATTCTATAATTGAATTGTAATTGAGTTCAGATGATTGACTTTGTAATTGTAATTGGCATGGAAATTCTATATAAATTAAAATTTAATTAAAACGCAAATTTGGGAAAACATGTTTGTTTCGGCTTACACATATGTAGTTAACAATTATTAAAATATGTTTATAATGTTGTTTATAATGTACGTTTGAGATGAAGTTTTCCCACTACATTTCAGTTCTCTTGAATATAACTTAATCTTTTCAAACAATAGGGGTTTACTGTTAGAAAAATAGGCTCAGACGCCTCCACACCAACGACATTAATATTTAATGGTAAAGAAAGCCTAACAAGGTAACCAAGAGATGGAAAAACGATTTGGATTAAAGATGATATTTTTTAGTGTATTTTCCAGCTAATTTAAGACAAAACCAACCGGTTATCATAAGAGATGCTTTGTTTTATATACTTATTTATTAAAGGCTCAGTAATTGGGATTAATTGAATTTGAACTTTTGTAATTGTAAATTACCTTATTAAATTATAATTTTAATTTGAAAAAATGCTGGTCAACGTAATCATAATTTAGCTGTAATTGAACATGGGTAATTTGAGACGTGATTGTAATTGAAAAATGTAATTGACCCCAAACTTGATACAAATAAATCAATTTAACCACCTAAATTTAAATTACATTCTAATGCAAAATGCTATACAAGGCATTATTTACCCAAAAAAGGTTATAGCTGGAGCAAAGTCTGTGCAGTGTAGTGGTTAGCCTCTCAACAGACCCTGGGTTTGGCTCCTGACATGGAGTGTTATGACTTTTATGTATAGTTTGCATGTTCTCCTCCTGCTGGCAGGGTATTATTCATGTAGTCCAATGTAATTTTACAATCTAACCCACTTGTGTGTATAGAATGTAAAAGAATCAATGAAATGTGCATTATATTGAATAGTGATTTTAAAGAAACATTTTTAATATTTTTAATAGAAGAGTATTTTTAATATGTGTATTTACATCATTATTTACTATAGCTACAAAACATTAGATCACAATGATACAATATACAATGGACTTGAAAGATATCGTTCCAACTCCAATTCTTATTTTCCTATTCACCCCATGGGATGAACTGGACTTTATTCACATAAATTAATGAGAATTTGCTTTACAGAAAAGAAAATGACAACAAAACAACACATCCACAAACAGATTGGCATAGGATAGGACAACATAAAATAAAGGGTCAAAATGCGAAGAACACAGTCAATAACTATTGAAAAGGTAAGAAGTCATCTTTACCAAATTCATAAAGATTTGTCTGAAAAAAAGAAATAAGTGCCAATTGTTAAGTGCCACCAGATGACTATTGATGTAATGGCACTATATAAATAAAGTTGAATTGAATTGAACTCACTGACAATAACTGTAATGACAAAAAATGAAAAAAAGCATATAAATAAAGCTAGAACATAAAATAAATAAACAAGGAAAAACCTTCATATAAAATAAGTTTTTCTTTTCTTCCCACTCCTTCTCCTCTCTTCATTGATGCATGTTCACAGGTCCTGTTTGTGCATGTGTGTGATTCGGGCCTGTGTGTGTGAGAAGCATGTCCCTAAAGATAACAGAGTGTAACATAATTTCCCTTCAGGGAAAATTAAAATTAAATTAAAATTAAATTAAAATTAAATTAAAATTAAAATTAAAATTAAATTAAAATTAAATTAAAATTAAATTAAAATTAAATTAAAATTAAATTAAAATTAAATTAAAATTAAATTAAAATTAAAATTTCTCCTACTTTTCTCTTTCTTTCTTCCTTATCCTCCACAAGCATATTTAAATAACATCTTTTTAGGGCGTATGGTGGAAAGCTTTACACAGTTGTTATTAACAGTTTAAAAAGCAGGACAAACCCAGATTTAACAGCTTGTACTGGACAGAGAAGCTACCATTATGAATTTGTAGATGATCTTATAGTAGTAAACATATAAAATGCTTATTCTTTGAACTGTAGTGGCTGGTAGATATTAACACAATTATTTATACCCAAAATATTAAGGGTAGTGAAACAGGAAATAAATCAATTTTTTATGATATATCGTGATTTTTTTGGGTGTCAATTTAAAAAAATATAAAAAATATATTTTATTTTATTTATTGATTGATTGATTGATTTATTGATATTTATTCAAAATTTTTCTTCGGCACCCAAGAATCGGGATTAAAATCAAATCGTGACAAAATGGTATCGTTCCGGCCGTACAAAATATGATTAAAGACAAACAAGCAAACAATACCAAATATAAATAAAAGGAACTTTAATTCGTAACACTGTCAACATGGGGACTTTGAAGTCACTGACAAATAAGAAAAGGCAGTCTTGTCCAACTGTATTTCTGTAATACAATGTAAAAATATAAATAAATCAAAAATGAAGTTGTTCAAATTGCAAACAGTAAACATGGATATATATCAAACGGCAAAATAACAATGAACTATGTACTGTAAACCCGAACATTCAAAGTAATTAAAAAGATTAAGTTGTTTATACTGTAGTTTATAGAAAAGGTTTTACTAACTAAATCATGTCAAGTTGGAGTAACATGTTCTTCCTTTTTGAGTAAGTTTAACTAATATTTTTTGTGTAAATGGAACTATATTTTTTCATAAGTAAGCATAACTTAAAAACACAACAAAGCACAACTTAATAGAATTAAGTAATTACATGCTAAGAATAATAGAGTCTGGTTATTTCTGTTATTTCAAATAGAGTATAACATAATAACGTAATGTCATATATAGTATAATGTAGCCCTACAGTGAATTTTATCTATTCTGTTGAGAAATAATATATAATAACTAGAATATTTGCATTTCCTGAAGAAAATACAAGAAAGGATTCAGCTAGATTATTCACTTTTTTCCTTGGGCCTCAAAGTCTTAATCTGAACCTATATGTAACTTGTCTATGGTCTACTTGTAATGTGTAATGTCCTGTGATTTATGTATTCTTTGTATCGTGTCTTGTTAAATGTCTACTGCACTAACCTGCCTTAGGACAACGGATGAAAATTAGCCATTGTGCTAACTCCGGCATATTTACGTTGTTGCTCTATGCTGACATGTTGATGAATATGCATTGTCCTAATTCAAATAAATAAAAAATAACATTAATCGAGCATTAACATTAACTGCTCTATTTATATTCTAGTTTCCAATGTTACGTATGTCACTATGATAGTTTGCGTACCCGTGGGGGTACCCGTACCCCACTTTGGGAACCTAGTGCACTTCTTTCAATGTTGTATATTTGTAATTATTACTGCTGATTTAAAGGGCACATGTTATACTAAAACAACTTTTCTGTGCTTTAAACATCATAAAAGTGTTATTAGGGCTTCAAACACATGCCCAAAGTGTTTTCTTCATTGATCCCTCAATTACTAGTTAGAGGGTGATTTACTCCTTTCTTACTGCAGGGTGAGCCCAAACACCTCGCTCCAATTTGATGATGCGTTCCCACTTTGATGACAAATTTGATGAGGCACTGAGCTGGAGAAGCCGCGCCTCCAGGAAGCTCTCTGCTATGATTGACATGTAATCAGACACGCCCACAAAGGTGAGCATTTCAGCGTCCTTCAAACTGTGCTATGTATGCCTTTTCTACAGTCTATGTAAGTACCGGTGAACGCCCCGCCCCCACACTCTGTCTCGTGTTTATAAAGCAGCATGAGCTCGGCTATGGAGTGGGTGGGAGGAGGGCGGGCCGTCCTCTGGCCCTACGTCACCGTGCGGGGAGGAGGAAATCAGTGTCCCGTCTATAGACACGCCCACTCATGAATATTCAAAAGTGGGGCCGCAAATCAGCCTGTTTGTGTAGAGTTGCTCAGAAAGTGACTTTTCAGAGGCTAAAACTCTGGAAAACAGGCGAGTTTGGGAAAATAAACTTCAAATACTATGTTTTTAGGGTTCTTAGAACAAATGGAGATGGGTGAAAAATAGCATGATATGGGACTTTTAAAAGAGCCATCAATAATGCAGAAAACACAGCACAGAACCACATAATCTCCACACAACACAAAAGTGAATAAATCAGTTATATATTATAGTGCAACCAATTAATTGGTGATACCTCAATTCGGCCCAATTAATTGGTCGAGCTCTACTCAAGATGGGCTTCTCCTTTACTTTAGGGTCACTAGTATCAGTGATACAGACAGTTAGCTTGGGCCCTAAAGTTAAACTGACACTTTCACTTGAGTGGTTTCTCCTTCGTCCTGGCAACAAGGGGACATACCCCAGATACTGCTCATTGCCAAGCGTGTGCTAATGGCTGACTCCAGCAGAAGCTATAATAGGCAGCAGGTTCCAGTGGACAGAGGGTCGGACACACACCAGTAACAAAGCCCAGTGAATGGAGCAGCGGAGCAGAGGGAGGAGGTTACCTAACTAAACCTACAACTGTCCTGCTGAAGGATTAGCTCCTCGTCTGTGCTGTAAGTGAACCAATAATAAAGCAGATTACAAGTGTGTGCGTGTGTGTGCGTGTGTGTGTGTCTCTCTCTGTGTGTGTGCTATAGATGTTCATTGGGTGCAACTGTGTGCCAGTCCAACCTGAGGCAGGGAGCATGACTTCTGTGACAGTCACAAGTTTTAATGTGGATTAGAATCTTTTAAAAATGTGTTTGAGCAAAGTAAAAAAGGAGGTCAAACACAGCTAATGAATGCAGGCCAGTGTCCCTGTTGCTCCACTCTGGGTATCCAATGACGACACCATTCTGTGGACGTGACTGCTAGAATATATTTAGCTGTTCTAAACCATTAACCTTACACGACAAGCAGATCAAACTCAGAAATCATACTCTGTTGTTTTTTTTTTACCTATGGAGTGAGAGGAGGACATTGATGCTGTTGCATGACCAATTTCAAAATAAAAGCTTGAGTTGGTTACAAACTCTGACCCAGAAAAGCTTCCAGAGATCAGGGCTAAAGGCCTCTGCTGGTTGGTGCCTTATTTGGAGTTTTAAATCAATGGGGCCTAATATTTCATTGGCTTGTAATTGGAGTTAAAAATAAAATTGATTGCAGTTGATGGAACACATTCATGCTCTAAATCAGGGATCACCAATCTTTCTAAACCATGAGGGATATATTAATAAAGGATGACAAGCATTAACTAAAAAAAAGTAGGAAATACGTTTCAACGCTTTATTTTTCTTAATTAGTGAAGATGCATTCAAGTCTATTGGAAATTTCAACTTTTTCAACTTTTTTCAACCTTTTCAAACCATTTTACCTTTTTTAACCTTATTGCTAATGCTAAGCTCTTGCTAGGTTATTGCCATTGCTAGGTGAATGCTAATGCTATGTCTTTGCTATTTCTAGGCAAATGCTAACACTAGGCTATTGCTAGCCCAATGCTAACACTAGGCTATTGCTAGCCCAATGCTAACACCAGGTCAATGCTAACGCTAGGCTAATGCTAATGCTAGATTATTGCTAGGCCAATGTTAACACTAGGCTATTGCTAGCCCATTGCTAACACTAGGTAAATGCTAACGCTAGGCTATTGCTAGCCCAATGCTAACAATAGGCTAATGCTAATGCTAGATTATTGCTAGCCCAATGCTAACAATAGGCTATTGCTAATGCTAGCTAATACTAATGCTAGCTCATGTTAATGTTAAGCTAATACAGTGCGGCATAGGCCAGCACCTGCACTCTCACTTGCATTTTCTTCAGGAAATGCAAATATTATAGTTCATGCAGTTGTTTCATTTTCAAATGACGACTTCTGAAACATTTAACTGTAAATCATAATTGAGGAACTACATTCCTCTAAGTTCCTATTTTACTAGTCACAAACTTCTTTTAACTGATAGAAACATGTTGTTATATTTTACAATCATGTACATTTTTTTTTTTTATTTATAAAAGAGGTGTAAAAAGGACTGATATATTCTACTCAAGTACAAATACTGTTACTTGATTGAAATTGTACTCGAGTACAAGTACAAGTAAGTCATACATAAAATACTCAAGTACAAGTAAAAAGTAACTCAGATAGTACTCAAAGTAAAAGTTACTAGCTACTTTCACCCCCTACGTTTATTTTTGGTAATAAATCGTTGCCACGGTTCCCTTGCATACAGTAAACATCTCATGTATAAACTTCAAAAGAAAGAGACCAAATCTTACACAATTGGAACTTCATTTATTTTCCACAAAGGCATCTGTATAAAATAAAAGGTTTGTCAAAATGTACAATCATCTTTAAAATAAAATAAAATCAATAAATTCAATTCAAAATTAAAAAAAAAAAATAAAATCCTCAGGCTCTAAGTATAGCTACATTTATGAATATTGAGAAAATAACCAACATTTAATGTTGTGTTGGTGCAGTGCATTACTTTTAATCTGATTGGTCGGCTTTGATGTGATGCATTTGATTGTTGTCTGGTCATTTCAATTTTATGTAGTTTGACAATGTCCGTAGATCATTTCAAAACAAAAAAATAATATTCAGTAACGGTTAGGTGTAGAAATGGAACAAATTACTTTACTTCTTTTAAAACGTACTTAAGTACAAGTAAAATTACTGATTTAGAAACATACGCAAAAAGTACAAGTAATTACAATTATTTTGAATCCTCAGAAAGTCAATTATAATTACATTCTCAGTTACTAAATTTCAATGACAATTAATCACAATTACTGAGCTTGAAATAAATAACCTAATAAAAGTTAACCTTTCTCTTGTGTTAGCTCTCTGTTAGCATCTCTTATGATATCGGGTCTTAAATCAGTTGTAAAATACACTAAAAACGAATCTATATCTAATTTCTTTCCTATCTATTGATTACCTTGTTAGGCTTCCTAATCAATGAAAATATTGGTTTTAATATTTTTGGTGTGGGCATCTCAGCCTTTTTTGTGTCAGTATACCCCTTAATTTCAAATTTTTTAAATGATAAAATGTGAGAAAGTGTCATTGTTAACTACATCTGCGTAGAACTGTAACACAGTTCCCCAGTTTTGCATAAAATAATAATTTTAATTAAAGTTGCAAGCAGCGATGAACGGGGAACACACATGTCGGGAAGTGTCACACGTAGCGCTGTGTTGCATGTCGGGGTGTGGCAGAAATTTTAAAGTGTTGAGAAGTAATTGACCATTTTCAAGGATTATATAATACATTTTCTTGTAATGTTCTGTGCAAATATAATACCTTTGATTTCCTTTTACCAATAGGTGGCGCTATGACTATGAATGACGGTCGAGTTAAACTATAACTGGAGGTGCTTGATTTGTTTCTGTGTGGGTATAAAACAGATGTTAGACAATAAGGTTACATTGTGTAGTCTTTGGGAATGTGTGTCTGTGGTCGTGTGGTAGAAAGAAATAACAGTACTAACCCAGATCAGGGAAATCCTCAGTGTACTGAAGTAACAGTTCTTCAGTACACTGTAGAATTCTGACATCATCACTGTAGAGAGTGATGTCAGAATTTTGCAGCCACAGTGATGATGTCATCAGTGCCAGCTGGGAGCAAATACAATTTTCAAGGGGGCGCCATTGAGTCATTTTGCCATGCACATGTGCAATTCCCCCAAAATATCAAATTTTTCGCCAGTCCTAATATGTGTTCATGTTTAGGCCCTCAAATATGTGATCAATTTGCCATCAGTAAAATAATAATAATAATAATAATAATAATAATAATAATAATAATAATAATAATAATAATAATAAAAACAAGGTGCATTACATATAGTCTTATGCACCCTAAGTATAATTCTTATACAATTTTCATGGCAATTACAATTACAAAGTCAATTATCTAAACTCAATAACAATTTTATTATGATTACCACAGCAACAGTATTTTTTTTTATTACAATCAAAGTTATAATTATTCCATTATTATAATTAATGATCAATTACACAATTATAATTGACCCCCAACCCTGTCTACAAGCGTTGAACTGCAACTGTAAAATCAGTTGGTGGGTGGGCCTGACCTATATTTCTCTCTGTTGTCTTCCCAGTGTAAGACAGGAACAGACATATGATACTGTATATGATATGATACACAGAGCTGCTCACAGCTTGAGGTGTTTGTTCACCTCTGCTATTATTCACCATTATTAACCTCTAACACATCAGAGACTGTTTCCATTGAATAGGAACATCTTAGTTTAGGAAAATCCCTTCACTGCACATGATTTAATCAGCATCGAAACCAGATCAACACTTTGTGACTCTTTCCTGTGCAGCAGGGCCTCTTCTTTGACTACTTCCTGCATTTGTTTTTCTCCTACAGAAGATGGCCCTGCCTTCTGTGATGGTGTTACCCATGCTGATCGTCATGGCAGCAGGGCTGTACTACATCTACAATCAGGTCATGTCATTTATGTCCAAGACACTGGTCCGCAACAAAGTGGTGGTGATTACTGATGCTGTGTCAGGAGTGGGTGCTGGTAAATGTCCCTGCTGTCAATCACTGCTTTAGTTTTTGTCATGGATATTAAGGCATATTTATTTTCTTCACATTTATTTGATATCTCCTTGTTCTCAGCCTGTAGCTACGGTGGTTTATGCTATTTATGAATAGCTTTTATTGAGACAACATGTTCAACAGAGGCCTGTTCTTCTTAAATATTGTTATATATTTATGTTACTAAGGGGCCTGTATTACAAAGCTGGATTTCCTCTTATCGCGCTAACTTCTGGGATTCATTATTGTGTAATGTACTATGACGCTGGTTAACGTCTTACTAGGGGTGGGAACCTCTGGGTACCTCACAATACACGATACACAATACGCGATACAAAGCTCACAATAACGATTATCTCATGATATGGTGATACTGTGATTAGCGATATATTGGTGAGAAATCAATCTACAATAATCTATGACATAACAAGAAAAAAAAAGATGAAGTGAAAAAAATACAATTTTTATTTTAAATCTCTGAAAGACAATAAATTGAAAAAGTGTCCTATGAACAGTGACACTATTTTAGTGCAACATTTCTGTAAATAAGTGTCAACATACCAATGTAAACGAATAAGTATCTCCAATAGTGCTTTCTTACCAGTGACACCATTATAGTGCAATATTCCAGTAAACAATATGTTGGTTCCTTCAACAAACGGTGACAAAATTTCTGGGAAGATGTACCTGTACATTTTAGTGAAAAAGCAGAAAAGGTTTTGATAAAAAAAAAAAAAAAAAAAAAAAAAAAAAAAAAATATATATATATATATATATATATATATATATATATATATAAATATAATTGATACTTAGTGCAAGCATATCGATAATCGATCGTGCAAAAAAATATTGTGAGATAACGCTGTATCGAGATATCGTCACACTACTACGACATCAGACTAAATCACCATGGTAACTTAGGCCAGTGTTTCTGAAATGGGGGTACGTACCCTAGGGGTACGCGATGGCACTGAAAGTGGAAAATGAACAAATGTGAACAAGAAAAATATGGGTTTTATGTTTAGTTTCAGTTAAAAATGATAATCATAATAATTATGATGGAAATTATATTGATTAGAACATGAACTGATGATACAACGGTCAGTCTTGGTCCCACACCAAGCGTGAGATGACCGGAAATGATAAAAACTATAGAAATTAATCTATTCTGGAGGCACTAAATCAGTGTTTTTCAACCTTGGGGTCGTGATTCTATCTGGGGTTGTCTGAAATTTAAATGGGGTCGCCTGAAATATCTAGTAATTGATATAAAATAATACTGATCAAGCATATTCTTTACATTTAAAACAACACACAATCTTAACTGTATTCTATACTTTCACATTCTGAAAAATGAATGTATTTAAAATAAAATGCATTACTAATATATCTGAGCTGCTGCAACTTGTCGCTAATCCTGGCTACTTTTTATTTGTAACAGTAAAACAAACAGAATCAAAAACTAATTCTAGAAGAAAAAATGTCTTTGGGGCCACCTGAATTTTTTGATATCAAAATGGGGTCACTATCCAAAAAAGGTTGGGAACCACTGCACTAAATACTGTTTAACTCCACTTACTTACAAAATGACAATATTTAAAAATGTTATCAGCATTTCTGGTATTCTGAGAAAGGGGGGACTTGAGCCAAAAAAGTTTGAGAACCACTGACTTAGGCTGAACACCTAACCAGATCGGTTGGATAAGATCTGAGCGAGTACCAATGTCCCGCCACCTGACCAATCAATTCTCTTGGAAAACAACCTGTCCATTGTTAGAAGATCCTGGTTGGTTCAGATCTGGCAGCTGTGTTTAGGAAATAAAGATTTTTAATGATAAATGCAATCCTTTCATTTACTGATGACTTCCTTTAGGAAATTTATAGATTTACATCTGATTGACTGATCTACAGTCAGCTGATAAAACCTGTGTCGGACACTCTCCGTATCGTGGACGGATCAAGTCATTCATTCTTTCGCTCATTCATAAATACTCTATAGTGACGCTGTCAGCAGAACATACAGTACTACAATGAAACAATGTGCTCTCATCCCAGTGTGTGTGTGCTAAATTGAGGAGGACTACCTGAATAGAAACACACCTGTGCTGTAATAAAGTGGAACTGATCAAAATGCTGTTCGTTTATCATCCCATGGATTAATATTGTATAATCTCATGCTTTTACATAATAACAGTGTCAGCAGCTTTCTGCCTGTGTTCTTTTCTCCCTGCTTTTTCTGCAGCAACAGTGTTGATCATGGTCTGAATTATGGATTTTAATTCTTCATACACATTCTACACATTTATCTGTGTTTGTGATTGGTCTGACGCCGCAATCTCCGCCCCTGTCACAGAGGCGCATATTCTGTCTGAAATCACCTGTCTTAAGTGAACGTGTTTATATCCTGCTTTGTAGTACAGCTGCTCTGTGACGGAGAATGTTTGGTTAGGTGAAGACTGCTAATGGAGATACAATATATCCCAGCTATACGTATCCAGCTTCGTAGTACAGGCACAAGAGGTTTTGGTTTGTTGTTTCCTATTTTTGTTCAAATATTCATCAACCAACATGTTTAGTGGTAGAGCTGACGGACGGGCAACTATGGGGCCACAACAATGGGATTGTATCTGATCTGAGGGTCACATTCGCAACATTCATGTTTAGAATAATGACCAGTCTGAGCATTAACAGTACATTTTTAAGTTTTTGGTGACATTTTGTGTATTTTTATGTCATTTTGTTGTTTTTCAATTCATTTTGTGTGTTTTTCTTTTTTGTATGTGTGTTATGTGTCATTTTGTGTATTTTTATTAACATTTTATATATTGTTTTGTTATTTGTTTCTTTTTAGTAATTTGTGTATTTCTATTGTTCTTTTGTATATTGTTTGGAGTCATTTTGTGCATAATATTATAATAATGATATCCCAATGCTTGTTATTGATCAGAGTGTGCCCAGCTCTTCCATCGAGGTGGTGCCAGGCTGATCCTCTGTGGGACATGCTGGGATAAACTGGAGTCTCTGTATGACTCACTGACTACAGACACTGACCCCGGGGAGGTGAGGACACGCTGTTTATTTTCACTTTAACATCACACCCCTCAACTGAGTAAACCTTTCCAAAATAAAGCCATTAGTCTTATTACTCTTAACATGATGTAATGCTGCTGAGTCACAGCACTTACTAATAAAACTTTCTCTAGCCTGCTACAAAACACACAAACTCAAGTGTGTGGATTTACGATAAGAAAATTCCCTCAGGTTAACAAACAGAAAAATCAGTCACATGACTCTTGAGTTGAAGGGTAAGGATCAGATGCTGTCCTTGTTTTTTTTTTTTTTTTTAACAAAATCCGTTCTGTCACCAACTCCCAGATAAGCATTTCCTCTGCTCCGCACAATAGCAGGACATCCTGACAGACAACACTGTCCCCGAAGAGTCAAACGTACACAATCCACAGCAGATGTGTACAACAAGTGCACGTTGCTGTAAGCTACAGGTTCTTTTTATTGGGAATAATGCTAAAGCATTGCTGATTCGCCTTTTTCTTTTGAATTAAGGTCTTGCAGGAGGAAACTGCACTCAAGCAAGGACTTTTCTTTTGGGCTTATTTAAAGGGAAAGAAACCTAGCATTATAGCGCTAGCGCTTCTAGCTACAGCTATATATATATATATATATATATATATATATACACTTTACTAGTGTAGTACAAGTAAGTTATACATAAAATACTCAAGTACAAGTTAAAAGTAGCTCAATTAAATAGTACTCAAAGTAAAAGTTACGATAATTTCACCCCCCACTTTTATTTTTGGTAATAAATCTTGCCACGGTTCCCTTGCATACAGTAAACATCTCATGTATGAACTTAAAAAGGAAGAGACCAAATCTTGTACAGTTGGAAATGTATAATTTAAATAAATAAATAAATAAAATAACAACAATAAATTCAATTGTTAATGAAGTATAGCTACATTTATGAACTCTAAAGCAGTGCCATTCCAAATGTGCCATGTGGGTAACAATATAGGTAGAAACTACAACCTATACTCAAGAAAGTGGCTGGGCTTTGATCAGAAATGGCACAACTAAGAACGTATGTTCAATTTGAAACCATGAAACGGATATTAAAAAAATAATCACAAAAAAGAATAATTTACTCAGTAACGATTGGGTGTAGAAATGTAATGAATTACTTTATGTCTTTTAGAATGTACTTAGGTACAAGTAAAATTACTTATTTACCCATACCCATAAAAGCAACTCAAATACAGTAATGTATTTACTTGTAATCCATTACTTTCACATCTGACTACTAATACTTTTTAGTCCCATTCTTTGCAAACGGCAATTACAGTGAGCCAGTTCTCCCAGTCAGAAGTTGCCTGAACCAGATCGACTTGTACATTAAACGTATCCCTGTGTAGACCTTTGCTCCAAAGCTGGTGATCGTGGACTTCAGTGACATGGCCAGCATGGAGGACGTGGTTGCCGAGGTGACGGATTGTTACGGCTGTGTGGACGTACTGATCCTCAACAGCAGCATGAAGCTTAAAGCTCCAGTTCAGAGCATCTCCCTGGAGGAGGACAGAAACATCATGGACATCAACTACTTTGGTCCAAGCACTTTAGCCAAAGGTTTTACAGAGACTCTCCCAGGGTTGGGGTTAATTATAATTATAGTTGTGTAATTGAAAATTAATTACAACTAGAATATTTGCATTTCCTGAAGAAAATGCAAGTGAGGATGCAGGTGCTGGCCCGTGTCGCACAGCCTAGCATTAGCATTAGTCTAGCAATCGCATTAACTTAGCGTTAGCATGAACCTAACAATCGCATTAGCCTAGCAATCGCATTAGCTTAGCAATTGTATTAGCCTAGTGTTAGCATTAGCCTAGGGTTAGCCTTAACCTAGTGTTAGCATTAGCCTAAGGTTAGCATTAGCCTAGTGTTAGTATTAGCCTAGCAATTGCATTAGCTAAACAATCGCTTTATCCTAGCATTAGTATTAATCTATCAATCGCATTAGCCTAGTAATCATATTAGCTTAGCAATCATATTAGCCTAGTGTTAGCATTAGCCTAGTGTTAACATTAGCCTAGCAATCGCAATAGCCTAGCAATCGCATTATCTTAGCAATCGCATTAGTCTAACGTTAGCATTAGCCAAGCATTAACATTAACCTAGCAATAGCATTAGCCTATCATTAGCATTAGCCTAGCAATCGTATTAGCCTAGCAATCGCATAAGCTTAGCAATTGTATTAGCCTAGTGTTAGCATTAGCTTAGGGTTAGCAATAGCACTCATCTAAGATTGCTAATGCTATTGTCAATGTCAATTGTAATTGACGTTCTGAAGATAAAAAAAATAATAATAATTTAATTTGAATTTGAATAAAATGCTGGTAACTGTAATCATAATCAAATTTGACCTGAACATGGGTAATTGAAAATGTATTTGTAACTAAAAATTGAAAAATTGTAATTGACCCCAACCCTGGCCTCTTCCTCTTTGGATTGACAACAAGTAGTGATCTGCTGCCGGTCTCTGGGTTTTAAAGTCTATGTCCAATGTGCTCCAGGCGTCCTTCCATCAATGATCTCCAGAAGATCAGGACACATTATACTGATCAACAGCATCCAGGGAAGACTCGCTGTCCCATTCAGGAGCTCCTGTAAGTCATGCTTTCATCAGGAGCACTAGAATGTAGAAGGTTTGCACACACAATTACAATTACGTCTTTAATTATCTATGTTCAGTTACAACTCAGTTATGGTTAAGGTGGGCAGTATTTTTCAATTACAATTACATTCTAAGTTCAATTACAACTAATCACAATTACTGAGCCTTTAATAAATAAGCCCATAAAACATAACCTTCCTCTTGTGTTAGCTTTCTGTTAGCATCTCTTATAATATCATTATTATTTGATCTTGTTTTATTGTTTTCTACAGTACGGTGTGGACTTGTATTTCATCATTATATAATTAACAGATTTTTTTTACATAATTCTGCACATTTTTATCATTCTTTTTTTTTTTTTCTCTGTTTAGTGTTTATTCTTTTTATTTGTAATATTTCTCCAACCTCTGTAACACCAGTCATTTCCCCCTGGGATAATTTGAACCATGTCTTAAATCAGCTGTAAAATACACTATAAAATACTATGTATCATCCAATTTGCTCATCATCTGTTGGTTACCTTGTTAGACTTCCTTATTCATGAAAATATTGGTATTAATATTTTTGGTGTGGGCGTCTGAATCGTTTTTCTGTCGGTATAGCAATAGATTTAAATCTTTTATTTTATTTCTTAGTTTTTAATGGTAAAATGATCTTCAAGGTAAACTTGATATGAAAGATATTTTATTAATTGTTAACTACGCATGTGTAAGCTATAGAACTCAAAAATGGTTCCACAGGTTTGCGTTAAAATAAATTGTAAATGACAGTTTTTATAGAATTTTACAATTACAAAGTCAATTACCTGAACTCAATTACAATTCAATTATTATTACAACAGCAACAAATTATTTCACTTACAATTATAATTATGTCATATTTTTAGTTATAGTTATAATTAACCTCATACACACACAAGTACAGCATGTACAACATGTTGTAGGCTTCTATTCAGAACAATGAGAGTATTCTATGCTGAGTAACGATTGGATTGATCTTCAGGGGCTGTGTGTGTGTGTGTGTGTGTGTGTGTCAGGGTCGAGGGCAATTATAATTGTAATTGCGTAATTGATCATTAATTTAAAATATGTCGTGCTTTTAATTGTAAATGTCATTTTAAAAATCTGTTGCTGTCGTAATCACCATGATTTTGTAATTGAGTTTAGATATTTGACATGGAAATTCTATTAAAAAAACAATATATTATATATTAACGCAAAACTGGGGAACCATGTTACAGTTCTACACATACAGTGTGTAGTTAACAATTATTCAAATATGTAAGTATATGTAAGTTTTCCCACATTTTACCTTTTAAATATTTTAAATCAAGGGTATACTGACACAAAGAAGGCTCAGACATCCACTCCAAAAATATTAAAACCAATTTTTCCATTGATCAGGAAGCCTAACAAGGAAAAAAATTGGATGATAAGATATTTGTTATTGATGTATTTTACAGCTGATTTAGGACCTGTTGTCATAAGAGATGCTAACAGAAAGCTAACACAAGAGGAAGGTACATTTTTATTAGGTTATTTATTTCAGGCTCAGTAATTGTGATTAATTGTAATTGACTTTCTGAGGGTACAAAATAATTGTATAATAATTGTAATTGGAAAAAATACTGGTCACTGTAATGTAATTGCATTGTAATTGAACATGGGTAGTTGAAAACATAATTGTAATTAAAAAATGTTATTGAGCCCAACCCTGGTGTGTGTGTGTGTGTTTTTTGTCGCTTCAGATGCAGCATCTAAACATGCAGCACAGGCCTTCTTCGACTGCCTTAGGGCTGAGGTGCAGGAATACGGCCTTGTTGTCAGCACCATCAGTCACACCTTCATCAACGCTTGTGCTGAGCAACCTCCACCTGCTCATATGAAAGAGCCTGGCCACAGAGCCAGCTTACTGAGGGAATGTGAGTGAATCAGGAACACGATCTTCCTTCCTTCTCTCTTTGAATATTTTTTTTAAAATCCCAAAATGTGTGTGTGTCAGTCATAGCAGGCCAGCTGTCCCACGGTGTGCGCCCTTCAGTCCTGGCCAATGAGATCATGCAGACGGTGAACAGGAAGAGGAAGGAGGTGGTGTTGGCCCACCCCATCCCCAGGGTGGCCCTGGTGCTCCGCTCTCTGCTACCCCCCTGTCCTCTTCTCTGTCCTCGCTGCTGGAGTCAAGGACTCAGGCTTGGCTGAGAACATCTAGTCAGAGAGAACTTGTGAAATCAAAACAAATCATCAAACTTTATTTATAGAACACTTTTCATATATAGAATATAATTCACATGCTTTACATAATTAAAACCTTACATTGAATAAAAAATACAATCCACAAGAAACCCCAACAACATCATGTAAACCCACACACACAAACACATAGAATTAAGATAAGGACAATGGCACATGATACCCGGCTGGTACAAAGGATCTTGGAGGGAGGACAGCATCACTTGGGGCCATCTGCACCAGCAGCTGATCATAGACTGGGGCCACAGGACGATGACACAGGGCCCCCAGTGCAGCAAAAAGGCAGGTGTCCTTCACCAGCACTGGCCCATGAGAAAGCACCACCACGGCCACGATCCATCACAGCTCCCAGTGCAGAGGGCTCCCACTGAGGGAACACTAGGAGAAAACAACAGCAATAATTAAGAAGGATAAAACACAATCAAAATAAAAGCCGCAAGCGGCATGAAAGTGGCCAGGGTCTGTAACCTAAGGTCACATAATTTGGTGCAAATTGGTGGAAAAACAGCTGAGATATTGCCTTTAAAAGATTTTAGCATTAGCATAAGCCTTGCAAAAACATTAACCTAGCAATAGCATTAGCCTAACATTAGCATTAGCTAGCAATAGCTTAGCATTAGCATATTCCTAGCATTAACATTAACTTAGCTAGCATTAGGATTGGGCTAACATTAGCATTAGCCTAGCATTAACAATAACCTGGCATTAGCTTTGACCGAGGAATAGCATTTACCTAGCATTAGCATTAGGCAAACATTACCATTAGCTTAGCAATATTTAAAATTTATATTGCAGTAGAACAGGAAAAGTATGACCAGTAAAAGCAGTTTGAAGGCCATTTTACACAGTAGTATGTATTAAAAACCCAGTATGAAAGGAAAAACTAGTAAAACCAGTTAAAAATCAATCTGAGCGAATTTGATGCAAATTCATCAAAAAATTGCCAAGATATAGCATTTTGAATGTGATGGCGAGAAAAATGGCACCAGTGGAGAACTCAAGGCATGGTGGGAAATGTTTCAATGCAGTCATGAATAGGTTTGTGGGAAATTTGAGGCAGATCGAACTTTGTGTGTCAGTTATTGGGATTTTAAAATTGACTGCAGCCAAAACCATGGCAACTGATGCACACACACACACAGACCAATGTGAAAAAACAGGAAGTGATCGTGTAATTATTTACCAATGTGTATGTTTGCCTTTTAGAGAGTTTTGCAGTGCATCAGAGTCTGGTCAGTGAATTTGATGCTAATCCATTGAAAAATAGCCAAGATACAGCATAAAATGTGATGGTGAGGAAAATGGCGGAGCATTTTTCAGTGAAACTATAAGCCCCTCCCACTGAACACAGGCTGTTTTTTTGTATTCAGCAACCTGCTCCCATCTGTCTAGGTTCATGCAACACTATTTTGAGGTCAACACGACATATCGTCTTTCCTCGAGAGCTGTTAGCGTTGGACTTCACTAAAGGTGGCGCCAACTGAGAATGCAAGGCATGATGGGATATTTTCACCTTGTTTGGGGATGCACAACCATCATGTCTATCAAATATGAGGCCATTTGAACTTTGAATTAGAGAGTTATATAGATTTTTCTATTATGGTGTGTTAACGTTGCTCACAGTAAACGAGACCGTAACAAGTGCCAGTCAAAAACGCATGGCATGATGGGAAATGTTTTAATGTAGTCATGAATAGGCTTGGGGAAATGTCATTTGTGTGAAATTTGAGGCTGATTGAACTTTGTGTCAGAGTTATGGGGTTTTTTGAAATTGCTACTTTGCGGCGGTACCACGACCACACCGTTTGAGAAACGCAAATTCCTTTAATAATTTTTAATCTTCCGTGGGTCCTAAGTGTTCTGGCCGAGTTTAAAACAAATTGGAGGAAGCCCCTCAGACTAGTGTGCGCAAATGCGTTTCTCCATTTTTGACCTTTGACCCAAGATGGCTGACTTCCTGTTTGGTTTTGGGCAGGGTCATCATGTAACTTTTTGCTTATCCTGGGCAAGGCTAAGCTAGCCTTGCTTTTTACCATTAGGGATGACATTGTAAGTGCTTGAGTATTTGTTTTGGATATTCACATTATCCTACTACATGAGGTCTAGGGGTGCGTATACAGTGTACAGATGTATTCATAGTGTTTGTCTGGAATAAAATAATCATCTGTAACCATGTATTCCTGTACAGGGTCACTAGGTCTGCTGGGATAAGGCACTGGACTGATAAACCTCGGACAGGAGGTTAATTTGTCACATTTAACGAGTGATGGTCAAGTTACTCTGGAAAAGTAATCAGATTGCAGATTACTTTTTCAAAAAGTAATCAGATGATTACTCTAGTTACTTTATTTCAAAGGTAATCTAACTACTGACTAAAGTACTCATATTTTAAAAGGAGCACACAAATGTATGGCAATAAAAACGTTATTTCATCGTGCAAATCTGCCAAACAAAAATTTTACATTACCAATGGTACATTTGCAGAATTCTATACAAAAAATAGTTTTTTTTCTTTGTGACCTACTAAATAAATAATATACATAGCAGGAGCCACAGATCGACAATTAAATAAAATAAATATGCAGCTAAAAAGCAAAATTTTACACTAAAAAAACACAAAAAATAAATAAAAATCTCTGCTGTTTTTTTCTTTTAAATTTCCCTTGTAGTGTCATAATAGTAACAAAACATATGACATGGCAAACGCACAGAAGTAAGAGTTTGCTCTTTGATTTAACGGAACATTGGGGCAGGTGAAACAGTGATTTTGCCTCATCAAAAGAAGCTTCTCAAATCGTTTATCAGATAGTCTGTTCCGCCTTGGGGTCAACACCAATCCGTCTATCATTCGTTCATTCGTTTTTCATTATGTAACAAAAACATGAAAAACAAAAAAAACACTCATTATTTGATATTTGTTTCCAAAACCAAAATAAAAAAAACAGAAAACTCCTTGTTTTTCAAATTCAAACTCTTTTGCTTTGGTACAGAAAATGAAAAACGGAAAACACCTTTATTCGTTATGAAGTTATAGTTTTGTTACCTATTATGTGAGATTTATTATTTTAAAATCAGAAATGAGGAACAGAGCCTGGTGTTTTCCCACACAAGGTCTTCAGCCCCAACGGACCCGCCGGCGGGGGCATCTCCAGCTTCCGTGACTCTCACGGGTCTTAAAGTTGTAAAGAATCAATTAAATCACACATTCTATATCTCTCCGTAATCTGAAGCACACACACCATTATGTTCAAAGAGGGAAAAGTCGACAACTCAGCAAACTCTGTCATTTTCCACTGCTGTGAGTCACAAAATCAAAACAGAGCTCTATAACTACGTGAAACTACAGGCCAAGCTGAATCAATTGATATTCAGGTCGGGTAGGTTACGTACCAAAACATTGCGGAAAAAGTCAGCAATGATGACATATTGTGTCTTACCTTTGTTGTTTCTTATCAAAAGTTGCATTAAACTCTACATTTTGATAAATCCAAATTGTGCAGTCAGACAAATACTGCCACTACATGCATCTGAGCATCAGTCGAGGAATAAGTCCAATAAGCACATAGCGCTCGTGCGTAAAATGGCCGGTCCCTCCTTTACCCAGCTCTGATTGGCCAGGGCTAAAGACCCCCTCTATAGTGTTTGATATCATCAATTTCTACAGGCTCTGAGCTTTAAAACACTGTGTCAAACATTCTGATTGGTCAATGCATTGTTGAACTAGAGCCATGCGTAACGCCACCAAAGAGTGGAATCAAAAATAACATTGCGTGTGGCACCAAAGAAAATAAAAATGGGTATGTGTTCATTTCAAGTCAAATTGCAACACCTAGTGGTCAAACGTTAAACTAACAATGGAATCAGTTTGACTGACATATTACAGATACAAACTTGTTTCCAAACTTGTGGATCACTTTGGCACAGTTTTGGCAAGGTGGGCTCCTGCCTGAACTTTTTTGTACAAATATGTGTATATTTGGTTTATTGTTTATTATTATCACCAAACTTGCTGCAGTTGATGTCCATACATTAGTTCAATTATTTCTGCTTTTACAGCCTTCGATAATGATAATTGATTTAAAATTTCATGTAAATCTCAAGTTTTTTTTGAGTGGACAACAGATTCATGTATTTAAAACATGATCTATTGTCACTCAGTATCATATATTTACAAAATTCCACTTAGGATCCTACTTCAAGCTGATTTTTTTTTTTAGCCAAGTAAGTCATGTAGAAGCTTAAAAAAATTGTTATGGGTATGTGATTTTTGGAGAAAAGTGGCTGGGGCATTAGAGGTTTTAACAAGAGTTTGTTTGGCCCACACATCATAGAGGTGTGAAAGTATCTTTGTGTAATTAACACCTTTCAATGTATTTAGGATAGCAAGACATGACAGTGCACTATTATGGAATATTTAGATATATACTGTATCAAATCATTCATCAGAATAGTTTGAGGAGATTCATAATGATTACATTAATTTGAAAGTTTATATAAAAAAGTTGTAATAAAATGTTTACAATAGGATTAGGAACAATTATAGAAAAAGATGAATGTTGCCCGTCTGCAAATAAGTGTATTTCTCTGGGCGTCCTCTAGATGGCAGCATCTGTCGTTTCTTCTTCCATAGGCTTGTGAAGAGATCAAAAACAATGGGTTTGTGTTGTTATGTGTTGAACATCTTGTTGAGTGTTTGTTGTTATGTAAAGTAAAGATAGATAGCCACATTCACAATGTAGAAAGAGATTTTGTCTTGCAGTAATGGCAGCAAATTCAGCTTAATTCCGGTTAAATGGTTAACATGTGTATAAAAACAACAGTTTGTGTCATTCAATAAAAAAAGGAAAAAAAAAAGCAAAAGTCCAGGAATGAGAGCATTGTTTAATTTTATAAACACGTGAAATATATAAATCTCATTCTCCTCAGGCAGCCGTGGCATCAACACAGATGCTGTCCATCCATTGCACATCACTCACAGATTTATGAGCATCATCACTTCAGGGCTGGAGGAGAAGACCTGCTGCCATTCTGTCCAATCAGAGATCATCATCATCATCCTAACCAACGTATGTGTGTGTGTGTAACTGTAAGTTATGTACTATGGTATTCTTGCATTATTATAGAAGCTTTCTTTCTTTCTTCACAATAACCTAATGACCCCATATCCATTGCTTGTATTTTATGAATGTGTTCTCCTATATTTTAGTGGTTTATTGATTATTGTGTTTGTGACATACTTTTGCTACAATTTAGTGGCAGATGGTAATTTTTAATTACATTTTTAACTAATAAAAGAGCCTGCTGCTGCTGCTGCTGCTGTGACTGATACTGAAATCCATTAACTTGGAAAGGTTGCAAATAGATCCTAAAATTTTACTGTGCGACTATTAAAAGTATATTAATCATATTGCTATGTTTATCTGGTTAATAAAAGGTAAATATAGAATGATTAGGACACTTTGGCTACCTACTTAAGGCTTGGTGACAGCATTAAGATTTGACATGCAAAAGGAGTGTTCTAGCATTTAAATGCACGAGAATGCACGTAATTATTTCCAATCTAAATAATATATTGCCTAAAACAGATGTGTGTTTTAAAGCTCACTTCTGAAGAATTGAGTAAGCAGTTGCTTTCCTTCATTTCACCTTCTCTCGCTCTCCTTTCTTTCCTTGCATTTTGAGGAAAGACATGGTTTCCTGCTGCTGTCTATCATCCGCTCCTTATCACATCCACAGTTCAGACTATTCTGCTACAGCACAGCAGCAGAAACAGATGTGAGTCATACCTTTTGCACTGTTTTAAACGAGGTGGTAGCCAGGGTTGGGGTCAATTATAATTGTAATCGTGTAATTGTTAATTAATTACAATTATGGTGTAACTATAATTGTAATTTTAAAAATCTGTTGCTGTCGTAGTCGTAATTAAATTGAAATTAAGTTTATATAATTGACTTTGTAATTGTTATTGCCATGAAAATTCTGTAAAACTTTTTTTTAATTTAATGCAAAACAGGGGAACCATGTCACAGTTCTATGTACAGTTCTACACATGTAGTTAACAATTATTAATGTATGTTTTGAATTAAGCTTTCCAACATTTTATCATTTAAAAAAAAAAATCTAGGGGTATACGGACAGAAAAAAGGCTCAGATGCCCACGCCAAAAATATTAAAACCTATATTTTAATTGATTAGGAAGCCTAGTGACAAGGTAGCCAATAGATAGGAAAGAAATGAGTTAAATATCTGTTTTCAGTGTATTTTACAACTGACTCGTTATCATAAAAGGTGTTAACAGAAAGATAAACACAAGAGGAAGGTTAACTTTTATTAGGTTATTTATTTCAGGCTCAGTAACTGTGATTAATTGTAATTGAAATGTAGTAATTGAGCGCATAATTGCAATTTATTTTCTAAGGATTGAAAATCAGTGTAAAACTGATAAACAACCAGCTTATTTTCACACAGGGCCCATTTTTCATTCCAATATAAATAAATTAAAATGTTTAAAATGCATTTTTTTACGTATATATAAAACAGACTTCTGAGGGCCACCCCCCTGCCTTGGGCCCTAGGTACTGAGTACCCCTACCCCCCCACTCCGATGCCCGTGTGTGCGTGCGTGTGTGTGTGTGCGTGTGTGAGAGAGTCCAGCTGCTAGGCGTGAGTCCGTCCTCCAGGCCTTTGTCCTCTGGGGACGTCCCCAGTCTTTGTCTGAAGGCCCTGCGGAGAGGAATGTGCATCTTAATGTCGCCATGAATAAATGCAGCTCTGTGACATTTCATGTGTCAAACAGGAAAGATTTCATCAGAGCGCTCAGCTGCACTCTCCAAATTGGCTCTTTGATAGCACACACATTTACATCTGTCACTCGGATCATGGACGAATCCCAGCAGCGTCACCTTTAACAAGACTTTTACAACTAGGGAACATTTCCTGTGAACTTTACTGATTAATTTATGTTCAGAAACAAGTCAAAGCGAGAAGCAACAGGGTGCTGCTGCCTCTGTCACTGCACTTTCTCTTCATCATTCGTCTGATGAGCTCCATGTTGAAAAGGCCTAAACAAGGCGGAGCTGCTTGTCCTGAGGCGATATGATGCATCCTGAGTGCAGAGCATGACTTATATATGAGAATCAGCTCAGAGGGACGTCTAATCGCTCAGAAACAGCCTTTCCATGAGCGAGGAGATCACCCTTATCCATTTTTAAAGCCCAGGTTATTGGCACTAACCTGAAATATGGAGGTTATGCAGAGGCCTTGGTAATGATTCTCTTTAGCTTACACATGTGGCACCAGAGGGGACGGGCTCCCAGTTTACCCCAGTGAGCATCACTGGAATGCTTTCTCAGACCAAATGTCCATTACTAAGAAAAAACAGAACAAGATTATTAAATGGTGATACATTTGTCATTGTTTTTTTTCTACAACACATTATCATGTGCTGAATGAAATGCATAGACAAGCATAAACATTTCTCAAAGTCGATGAACATTTTCATTAACAGAAACTAGATACTGATGTTCTCACGGCAGCTTGCTGATTAAATGGACTTGATTTTGTACATACTTGTCAGGCACATTCTCCCATTCTCACACCAATGGGAGCAACCGAGGATTCAGTCCCTTGCCAGAAGACACTTCTACATTTGCTCCTTTCTTACTACGAGCCCAAACACCTCGCTCCAATATTGATGACGCGTTCCCACTTTGATGACGATTTTGACGCGGCACTGAGATGGAGAAGCCGCACCTTCAAGAAGCTCTCTGCTGTGATTGACATGTAAGCAAACACACCCAGAAAGGTGAGCATGTCAGCATCCTTCGTGCAGTGCTATGTATGTATTTTCTACAGTCTATGTATGTACCGGCGAACGCCCCGCCCCCACACTCTGTCTCGTATTTATAAAGCAGCATGTGCTCGGCTACAGAGTGAGTATTCTCTAAAAGCTAAGGAAAGGAGGCCCAATGCTTCCTTTATAACCTCCTTTAGCCTAGGAAACAGCGATGCATTCTTTACCAAAAGAGACCAGAAAATGCTGACACAGAATTCCTTGCGATGACAACATTTAAAGGGACTCGCTCATCTTATTATATTTTATTCAACATATTTCATTCACCTAGGAATGCTTTGTACAGTTGTACATGTTTATGCCTACAACGTTATGTAGGCCTATATTTTGCGTGAATGTAACAATTTCATAAAATCATACTTATTTTGAAATAATGTTGATTTCTGAGTGAAATGTGAGTGTGAGTAACCATAATCAATGTGACTTTCTTTAAAGGTCACATATTATATACTGTTTTTCCTCCTCAATTTCACACAGCTGTCAAAGGTCCAACAACACTGTATTCGATATGCATTGCCTCAAACCCATCCGTGGCCTGAATTTCAGCTGTCTAAAAGTTGTTTAAATGAGCTCTCCAGGCTGTTTCTGTGCCTGCACCTTTAAATGCTAATCTGTAGTAGGCATCGACAGCCAGGACAGAATATAGGCACTGATTTGTACAACCAACAACAGAGTAATATGCGTGTCTAGCTCTGAGCAACGACATTGCGAAACAACTGCAGCTATTTCACCATTGGACACACCAAACTTCACCTTGGGGATGAACGCCCCCCCTCTCGAATGTTTCCTATCACTGCTCGGAGGAGGTCGGCATATGAAAATGATTCCTTTGGTTACGTAACGACAGAAGCTGAATCTGAACGGCCTGTAGGAGTGCTGTTATACCAGTAGGCAGGCTGCAGAGACCATGCAGGAATCGCTTGTTTTCCTCATTCTGGGAATTGGCAGGCTCAGGAAGGACCAGTTTATAGATGTAGAGACCAGAAAAAATGTGTTTTTCATAATATTGGACCTTTAAGTTTAACTTTTGGTTTTTGTAGCCTGGTAGTCTCTTTTTCTTTGATTTAAATTAAAACCTAAATTTTAGATTATATCAGCGGTTAGTAGTCCACTTTCTTAAATTTGTAGATTTTTCACCACGGCAGGCGTCACTAACTTTCGCCGTCGTTGGATTATTACGACCTAGTGGATATTGCGTCTGATTGTCAGAACAGACGTGATGTCCTTTTCCTAACTCCTCATCCACGAGGTTATGTAAAGTGGATAGGAAAGGAGATAGGACGGCCTATTCGGACACACCCATACTTTCAGTAATCTGTGTCAGGTCCTGTGACGAACTGGTGTCCTGTCCTGGGTGTATTCCACCATCAAATCCAGTAGACGCCTGCAACAATATACAGCAGACATGTCAAACTCTGAGTCTAAGGCCAAATTCAGTTTAGTTCCAATAGTTTAGTTCTCAGTCCCTCAAAATTCAATGAAACTCCATGATATTTGCAGTTTTTCTCTACTCCTCATCACTTGTGTTATGCGCTGAGGGCGCACATCTTTTTTTCAAACCCCAGGTACCGTATGTGCTGCCGAGAGCCCATCTCCTCCAGCTATGTACCAACCCAGCTGCAACAATCATGGGGAAGTGGTTCCAGTGTTCCAGAGCTCCATGGGTTTTCTTTTCCCTTGAAGAGCTTCTCTTTTGTTTTGGACTGATAGTCATGTTTTTGTCATTTGTTTTATTGGATTTAAGTTTGGGATTTTGTTGTGTTCCAGCTTAGGGTGGGGGAACCTGCTTCCATGGCCATGTATAGGGTTGGCCTGGTTCTGCAACATATTTTTTTTGGTTTGGCCCATCTTTCAGTCGTTTGATTAGTTATATTATTTCCTGCCTTGTTCTACCGTATCCATTAAATATGTTGCAATCTTTTTTGTTTAAGGTAGTAACCACATGATTGCGCTAATATTTAATCACAAATTGTTGTAGAAACATTGCATTTTTTTCTTAATATCACTCAGGAAACCCAGGAAATTATCACGATAGTTCTTCTGTCACTGATGGATTTATTCCTCTGGACGGCACTTCATTCAACATCATAGTCCTTAAATCCACCGTTGAAATGTTCAAAACACATGAACTATACACATGAAATATACAGATTGATATCTCACACAAAGTGTACTACAAGGGTCTGTATTACGCAGCTGGATTTCTTCTTATCGCGCTAACTGCCAGGATTTATTTGGTGTTGTCCTTTACTACGAATCTGGCTAACGTCTTAATGGACTAAATTACCATGGTAACTTAGGCTGATCATCTAACCTGGTCGGTTATTGGATAATCTCATGCTTTTAGACATTAACAATGTCGGCAGCTTCCTGCCTGTTTTCTTTTCTTCCTGCTTTTTCTGCAGCAACAGTTTTGTTTTGACTCTGAATGATGGATTATTTTAATTCTTCATATTTTTAAATAATTATTCTTCAATTATGACGTAAGTTGCTCTACACAGTTTCTCTGTGATCGTGATAAGTCTGACGCTGCAATCTCCACTGCTTCGTAATAAGTAAGTAAGTAAGTAATTTATTTATAAAGCGCTTTCTGCAGATAAAATCACAAAGTGCTTTACAGAACAGAGGATAAATTAAAACAACAGGAGCAACACCATAAAAGAATAATAAAACAAAGGTGCATTTACATCAACAGGAGCAGCATCATAAAAGGATAATAAAAATTTACATCCATTGGACTAAAAGCTTTTCTGAAGAGCGAAGTCTTCAAATGTTTCTTAAGTGTCCACACAGTTGAGCTCCCGGAGAGACTGGTGCAGGTTATTCAAGAGTCTGGGGACCACAGCCTGCAACGCCAGGAGTTTTTGAGATCTTTAGGAGACCCTGGCCTAAGGACCAAAGAGTCCTCCCTGAAGTGTAGGGGCACAACAAGTCAGTGATATACTGAGAGGCCTGGCCATGTAACGCTCAGAAAGTCAGAACAAGAATTTGACTGGAAGCCAGTGCAGAGTAGAAAGAATGGGGGTAATGTGGGATGTTCTAGGGGCACCAGTCCACAGTCTGGCAGCCGCATTCTGTACAATATGGAGTCTGTTTAGGGTTGACTTATTAAAACAAGTGAAAACAGAATTACAATAGTCAATGTGAGATTATATGAACGCGTGGATGATCAATTCGAGATCTGATGTTTATAACAAGTTCCTAACTTTAGAGATATTTCTGAGGTGATTAAAAACAGTTTTTGGTCAGTTGACGACAGTGTCCCTCCAAAGACATTAACTGATCAAACACAACCCCAAGGTTTCTGAGGCTGGCTTTCACAGATGAGCCCAGATCACCAAGGGAGTTCTTAATCAAAGGATCTTTTTATCAGGAGCAATGATAAGATTTTCTGTTTTGTTATAATTTATCTGGAGGTAATTCGATGACAACCAGTTTTTGATACAAGATACACAATTTAAGAACTCAGATAAAAAATGAAACTCTGAGTCATTAAAGGAGCAGTACAACTGGATCTCATCAGTATAAAAATGATAAGACACATTTCTAAAACCACGGATCAACTGAGTTTTAGATCAACTGAGATTTAGTCAGATTTAATAAAAACCAAAAAGGGCCCAGAACAGAGCCCTGGGTAACTCCACATGACAGGTTGGACACATTAGACATTACATCGTTAATAGCAACATGAAAAGTTCTTCCATTTATATATGAAGTAAACTACTGGAGAACAGCACCAGGAAACCCCATCTCAGATTTGAGTCCATCAATCAGTAAATCGTGATCTACATTGTCGAAAGCAGATGTTAAATCAAGTAATACCAAAACTGTGTAACATCCTGAGTCAGCAGCCATTCTCATGTCACTGAAAACTTTCACAAGAGCAGTTTCAGCGGAGTGGATTGACCTAAAGCCAGATTGATATTTATCATAAAAATCATGCTGTTCCATGGATGAGGTTAGCTGCTTAGCCACTATTTCTCCATGATTTTTGTCATGAAGGGAAGCTTACATATGGGTAATTTATAGGTTCCTCCAGATCAAGATCAGGCTTTTTAAGAATGGGATTCACCATAGCATTTTTAAAGAAGCTGGGGACCGAGCCAGATAGAAATGAAAGGTTTATCAATTTTACCACCCAAGGGCCGATAACTGTAGTACAGCTGCTTTCTGACAGATAATGTTTGGTTAGGTGAAGCCCCGCTAACAGACAGATATCTTCAATATACTCATCCAGCTTCCGAGTACAGGCCCTGTGTCGAAATTTCTGAGGAAATTTAAGCTGAACTATATGAGTTTGACACCCCTGATGTAGAGGAATAAGAGAAGTGAGGCAGTAAAAATTCTATTTAATTATAAATCTCAGGAGAACTAATATAATCCAGTCATTTGTTGTATTTGACCTTGGTGCTAATCAAAGGGAATCTTTAAGAATTATTAAAATAATCTACCACCAGCCTTAAGAGGACAGAGCACATAATCAGCTTTATTACATATGTATACTTCATTTGTCTACAAGCAGTTATTCATGATCAGGAAGTAGACGCCTTCAGAATAAGAGCGTTGTTTTTGTATCGAAAACTGTTGACAACTGGAGAAAAATGAAACAATGAGCGTCTGTTTATACTCGTTAGAGACAAATGAATACCAGTCATCATGTATAGCTCAGTGGAAGAGGCTATTGGATCATAATGATATCTCTTCATATAATGAAGCTGTCATAACTGGGCGTGAGGATCATTGTTTGTTATGAAGAGGACTCGTGCCAAATGAAGATCAGGCTGTGCTGAATAAACCTATTATCATTGGATAATCTGTCTGTGCTTCAGTCTGGCGTCTGGCCAGATTAGAAAAAAAAAAAAAGGTCAACTTTATCACAGGAGATTTACTTTCACTCCACCAATTTAGGGTAATTTAGATGAAATTTGGACTTGAATAAAAGCGTTTTATTTCATTGGTCAAACCAAATCATTTCTGGTTAAGTTTTTAATCTTTTCAGGACGAAAATTAATATATATATATGTATATATAGATAGATAAATAAATATAGAAACTTGTTCAAAAATGTGCAAAGAAGAGGTTCTATATCTATTAGTATTAGTGCATATTTATGTGCACTAATACTAATAGATATACTAATAGATATACTAATCAATTTACATTTTCTGACCTGCTTGTTCCTGTTTTTCAGGGTCATGGGGGTCTGCCTATTTCCGGCTCACACTGGGCGTTAGGCAGGAGTACACCCTGGACAGGGCGCCAGTCCATTACAGGGCCACTTCAATACCAATAAATGTAAATATGGAAAAGTTGCTCCAGGGGCCCGGGGTGCTTGACCGGCTGGCCGGGCCGGTCCTGGCGGGGGTCTTCTGGGGCGGGTGGCGCGTGCCGCGCCCTTGCATACCTTCTGGTGCGGCCCCTGCTTGGGCAATCCCCCGTGAGGCAGGGTGTCGGGGCCAGATTAGGGGGCCACATCCCGGCGGGGCGGTCTGGCTTGGCCTCTGGAGGGGGCCCTGGCTTTAAAGAACTGAAGCTCGTGGCGCAGGCGGCATCAGCATCTGGGGCGCCCGGGGGGGCTAGGTTGGGGTACCTGGGGACCGGCGGGGGGACCCCCAGCGGCCCCCTGGTGCCTTATGCGGCTTGGGGTGTGGTCGTTCGCCCTGGGCGGGCTGCTCCTGGTGCTGCATCCATTCCGGGTCCTCCTGGCCTGGGGTCGGGTCCCTGCTGGCTCTGGGCTCACCGGCGGGTGCCCGCCGGCTGCCCGTTCGGCGTGGCTCTGGTCGTCTGCTGGGCGTGGGCTTTGGCTCCTCCACTGGGGTCTCGGGTGGGGGGCTCTCTGGGCCCTCCCCTCGGGGGGCTGGGCGCGGGGGTGTGGGTGGTGGTGGGGGGGTGGGGGGCTGGGGGGCCTGGGGGTTGGGGGTTGGAGTCGGTGGCGTGGTGCGCTGGGTCCTTGGCTCCTTGGGGGCTTTTCGGGTGTGTATGGGGGGGGCAATGGCAGCCTCTCGGCTTGGGACCTTGGGGGCGTTCGGGGGGCTGCTTGGCCGTGGGGTGGTCGCCGGGGGCCCCTAGATCTCTCGCTCTTTCTGCTGGCCCGACTGCTTCTTCGGGCCCGGGGGTGGCTCATGGGTTTTGCAGTAGCGGCTCTTGGAATCACATTTGTCATGGACGCACTGGCCTCGGGCTGTGGGATAACACTCATACTGGGCTCAACCATAGACACGTTGTTCCCAAATACCTGTTTTATGTAACTTCCACTCACTTCCTCCTCTGCTCACAGCCACCACCATTATTCCTAAGCCGCACACTGGTCACCAGACTGGCTTGATAACACAACAATAAGCACAATATACACAACCACAATTTCACATCACATCACTTGAAACTTATTGACTATCCCCCACCCATTCGTTTTCCTATCTTGTATCCCTCCTCCCTGTTAACCCCCCCCCCCACCCCCCTCACCCTGGTGTAACACTGCCCTCTCTTTTTTACATCCTCCCTTTAATAAAGTATTTACCCTTCCCTAGGGAGGGCTGGTGATGGTCACAATTATGCAATGAAATAAATTCATTTATTTAATTGCAATAATAAATAATGCATTGCTGTTAAAAAGATTACACTTCTTGTAGTGTTAACCTTCAACAGCATGTGCAGACAAGGTGAAAAAAAAAAAAAAAAAAAGGAAAAGTTTATAGATGAGATAATAAAGAACATTGACACTCATTTTACTGGTCGTGAAAAAAAACCTATAAATCAGTGAAGAAAAGCAAGTTTTATTAAACTTAAAATAAATCAATCAAAAGAACATTAAAAGAAGATAATAGGTAGAATGTTTATAAAATCTCACTTTTGTCATTAGTTTGCTAAACTTCATTAATTTCTGCTATCAAGGGAACATGCCAGAATACTGTAAGAGAAAAATGTTTTTAAGTTTTTGTGACTTTTTGTTTGTGACCTGCTAAAAACAAGTCTGTGATCCAGTTGTGCAGATGTTGAACCTGTGTTGTGATAGAAATATACAGTAGATACGTAAGCAGCTGAGGTGAAATCTGTTTATTACTGCTAACATTTTTTTAATCATAAATCCAATGTTATTTGCTCTCTTTTCTTCAGTCTGCTGTGTGTTTCTGAAGCATTCACAAAACAAAGCGGCTAATTCGAAGGCTACCCCCACATTTGGGTGAAAGTTACAGTGATGACATCATATTGGTGTAAAGTCCAACATCTGAGCTTTCAAAAACACTTATATTTATTCAAACATGGCAGATACTGATGGAGATACAGTGATTTTCCTTTTCCCGATCTGCTTTGTAGGTTTGAAGAAGACATTTCTTTAGTTTTTGGGGAGAAGGAGAAAATGTCCTGCTCAGAAATATCGAACAAAGTTCATCCTCTAGTTTAATAAAATAGTTTAATGGTCAAATATAGGGACAAGTCTATATTTTAAAGGACAGTTAAAGGAAACATGAGCCTTGTTATCCTTCACTAGCCTTAAGTTAACCTATTTAGCTTCCCATTATGGAGTCTTTACATGAGAAGGCATGTACCATATACATACTTTGGTGTATCCTTTAAACATTTCAGTCCTCTAAGCACGTGATTCTCAAACTTGTTTAGCTCAAATACCCCTATTTCCTTATTTCTGTATCAAAGTACCCCCTTTGTCCGGTTACAAGATTTTTCTCAAAACACTAAAAAACAAAAAAACTATTCTAGGCGTAATAGAATGCATGAGTGTTAATACGTGGAATAAAACAGTATTTAGTGCAGTGGTTCCCAACCTTTTTGGGTTCGTGACCCCATTTGATATCACAAATTTCTGGCGACCCCAGATACATTCTTTTTCTCCTAGAATCAGTTTTTAATCATGTTTTTAATCATGTTAATGCACAAATCCTACACTTAAAAAAAAAAAAAATCATTTCTGGTCATCTCCCCCTGGTATGAGACCAAGACTGACCCTTGTATTTTCAGTTCATGTCCTAATCAAGATCATTAACCAAAAATACACATTTTAAAATCCCCATATTTTAAAAACATTTATTTTTCAATTTTCTACTCATTCTCTCAAGTAGTGCCATCGCATATTACCTAGGGGTACAATCCAGCAAAATCACAAAAAGCTTGAACAGCTTCAACCACTGAGGGACGAGTCAACTACAATGTTAGAGTTTATTACAGTGAACCCAAAAACAATAGAGGAAACTGTTCAGCAGCTGAATTCATCAACGTGTTGCCTTGACACAATACCCTCAAACTTGTTTAATACTGTTGTAAAGTCGATTGTCACTGATTTGTGTCAGATAATTAACTGATCATTCCAATCAGGCACCGTACCAAAATCCCTGAAAGTAGCTGCTGTGAAACCTCTGTTAAAAAAGAGAACACTGGATGCCTCTATACTGGCTAACTATAGACCAATCAGAACCTTCCATTCATGGCCAAGATCATTGAGAAGGTGGTCTTCAACCAACTGAGTCAATTCTTAACATTCAGCAAAATATTTAATAAATTTCAGTCAGGTTTTCGTTCTCATCACAGCACTGAAACTGCTCTTATCAAAGTGATCAATGACATAAGGTTGAACACTGATTCAGGAAAAGTATCTGTTCCCATTCTATTGGATCTAAGTGCTGCATTTTATACTGTAGATCATATAATTTTGTTGCACAGATTGCAAACATGGGTTGGACTAAATGGAAAAGTAATGCAATGGTTTAAGTCATACTTGAAGGAGCAAAGTTATTTTGTAAGCATTGGAAACTTTGAATTTGACAGATTACCAATGTCCTGTGGGGTTCCTCAGGGATCTGTTCTTGGACCCCTTCTGTCTAGCCTATATATGGTTCCTTTAGGACAAATTTTACAGAACTGTAAGGTTGATTATCAGAGCTACGCAGATGACACACAACTATATCTATCACTGAACCCAGATGACTATGGTCCCATTGAGGTGTTGTGTGACTGCTTAGAAAAAGTAAACTGCTGGATGAGTGAAAACTTCCTTCAACTAAACCATGACAAGATGGAGGTGATTGTCTTTGGTAACAATAAAAAGAGGACTGTTATCAGCAAGTATCTTGAGTCTCGATCTTTAAAAGCTAAAGACCAAGTCAAAAACCTTGGTGTTCTGATTTACTCAGATCTTACATTCAGCAGTCAGAAAAACAGCTTCTACCACCTAAAGAACATCTCCAGAGTGAAAGCTTTAATGGCTCAGAAAGATCAGGAGAAACTGGTCCATGCTTTTATATCCAGCAGACTGGACTATTGTAATGGTCTTCTGACAGGAATCCCCCAAAAAGAGCATCAAACATCTACAGCTGGTTCAGAACGCTGCAGCTCGGGTCTTAACCAGAACAAAGAGGTCAGAACACATTAGTCTAGTTTTAAAGTCTTTACACTGGCTCCCAGTCAGCCTCAGAATAGACTTTAAAGTTCTGCTGCATATGATTGAGAGAGAGATTTTTGGTCATGCTGTTAATGTAATGTGTTTGTTGATGATTTGAATTGATTTTACTGATGATTTTAAATGTTCTTATTGATTTGAAACAATTGCATGTTTTATCATGTAAAGCACATTGAGTTGCCTTGTGTATGAAATGCCTTGCTTTGCCTTACACGTACCCCAATTTGATAAACACTGCTCTAAACTAATGCAAATAACATTTGCCTGTATTGTGATCGTGAAGATGTGAAACAATGTGAAACGTGTCAGTATGAGCACATGATGCAGATTTCTAGCTCTTCTTTAAAGTTCTAATCTTCCATCACATGTCATAGAAGTCCTCCTAATCCCTCAGTCCTGTTTGGGATCAAGGTTAAACATGTTTAATCTTAAAGGGAAAGTTTGCTCTAATCTTTTATTAATCCCAGCATGCACTGCTACTCAAAAGATTTTACCTCAGACAGTTTCTTACAGACTGTGATGGACTGGATGTACCCCCGCCTATAGCACATAATTATTACAGATGTTACAGAGCATTGTGACTCAGTAATAATCACACAAAAATGACCTATTATGTAATCATTAGATACGTTTTTAAAACAGATTCAAATCTAACACTTGTGTCAAATCCGTGTACCCTTCGTTCTTTGGTTATTCCGTTTTAAAACCAAATCAAAATAACAAATAAACGATGTGGTTATTTTTCTTTTACTGACTTAAACCCAAAACAGAAATACAGGTAAACTGGAGAAACCAAACAAGCAGCGTTTTTCTGTTTTAAAATTAAATCGAGGACGAGAGCTTCATGTTTTAATCTCACCACACAGAGAGGACCCACAGACGGGGGCAAACATTTACTCTGCTGCGTTTGATAAAATCATCTCATATCTTGTTGTCCACCTCACATCGATGGCAAAGAGGCATGTGTCAATTATGTTTCATTAGAGAGTTATTAATGCTGGAAGTCTGAATCTGTGAATATCTGCCAACTTTATCGAACAGTGTTACGGTCCAAATAGTATCCAGATAAACCGGTAACTAGGTGGACTTTTACTCCTGGACAAAAAAATGAGCAACGCACAAGTCAAGTCAAAGTCAAGTCAAAGTGTTTATTGTCATCTGTACAGTTAGAAACACGTTTCCCTGTACAATGAAATTCTTGCTTTGCCGACCACCAGTGAATGCCTACGTAATAAAGGAATAAATAATAAAGGAATAAATCGAGATAAAAGAACTATAATAAATACAGTGGCATGCAACACTGTTATTCAACAAAACCTGAACATTAAATACAAAACACCTGTACAATTAAAAATACAAATATATTAGCTATACAGAGGAGAGGTGATATATACAATGGTATGTGCATAAAAGCTGTTTCATAATAGAGAGACATGGTGTTAGCTGTGCATGGGCGCATCTAAAGTGCGAATGCAGGTGGTGTGCAAAGTACAGTGGAGAAGGGGGGGGGGGGGGGGGGGGGTGAATGAATAGTTCATTAGACTCCAATCACTTATTTAGGAGTCTAATGGCCGAGGGGAAGAAGGAGTTTTTGAGTCTGCTGGTCCTGCATTTCACACTTCTGTACCTCCGGCCTGAGGGTAGAAGTGTGAACAGTCCGTGTTGGGGGTGAGTGGAGTCCTTGATGATGGCGGCAGCTCTCCTGTGGACTCTGCGCTTGTAGATGCTCTGCAGAGAGGGCAGCGGAGACCTGGTGATCTTCGTAGCAGTCTTCACTACTCTCTGCAAGCGTTTGCGGTCCATGACAGTGGTGTTGCCGTACCACACGGTGATGCAGCTGGTCAGGATGGGCTCAACAATGCAGCTGTAGAAGTTGCTGAGGATCTTTGAGGACATCCCAAATTTCCTCAGCCTCCTCAGGAAGTACAGCCGATGTTGAGCTTTCTTCACCAGCTGTGTGGTGTTGAGGGTCCAGGTGAGGTCGTCTCTGATGTGGACCCCAAGATATTTGAAACTGCTCACCCTTTCCACTTCCAGCTCCTGGATAGACAGTGGCTGATGAGGACGCCTCTCCTTCCTCATGTCCACTATCAGCTCCTTCGTCTTTTCCGTGTTGAGGGTGAGGTTGTTGTCTTCACACCACGTCACCAGACTGGACACCTCCCCCCTGTAGGCCGCTTCGTCTCCGCCAGTGATACGTCCTATCACTGCGGTGTCGTCCGCAAACTTCAGGATGGTGTTGTCCTTGTGGGAGGCGACACAGTCGTGGGTGAAGAGGGTGTAGAGGATGGGGCTGAGGACACAACCCTGAGGAGTGCCAATGTTCGTGATAAGGCTGGCTGAAGTCCTGGACCCAATCCTGACAGACTGGGGCCTGCCAGTAAGAAAGTCCTGGAGCCAGTCACAGAGGGAGGGGTGGAGTCCAAGGGAAAACAGTTTGTGGGTGAGTTTGTGGGGGATGACCGTGTTGAAGGCAAGTTATTAATACATAAATAAATAAAAACCAAAAAAAGGATATTATGTAAAAACATGCACATAATATGTGATTGAAGGAACCAGAGGTAGTGTAATGAATCTACTGGTGCTCCTCATTTCTTGTGATCAACTTTCGTGTGTGTTGATGGCTGCTGTTAGTGGCTAGCGGTATTACAACGTATATTTTTATTGCCCTCAAAAAAGCTGTAATTGTTTTTGCAAAAGTGTGAAATAGTAGAAGTTTTAACATCTATTGTTCCTCACACCATCCTCACGGTCGATAGTCAATCGCCAGATTATTTGGATACATTTTGGACAGTAAGACCATCAAACAAAATATAAACGTGAGCAGCTTTTTCAATGAAAACATGAGCAGGACCAGAACACTGCTGAAATAAATCCTAAACAGTCCTATTGTGTGAGGAGCAGTGTTTGGAATAACGGCGTTATGTAACGGCGTTTGTTTTTCAGTAACGGGATAATCAAACTAATTACTTTTTACGCCGTTACAACGCCGTTATCGTTACTGAACGATAAATGTGGTGCGTTACATGCATTGATTGAATAAACTGTTATCCAAAAGCATCCCTGGCTTCTTACTCAGCTGTTGTGAGGAGGCGGGTTAAAAACAAGGTGATCGATTATGATTGGCTAAGGCTACGTGCAGTAACGCAAATAGTTACTTTTCATGGTAATGAGTTACTTTTATTATAGAGTAATTCAGTTACTAACGCAGTTACTTTTTTGAACAAGTAGTGAGTAACAATAACTAATTACTTTTTTAAAGTAACGTTCCCAACACTGGTGAGGAGACGTGGTCCAGGACCTGGGAAGAGAAACCAGGTGTAATGGACTTCAGTTCTCGCTGTAACTTCCCTGTAAATATCCAAATATCTCACAAACAGAACAAGATTTTTGTGGTTTTAATAACCACACCGTTTGTTTGTTATTTTGATTTGGTTTTAAATCAGAATAACCAAAGAACGAAGGGTAAACGGATTGTGTGAGACATTGGTCTAAGGCACAATAAATACAATCTGAGAGTTTAATCCAAATTTTGGTATTAAAACAAGTTTAGTTTGATTCTTTCTGCTCCTGAGGAAGCGTCTCTGTGAGAATGTTAGAGACACTATCGATCCAACCCAGTCCAGCTGAAGATGTTAATAAAAATGTGAGTGTCTGCATTGATCGCCTGCCTATTATCACCCAATCTATTGGCTAATAAGTCAATGTTCAATGTCAGGTACTTGGCTGAAGACCTGTTTTTATTGCTGTCCTTGTGAATAATCATGGCATGTTTTGTGGGTTTTTATTGCTCACTGAATTTTTAAAGCCTTCAAACAAATCTTTGTCTTTGTTGGTGATAAGGTCATACATTAGAGAAAGTGTTAGAGGAGATGGATCATTCTTGTCTTAGAATGCTGTTTGTTTATGTCATAGATATCTGACTTCCTTTGTTCTGTTTCGTTCACGTCGGGGCCTATTCTCCCGTGTTCATAAGTCAGAAAATCGATTTTGGCTGCGCACTATTCTCTCCCTCCACTTAACTCTGTCACTGCCTTCATCCCAGTTATGCTGCCAGTCAAATCTGGCCTTACTCGCCCTTACGCGTATTCTACTGTCTGCTTGAGCGTTTTTCCTCCTACGTGCTTCTGAAACTGGAATATGTACAGCGCCCCTGGAAGGTGTAAAAATGATATTGTACTTTAAATTTGGACGCAATTGTCAGGGTTTGTAGTTTGTTTGTGTTTAACCCTTGTGGTCCTCTTTTAGTTACACATTTTTGACAGTCTTAGGGTGCGTCCGAATAGTCCCTCCTATCTCCTTTCCTTTCCACTTTTCCTTAACCCCATTGATGGGAAGGAGTTAGGGGAAAGGTCATCACATTGTTTTGACAATCAGATGCACTTCCACTAGGTGATGTAATAATCTGACCGCGGTTAAGGTTAGTAAGTTTCTAAGTGAATGGAATATGTTTAATAAAACCTAATGTGGCTAAAATGTCTCTGATCTCTTTTTTTTGAACAACAGAGTTGTTGATTGTTTTCAGTCATTATGAGTTTCCTTGAACACTCGAATGTGCGGGTCCCTTTAAACCCCAAGGAATTGTGGGGCAGCATTATCTGGTCTCCTTTCTTTAGCTCTTAGAGAATCGGAACACTTCTTATCATGGCCGCCACTCTAACACTTCCGGGGGTTAAGGAAAAATGTATAAAGATAGGAGGGACTATTCGGACGCAGCCTGTGTTTACTTACTAGTGTCTAGTTTCAGTTTCTAGTTGTTTTGATTCTTGTGTTAACTCTTCTGTCTTTGTATTTCCTCCTCCCAGTGATGTCATTGTGTTTGACACTCATTCCTAATCAAGCCCTCACTATTTAGCTGAGTGTTTGGATACAGAATGGTTGCTGCTTCATAACCCTAACCTTATTCCATCATGTCTATCTCCTGCTCCTTTCCCGTGGTGTTTTTCCTGTATCCCGTTTCCCCGTACCTGCTTACTTGTGTCATGTAACAGAATGAAGCAGCCAGCCCAGGACCCAGCAGGGCAGATATTTTTTGAAAGGTTATCCCACAGTCAAGGCTTCAGCTGAGGAGTGGGAACACTCAGTTGTTGGAAGGTTATGCCAGCAGTCCTTACCTGGGCACTCCACTATCCAAAAGAAGCCCCTGAAGCCTCCAAAAGGCTTGACAGTCCACAAAGGCAGCCCCAACTTCCTAGTGTCCTATAGCTCTCAGGTTAGCACCCTAGTGCCCACTATTTCTAAGGCTAGTTCCCTATCTCTGGCTAGTTTCCAGGCTAGTTTCCTATTTTTGGCTAGTTTCCAGTCTAGCTCCTTTTTCCCCGCTAGTATCTAGGCTAGCTCTTTTTTCCCTGCTAGTTTCCAGGCCAGCTCTTTTTCTCTGCTAGTTTCCAGGCTAGCTCTTTAGCTCCCGCTAGTTTCCAGACGACCTCATTATTTCTTGCTAGTTTCCAGGCTAGCTATCGCTAGTTTCTTGCACCCACAGTATCTTCCGTTGATGCTGCCAATGCTGGCTCCCCCCACCAAGCTTTCCACAACAGAACTGGTCTCGCCATTCTCCGAGCACATAGAAGGTGCCACTCAGCAGTCTGTCCCATACACCGGTGTCCTCGTCTGTCCTGCCTGAGTCCTTCTCTTCACCAGCGCTGCCTGCCCTGTCAAGGGCTTCCTTGTCGCCAGCTCTGCTGTACGGCAGGTTGTGGGACAAACCGGACCTAGTCCTGTCCTTCCTGCAGCATGATAGACCGCCGGAGCACTGCTTTGGTTTTTACTGAAATACGGGCGAAAATGTGTCTTTTATCAGTTCAATAAAGGACAAGTAGTTTAAGTTTAAATAAATGACAAGTCGTTTTATTAAAAGATGGTTTGCAGCCTTAGAATATATTTTTATTTTATTTTTCAACTGTAGAAATTATTGACTTCAGCTGCTTGGCTAGCAGGCAAATAATATCACATTTCTTAAAGAAAAGATGGTCACAAATTGTTTTTTTTTTCAAATCTCATTCATTTTTGTTTTCCTTTTTTTCTTTGTTTTCCTAAATATGATGTTAATGTTAAACACAAAACAAAACACCATGAGAGAAAATAAATGATGCAAACAAAAATCAATAGAGGTCACTGCAAGAATAACAGATGTTATTATATATACTATTGTCATCCATCAACATCAGCACCCAAACATTACACATTATTACAGTTTTTAATCACTCTTAGCGACTCCACCTCTTTATAACTACTTTAGTGTGAATTTAAAAGAAACAAAGCAGCAGACAAATTGATTCACCAAGTGGAACAATAATTCCAACAAAGGTGCCGAAATGGTGTGAGTTTGCAACTTGATCAGTGTTTAACGTGCTGAGCTGTGGCCTATTGAGTTCTGATGAGCCATCTATCTGTGTGAATATTATATGAGCGCTCTGGGAATTTAAATGCAACTGTATCGACGCTTTGCAATTAGAGGAGGGTCATTAAGTCTGCTGCCTTTTCAAAGGATGCAACATAGAAATCATGTCCACATACAACCCCCCCCCCCCCCCGACCCCCATGACACACTCTCAGCATCAGCTTAAAACACACACACACACAGTCATCTTGTCTGACAGCAGAAATTAGAGTGGGCTCATAACAGAAGGAGGGCGTGGTTTGTGGAGCAGAAAGGGCAGAGGTCTGGATGTCTTGACCCTGGTCCAGATCCTTCCTGTGTCACCACGTAGTGACCCAGCAACGCTGATTGGTTTTTTCTCTCAAAGAAAGAAGGTGAAATGAAAAGGATGCAGGGAGCAGTACCTCTTCATATCCTTGAAGAAATCATGTGTGTGCAGGAGCATAACTATCGTCTTGTAAAGGATCAATGTCGGTGACCATCGAGGGAGAGGAGAAAAGCCACTTGTGCATCCACAGCTGCACTCATAGAAGCCTCTAATACGATTGAAAAAAAGTGAATTTTTATGTGGGTTTTTCCACTCATCTGCCACTCAAATGACTGGATTAGTAGTTAATAACCAATAGGCCTGATTTGACAGAGAGCTCAGGGTAAAGTGTGTGTTGTTAGTAACAAAAATACCAAAAATGGAATAAACTCTTAGCACACTTACATAACCAGTAAATGCCAATATCTGTGTGTTACTAAAAAAACATACAGTTGAAAGCAGAAGTTTACACTTTTTTTTTCACTGTCTGAAGTTAAATCAGACTAAACCTCTCCTGTTTCAGGTCAGTTAAGATTACCACAAATATTTCATTTCGCTAAATGCCACAATAATGAGAGAAATAAATTCTTAGAGAATTTTTTAGTACTTTCTTTGAGGTCAAAAGTTTACATACATTTCCTTAGTATTTAGTAGCATTGCCTTTGAACTGCATGACAGTTTTGGGTGTCCTACCACAAGCTTCTCACAGTACTTTGCTGGTATTCTGGCCCATTCCTCCCAACAGAACTGGTGGAACTGAGTCAGGTTTGTTGGTTGCCTTGGTCACACACGCCTTTTCAGATCTGCCCACAAAATTTTGATGGTATTTAGATCAGAGCTCGGCAAGAATCGCAAACTCCGCCTATACATTGCTGCTGTCCCTCCACCAGGTAATCCCTCACCCACCCAGTCGCTGTTTTTGCAGTGTTTGGTACCCGCTCCGTAAGGAGGAGGTTATGTCTGGGTCTGTATGGTTTTGTTTGTGTTTAGCCCTCATGTCCCTCCTTTAATTATCCTATTTCAGTAAGTCTTTTAAGTTTATTTAAATCTGAGTAGTTCCAGTTTTCAGTTCTTGTTTCATGTTTTGTTTACTTTGTGTTTCCTTCACTCTCCTCCCTGCACTCTCCTGCTGGTGCCTGTTTGAACAGTTTGTTTCTGTTTTGTATTTGGGTTCTCACAGGAGTTGATGCCTGAAACAATCCTGGCAGAGGTTCAATCCAGCAGGAAAGTTTCTGGGGATGGAACAGGAAGAGGAAGAGTAGGAGGAGGTGGGTAATATGAAGAAACAAGAGGGAAGGCATGCATGAATGTGGAAAAGAACAGAATCAGGAACCCCAATAAACTGTGACTTTTGTTCTGACAGTCTTTTCTTATGGAGCCTGCAACACAAGCATGTGTGTGTGTGTTACATCTCTGCTAGCTAACAGGTCTCGGATCACTGGTTATGAAAGGAGCGGCTGGTTGCCGGTGGAACACTGCCCTTTGATTGGCTGGCTGGAGGAGGGCTGTTCCTGCAGGACGGAGGGTTTTTATAAATGAGTGAATGGAGGCCATGTGGGCTCAGGCTAATGCCAGTGTACCATAGGACAAAGCACACAGGCTCTGTAGCTCCTTGTTAAGATAGAATAACTAAGGAGAGGCTGCTACCTTCTTTGATACTTCTCTGAAGTTATTGTCCTATTTGATTAGCATGTGATTCCTTATGATGCTATTGATATACAGTAAGCCTCTCACCCCTCACTAACAACCGTTACGGACTATTCAGCTTGTTACAGCTGTACAGCATCAGTAATTGGTCAGATTTCAGTCGAGGTTGATTAAGTAATATCACACAAGAAGGACTGCTGTTGTGCTGAAATATCAGCACTGTTCGGCCGTAGATAATTACACTAGTGGTGATATTTTACACAACAGCATGACCTCGAGTGTGATATTGCTTTTATACAACAGTTCTACAATCACATTTTATCATTCAACAAGATAATACAATTAGTTTGTTTATTTAATCATTTGAGAGAGCTATGTTCACAATGCAGGCAAATGCTACCCAAATATATAATATCTGATCTGTTAAAGACAGTCTGAACAACACAATTCTGATTTGAATGAACTCCGCATCATTGAAGCCAACGACATCCCTATCCCACCACGGCTGACTCTGACTCCACATCCAAACAGTCCATTGTAAAGATTTAGCAGCATCACAGCAAACGGCTAGAGCGATAAACCTGGATCTCTTCTTAAAGTTGTGAAGTGCTGATTTCTGTTGGAAAGAAACTTTATCAGCGCGACACACAGTCCTACACTGGACACCTCCATATTTACTTCTGTAAACACTGCGAGGTCATGGGTCACCTTAGGAGCTTTTCGGCACGTGTGTTTTTGAAAAAATCTGAATTGTGCATTAAGACCTGTAGTGTGAACATAGTGACTGTGGTGTGTAGCCCAAGATGTAACAGTATTTAGATCAGCTGTACAGCAGAGTGATATGATCAGTAAGAAGTCCTGATGCTGTCCTTGCTCTATATCAACACACTTGGAATGTCTGTCGTCCAATCAAATCACTCGGTCAAAGCTAACTGTTGTATAATACCAATTAGTTAAACACTCTTAAAGTGAGTGTTGTAATACTCGAGAATAGTCTTGGTCTCAAGACCACATTTTGAAAGTCTTGGTTTTGTCTTGCACTTGCTGGACTTTCTGTGAAAACCAGTCAAAACCAGCACTGATCTGTTTATTCTTCAACAAAATGAATGTATGATAAGGAGAAGAACTTGGAACTGTTCATGCTTAATGAATGTTGTAATTTGACTTGACTTAAACATTTAGCATTAGCGTTTAACATTAGCTCACTCTTGTTATTGTTCTGCATCTTTGGACATATTCTCCACTGCCTAATGTGTCAGAAACCTTGAAAACCTTATCTAATCTTATTTTTAGTCATAAATACCGCTGAACACTTACTGTAGGCCTCATTCACCTGACAAATCAAAATCAGCTTTTCGTCTTCGTGAGCTCATCATTTGATGAATACAGCATTGTTCTGAGTTATGATGGAAGCTCACTACAGTGGTCACCATGGGGACGTTGAAAAGGCAAAGCTGGACTCTGGGGACTCAGGGATCGATGGAGGAACTGCTGGCTGAGATCTCGTCTTCTCGGCTGAAATAATGGCAAACGTCTGGGGTCTCGGTGGGAGTATTAGAGTATGCAGATAATGGCCTCTGAACAGCTTAAATGGAGCTTTACCAGAAAAACAAAGAGCAGGAACGGCTCTGAACACTAAACTAGACTTACTGTACAACCTACCTAGGAGATTAAAAAACAACAAAATAAAAAGTGAAAAACTAAAAGTGATAAAGAAGCTTTCATGAGCTTTTTTTTTTAATTTCGTTGTGCTTCTGAAAGAGGAACAATGACAATAAAAAGACTTTGATTCTGATGAGCTGGAAAATGTTCAGACAGAATCTGATGATATTGTCTTTCATGCAACAAAGACAAAAGCAAATATTTGCAGAATGGGATTTGAAGTCTTCAAACATTTCTCTTGGACAAAGATTGTTTGGAGAGAAAAAATACTATTGATTGATAGATGTGTGTTCAATCACTGTGTATTTCTCAAAAAACAAATCAATCACAGCATCATTACATTTTGATCCTAAGCCCTGGAGCTACAGCCATTGTGCGTTGGTCAAACACCACAGCAGAAAATGTGGCTTAGGAATTCAGGTGAATCATGTCATTAAACTCCCTTTTTATGAACTCCAGGGGCCTCATTTATAAAACTATGCATAGGCAAGATCACTTCAGCTGGCGTAGGCTAAAAACCAGGAAGTGCATACAAAAAAAAAAACTAAGAAAAAAATGATTTATTAAAGAGGACGCATGCACATCCTTTATGAAAAACCACCTACTTTAAGGTTGTCGTACATGAGAAAATGCCTTGCTCCGCCCATACGTTGCAAAAGGTCCGGTGAACACCCTTGATGAATATTCACTAATACAAATTTCACGGTCGACTAAGGGGGAAAATGAGCAAATAAAACACATTGCACTCAATGTGAGGTGTGGGTATTAAATGTTGAGGTGGGCACGCGCAGAAGAAAGTCATTTGGTGACACAGTGAGCATTACGAATGCCAGAAAAGTGGAAGAAGGAATGATCAGATACAGTATAAAAGCGGAGGCAAAAATACGTGTCTCTCTCCATAGGAGGAGTGTCTGTCAACTCAATTTATAAACTCCAGGTCTTTAAAACAAGTTCCACAACCTTGACACTCAAAATATCAGGATGCCCATCCTCAAGGCCCCGAGAGCTGGTGCCCAAACCGTACCACCCGAGGAACCGGGTGCAGATGCACCCTACAACAACACCCTCAGGGGGAGCATGCGCCAAAGTGTTGGACATCTCACCCAACCGCCCCACCATCCAGCACCCCAAGGGTTGGATGTAAATGTATGTAATAGAAGTAGAATGTATGTAGAAGTAGTAGAAACGGTAGGGCCAGCTGGATGTGAGGTGGTGTTTGTGGTGTCCATGGTGGTCTGGCGTCCTGTCCGGGGTGTACCCCTCACTTTGCAGCAGACAAACAGGAAAAAGGCCAGAAAATGAATGAATGAGCGTATTTATTTGAAGTGCGTGACTGTTGTACTGATGTGCAGTAAAATAAAGACATATTTACAGTTGCAAAAACAGTCGAAAAAGTATTGAAACTGACATTTCTGTGGGATTGGCTACTCAGGATTTTAAATAAGATGCTGCAGATTTTGTAATAAAATCTTACTTAATTGTTCAATTGTAAAAACATGTTTTGGTTAGAAAAAAGGAAAATAGGAACCTGATGATTCCCTGTAAAATGTTTCAGAAGTGGCAACTTGAATATGAAACAATGGCATAAATTAATAAATTACTTTGTTTATCAAACTGGTAGCCCTTCGGATTATTCTGTAACTTTGAAGTAGCTCACGGTTTCAGATGTTTTGGTGATCCCTGGTTTAAGGAGAAACTAAGGTAAGTCTAAGATGAACCAAAGGAGAGTTTCTAAAGAACAGGAGAACCTGGAGAAAGACTGCTGCATGCGCCAAACTATGTCTCCTTTATTCAAAGTGATCCCTTCTGTTTAATTCGGTGTCTCCATATGTGTGTGTGCTATTAGGGACTAATGAGATGAAGGCCCCCGGGGGACATGTGAATGAGGTCGGTCATATGTCTGTGGCTACTTGCTCCTGTCAGCTTGGGGGGGTGGAGGAAGGGAAATTTGGACAATATTTGGGCTGAAATGTGGACGTGGGGATGACGTTGATGCTCCCTCTGAAACGCCTGGAGCTGTAATAACGCTGCTGAGTGAACAATGACCTCGGATGCTGAGGAGCACTCCGTGATGATGAGTAGAGAATGATTTAGAGAGGGAGAATAACAAGGTTTGTGTGATAAAAAACAAATCCGTCAAAACTCACAGGTGAGTGGATTTAAAGATACAAAGGGATATTTTGTGTTGCCTGAAATTTTGATGAAATCCATCAGAGCTGAAATCCTGTTGGAGGTGAGGAGCTGAGGGTCCTTCTGAGGGCCGTGCGTTGGCATGATATGAAGAAGGAAAAGTTAATCCTGGCTCATCCACGCACCATTATTCCACTTCTGTGGTCTGACACGTGAATCTGGGCTAATACAGCACATGCTCTGCTCTGTAAAGAAAAACACAGTCAGATGGTTCTCTGCTGGGTCAAACCTGAAACAATGAGACAGAATAAGAGTCCTTTTGTTCATATCTAACAACCAGTCAGGCCTCCATTCAGTTTCTGAACCACTTACACCAAACTGGGTCGCTGTACCGACAAAGAACCCATAATGAGACAAGAAATCTTTCTCCATCTTGTACTGGGATATCCACAGTTGGCCCCAAACAAACCTGATGATCTCTGTTCAGTCTCTGTTAGACATTTAGCACACTTTTCTTTGATTTTATATGCCTTTGATGTTTTTAAGAAACTTATCTGGAGTAGGACAGGCAGTATATCAAGTTTTCTCTTCTGGCGATATATAAATTAAAATATCGCCTATATCCAGAGGTGGGTAGAGTTGCCAAATATGGTACTCGAGTAAAAGTACTGTTACATGTAAATGAAATTTACTCCAGTAGAAGTAGTCATCCCAAATACTTACTTGAGTAAGAGTGAAAAAGTACTCAAGAACTGAGTAACATCTTATTTATTCAAACACAATAGTTATCAGTTGTGACCAGACATTTGTAGGGGTCACATTAATGTTATTTTCATACCAAAGTTGGAAGCTCTGATTAAAAAAAATATGGCCGCACATAATAATGGAGGCAAATGTAAAAATGTAAAACTATAATCGTAAAAATGATACATGTTTAATTGTTTTTCACTGTTATCTTCCTAGAAAAGGATTCTCACTCTGTCTATGCTTATCCAAGGTGGAGTCCGAGCTGGCGTTCTATAAGCTGTGTTCAAGTACGTAGACTTTGTTAGTTTGAAGTCAGTGAAATGTGTATGGTTTCATTCTTACTTAAAGTGAACAGTATAGTATTACTTATGAACAAACCAGTTTTGCTTCAACACCAAACGTGCAAGTAGTGTTGTGTTCAAGACCACACTATCCGAGACCAGAATGCACCGAGACCAAGACAAGACCAAGACTTTCGGGAGCCGAGACCGAGTCAAGACCAAGACCGAGACCAAGACCAAGACCATAAACATTTTTTTTTCAATTTAAAAAAAATATATAAATAAATAAAATTATGGCAAGGTTCAACAGTTAAATAACATTCTCTCTTTAATTTTAGTTTATTTTAAATACATTTGACGGACAAAAAAGGTGCCTGCAAAAAATTAACTAAAATATTAAAACTACTACTGCTACTGATAAATTCACAATTATTCTACATATTTGAAAACAAGATTTTTATGTCAGCTGAATGTACAGCAAGTGTTTAAAAGCATTTCTGCCAAGAAATAATGATTCTCGATTCTGATTCTTTCAGTTGTTCAGGTTTAACAGGTCACAGAGTTCACAAGATAATTTTTTAGCTTGAAAAAGCCTTTACACAGGCCATTTTTATTAATTCACTTAGTTGATATAGTTTAATTTGGTTGCTGTAATGTAACTAGGATATTCAATTAAGAAAGGTTTCCAACTGTAACTGTAAAAGTGAAACTTTCTGAAATAAAACTACAAACAAGTTGTCATCAGTGTAAAAAACAAAGAGCTACAGGTAGATGTGAAACTAAATAAAACAAACCCTGGAACAGTCATGTGACAAATCAATCAATAGTTCTTGTTGAGAATTATTATTATTCTGGATACAGTGGAAACAGAAACTATAAAAAATAATTATATTGTGAACCTGTTTATATTGTGGGGAACATATTATATACATACATGTAATTGGAGTCTAAAGACACAAAAAAAAAACACCACTTTAAAAAGATAATAGACTAACATAAGACCTCTTTACAGTTATTTGACTCATTCTGTGCTAGTGCAACTCTGCGGCGATGACGCGCTGGTGACGACATAAACCAAGATGGCGGCGGCCCGGACTACAGCCGACATTATGTAATAAAGCCTTAAAAGACATGGATATAATGAAAAGAGTGGATGGACAGATGCATAAACATGCGGACTTTCACACGGACACACACGGACTTATTAAACACACACGGACCTCAGTAAACACGGTAAACGGAACAGGCTTCACCGCTCGGGGCACTAGGACCCAGAAGCAGAGTAAGTGCGTCCCCTATCCAGCCTTCACAGGCTGTAATATCATCAGTTTATCATTTTACCAGTTGTTAGAGCTACTGTCTTTACCAGGGAGATAATATTTATTACTGGTGATTGTTTTCTGGAGTTTTACTGGGATTTTTACCGGTGATTAGTTCATTTCTCCCTTGCGCTCCGTGGTCCAAACTGACACCGTAGCCACACATGTATGAGTGTGTCACACACGTCACTCAGTCACATTAAGGAAGGTTGTGGTCATTATACGGGGTGGACTAAATAATGAATAAAGGATTGTTTTATCCCGTTCTTCTCCGTGTTATTATCACATTATAAAAAAGTTTAAAAATAGCAGGAATTAGTGCTGGTCTCGAACGGTCTTGACAGAAAATCCCCAGTCCGGGCAGCCCGAGTCCGAGACAAGACCGAGTCAAAATGCTTCAGAGTCCGAGACGAGACCAAGACCTTTACAATTATTCTATATCTCAGTTAGTTTAAATTTAGCTGATGGCGAAAGACTGTTGACTGACTGAAGCTAGCGTTAGCTTGGGAAAAAAAACTTACCGTGACATTCTTTCGTAGATCAGAAGTAGAGTTCTTGTATGCAGAAATGTGAACTTGTTTCGTCTGGCAAAGACAGCAACGCATAACATAGCTGTTGTTCTTGCACGCCGTGAAAGAAAACATGGACTCTACGGGCTCTATTCTCCAAAAAGCAGTGCAACACAACACAAGACAGCCCAAAAAAATGACATCACCGCCTCCTTTCCTTCAGCCCACCTTCATTCACACAAACACGCTTTTCGCCTCCTCACACGCGGTGGGGGTGTCAGGAACCTGGAGAATACACTTAGGAGAGAAACGCGTAACTGCAGGCGCACAACTTTTGGCTGTCTAGAAATCATGAAACATGGAGTTTTCCCAACACTTCTAAATGTTATTGAAATCCGTGAAAATGATAAAGTTCACTTTTAATTTGAAACACCTTCATTGATAAACAATGTAACAGGTTGATTTGATCAGATTATTGTAGTGTGACTGAGTCACAGTTAAAATCTCTTTCCTTCATCATCATCATCATCATCATCATCATCATCATCATCATCATCTTCACTGTAAAGTGTAACTGAATTAGATGCTGGAGATATGAGGAAATAATTCGGCCGCAGAGCATCCAGTGTAGGAATTAAAAAAAAAATACTTCATGTCTATTAAAACATTCTTAAGTACAAGTTAAATTACTGATTTATAAATACGTATACTCAAAAACTTACATGTACCCATAAATGCAACTCAAATACAGTAACGTGAGCACTTGTAACTTTCAGTCTGGGTATGGACATCAATCAGAGAAACCTACTGTTTGTTCAGAAGATGTTTTCTTTCATTCTTTGTTATTGAAGTCAATCCTTTTATGATCAAAATGATGCACAATTATTTATTCAATTAAGTGGCTCTTAAAGCTCATATTTCTACATTACAAGCTATTAAACTCAAAGTAAAGTTGTCCGGGAGCGATTACTCTGTTTGATAAAAATGCACTTTCATGGTGAGATATGTCTAAGTCCAGGTTTTATTAAAAAGTACCACAGGAAGCAGGATGGGATTAGGTGCATATTGTTACAGCCTCTGTGTCTTTAATCCTCTTGCCGAGTATCCCATCATAAAGCGCAGATAACAGATTTATCTGGGATAATGTCCATGTCGTTACATAGTCTCTTTTCCATTTGGAGGCCAATGGGAGTAATAATCCATCTCTTTTTACAACAAGGATGTTTAACAATGCCAGCAGATGTGCCTGGAAGCCTGAAAAAATGAGGACAGGCTTTCCAGCTGGAAGTTCTAATCTCTCCCCGATCCGTCCGTGCTATGCAGCAGTTCATACGTCTGAGAGCGGGACATTGACCTGTTGTCCCCAACAGTCAGACTCTGACTCTGAGGCTGTAGAGAATGCATTTGATGTGTGTGCTCAGCAGCGATGAACCGTAATGCATTAGAAGTAACCTGTTACTGTAATCTGATTACTTTTCCCAAGTAACAAGTAAAGTAAGGGATTATATTTGAAGAAACAGTAATTATATTACAGTTATTTTCCTGCAAGCAGGCTGCGTTACTAAACTGACTGTTTATCTCACATTTATAGCGATTTTTGGCCCATTTTGAGCAGATTTTTCACTCGTACGTCTGTTTTTGGGATCAGTTCGAGTCTCGGCTAAATCACGTGTAGTATACATGGTGTAGTATACATGGTGTAGTATACATGGGGTCACGAGAAGAGATTAACACCTCACGACCAGCTATGGTCGTAAGAAAATCAAACCTGTTTGAACTCCTGGTCACTCCTCATGACAGTATCGCAGATCAAGCAGCGCCATGGATGGGCTTACCTCAAGCTCTCACACTGCGCATGCGCAAACACCTTATGACTGCTGTAGAATTGACGGGTGGTACTGCCCACATCTGTCAAGCCAGTTCCTGGTCCATCACATCGCCACTTTTCTTTTTTAAAGCTCTTTTTGCTGAGATTCGTGAGTGTCTATCCACTTGTGGATTCTTCTTCTTCTCCTGTTTTAATGGCGACGCTTCAGAGTTCTTCTTCTAATTTGTACTTTGCATTTCCGGAAACAAGACCCAGACGTGTCGTGTATGGACGTACAGTTTGAGCAGTCAGGTTGTGTCAGAGTGTCGGTCCGTATAGTGTGAGAACATGAATCGTGAGACTATGAGTACAACGATTGAAAAAATCATGCAGTGTATCCCCACCTTGAAAATGACGTAAGCGGTGCGAGATCATTGGTAACCAACACACACTAAAATGAAGCGCGAGAGAGAGCATGTCCAAATATCTTGAAAGTACCAACATTACTTTGAGTTTGACTCCGTAAAAGACGACAACAACATGAGCGTCCGCTGTGCACTCTGCGGGGGAAGAAAACTTGTATCTACATAGAAGAATTCCACATCAAATCTGAATAAGCACCTAGCAAGCCGGCACAGGAATGTAAAAGTCATTGAGAAATCCCCAGATCAACATCCACCTCCACCCAGCCAAACTCCAAGAGCTCATCTCCAGCTAAACGGGTGAAAATAGATTTAAGAGCAACAGTAGTTAATGCTGCTGAACTGAAGAAGCTTGTTGCTGGATATATTGTTGAGGACGTGTTGCTAATTTCCACCATAGACTCCGAATCATTACGACGGATCATAGAAAAAATAATGGCCAAAAAAGGCGTCAAGCTGCCACAGAGAAAATCAGAAATATAAGTTGATAGAAGAAAGAGTTGTTTTATTTTATTAAAATTTGGTGGAATGTGCAATAAATAAGTTTAAATGTTCAACAATTTGTTGCATTTAATTTAGAGTCAGTTTCATTTGATTCAATTTTTATTTGTGGAACATGCCAAAATAATAGAATTAGGCTGAAAGGTCTACTGTTTTTGTGCATCACATTTTTGAAAAGTACCTTATTTATATAAAGTAATTAAAATGCCAAGTTACTTTTGAAAATAAGTAATCAGTAAAGTAATGGGATTACTTCCTTGGAGGAGTAATCATTAATCACTAACTAATTACTATTTCCAAGTACCTTGACCATCACTGGCGCTCATGCATGTGCGTACATTTATCTTCAGATGATTCTGCAGCAGTAAAAGTGCACGAAAAACATACAACATCCAATCCAATGAGTCAATACACAAAGGCTTCATGACCCATGGAGGCTTTTGGTAATTACTATTTATTTTTATTCCTTTAACATGAAGTCACTGCAGAACCGACTCCTGTAGCAACTGTAAACACTGGAGAAAAAAGTACTTCATCCCTTTCAAGTGTGTTAATCTCATAAGTTAAAGGGGTTAGAGGGTGTGGCTATGTGATTAACCTGATTCTGCAACACTGCCTAAGGTTGCTGTGATGCTGATGGTAGCATTGGCACCTGCAGGCATTAGAGCAGATTAGGGTTACCTTAGCAAACCCATTAACCAAAAGACTTTTCTTAAGCTCTCAGAGATGAATTATAAATCTCTACAGCTGAGAAACAGCTAAACAGGTCAGACTAATAATGATTCACACCTTGTGGGAACATGCACTAACTTTTCTTGGTTCATTTTGTGTCAGGAACAGATCAATTTACACTTTGCGCAGAAAAGAATAATGAAGCCAGTGTCTGATGCACTGACCACCCAACACAACGTGTCGTAAAAATCTGAGCTTTGCATGCACTGGCCTTGTGGAAATCCACTTTGGCTAGGTTCAGACTGCAAGCCTTAATATTCAATTCTGATTTTTTTTGCTCAGATCTAATTTTTTTTTTGGCAGTTGACGTTAGCATTTAAAATGTGACCTGTATCAGATTCCAGTGTGAACTATATGCAACTCCTATGTGCAAAAGAACAATTGAAATGATGTCTTTCATGCTTTGCTTGTATGGTGGTGTCACCCCATATACTAATTAGTACTGTATATGGGCAGAATGATGATGTGTGTTGGTATAAAGTGATGTCATCATATCAAACGTGCACTAAAACCACTTTGGCCGTTCACACTGAGATTGCATTTTGTGCCCGTATTTACAAAGCGTCTCAGAGTCTCTCAGAGAGCTTCTAATTTAAGCCCTATTCGCACGGGATTAGTTTGACCTAGGGACCACATGTAATAAATAAATGACCCCCCAAAGTCTGCTTTTTACAGTATGTGGTGCATTTGCACGGGATAACTGAAGCCTGAGATTTTGCTGAAATTTACAGACATCTGAAAATGTGAAACTTCGCAGACTTTTGACCACAGCACGGTGCTGTGTTACTGCTAGCGTTAGCCAGCTGTATTAAATAGAAGGCTACAAAAGATTCTTTTTGTTACCGTACATTACGGGCCAATAAGGTTTTACTGGCCCGGGACCCAAAAGGTTTTCTAAACACTCCATTGCAGCCTCCTAACGAATAGGGCTTTAGCTTAAACATTTCTAGCAAAGATTCTTAGATTAAAAGTGATTCAGAAAGTTTCTGAGAGTGATTTTACTCTTAATGAGGAGGTGTGGTTTAAAAAAAGTGCACACACACACAGGAGCTCTCCAGGAGCAGGCTACAGAACCCTTTTTTTTTTATTACGCTGTATTTATTTTATTTATCTGCCGATGAAACTGTGCAAAATTTCCCTTGTGGGACTGATAAAGGTTATCTTTATCTCATCTTATCTTTAAAGCAACAATAAAACAAATACATGTGAGAAAAGCTGTAATGAAGAATTGTGTCCTCTTTTTTTTATTCACCTTTGGTTTTAAACTTGGGTTTATTTTAAGGAGATCAGTAACAAATATATTTACAAAATGTTCTTTTCTTTTAACTCTTTAGCAGAACTTATAAGCTCTAATTTTCATCTAATTGGTGTTAAATGCTGAGTGCAACATCAGGGTTAGGGTAAATTATAATTGTAATTGTGTAAAAATACATTACTGTTGTAATCATAATTGAATTGTAATTGAGTTAAACACTGTCATTTACATTTTAATTAAATGCAAACCTGGGGAACCATGATACAGTTCTATGGCTTATACATACATAGTTAATAATCAATAATATAAATATGTTTCATATCAACTTTTCCCACTACCTGTCAGTTCTCTTAAGGATCATTTTACCATTTAAACATTGAAAATTGAAAAATTGAAAAAAAAAAGGCTCAAGCGACCATACCAAAATTAATAATTCCAATATTTTCATGGATACAGAAGCCTAACAAGGTAACCAAGCGATCATCCAACAAATTGGATGAAAACTGACCCGTTGTCATCAGAGAATAATTGTGATTCATGTTCATTGAACTTTACAAATTGAGAACGTAATTGTACGTACTTTCAGGGGAAATTAATAATTGTCATTTCAATTGTACAAGGAAAAAATGCCGATCACTATAATCATAAATGAGTTGTAACATAGGCCATTTAAAAAGATAATTGTAATTGGAAAATGGAATTGACCCCAACCCTGTTAAACATGCCTAAATTTAAAGTGCATTAACCTTAAAATAATAAGTATGAGCTAATCTTAACAGGTTGTGATGAGTTTTCAGGACCTCGTGTGTCTATCCTGGGCTCTCCTCCATATTCCCACTGCTAATTCTATGGGAGAGAGATTAAAGGAGTAATTCCTTGTATAGGTTTGAAAAGCATGTAGAAACAAGCAGGCCTAAGTGAAACGGTCCTGTGGATCAGTGAACCATGACCTGTGTGTGTGATACCTGCACAGAAACCTCATCAGTGCACTAACACACACACACACACACACGCACACACACACACACACACAAAACAAAACCTCCCTAAAGCAGCATATATCCAGTTTATCTCCTCGTGCTAAGCTCTGATCTGAGCTGGCACGTACTCTGATCTTCCCTCTCCCCATGGCACACACACACACACACAGACGCACACACCCACGCTGCTTTATGTGTGTCGACCAATGCCAGGATTCTGGGAAACATGAGGTGCAGGGCTCTGATCTGGGCGTGGCTCTGGTGGCCCTGCAGGCTTCTAAGTCTGGAATCTTGGCGGGATGTCAACGTTCTGAAGAACAACTAAACACCTGAATACAACATCACTGAATGATGGCAGGAATAGTTAAATGTGAGGTGACCACCTCCCCAAACCAGTCATTTCAGTGCCAGCAGATATAGTTCTCTGTGAAAACATTTTTAAACTAAATACTTTGACTTCCAGTAGAGTGGGTAGTCTAACAACCTTAGGGTTTGGGGTTCGAATTCAGCTCTATCCAAGTCATTGTCGTTGTGTCCGTATGAATTGTGCATGAATGTTGGTGGTGGTCAGAGGGGCCGTAGGCAGCTGGGGCTACAATGTAGCTTACCACCACAGGTATGACTGATATCAATGACAAGTGTGAATGAATAATGATTTCTGTACGCTCTTTCAGTCTCCTCGAAAAAAACGCTATAGAAATTCAAGCCATTATTATTATGCAGATATGCTTAAAAAAATCAGTCATGTTTAGTAGGTCCCATATTGTACCACAGGTTAGTGTAGCTAGACTTGGAGATATGGGTGGGTGGGTGGATGTGTATCTCGCGCAGAGTCTGAATGTTCAAACAACACATTCTTATCTCCGAGATCTCTCAAATCCCCAAAACATGCAAGCTAGTTTTATTCTGTCAGGATCACTTTAGTCAAATTGTTTATTAGCATGCAGTTTAGATATGGCGGTAAGGTTCCCTTCTGGGACCTCTCTGCTCTTTCCTGCGTGGAAACCCCAAAGCAAAAGGAGCTCCCCCTCGCTCTTCCATTAACTACATGGAGAGGCATGAGCAGAGAGAGCGGTTAGCAGGACCCAGTCAAACAGAAGCACAGACGTTAGGTGCCAACAGGAGACACTGTTTAATTAGACAGAAGAGGAGGAGCTGGGGTGGGGGTGGGTTGCGAGGCATTGCGGAAGAAGCGAGTGGAAGTAGGCGTGTTGCAGTAGTTTAAATTCACCGCCGTGACTAAACTCTAACCAGTGGAAAGTATGGAACATGATCAACTGGATGATTAACTGAATTAGGGGATGGATGCTGTCAGTTGTTAACAGCTACTGTCAGCTGATGGGGCTGGGCTAGCTTGACTTCCATGCCATCCTGAACTAACGCAATGCTAAATTTGTCCTAATGGTTGGTCTATTGGTTTATTGATAAAAGGGACCATATAAAGTCATGAACATGAAATTAAACAAGTACATTTTAATCTATAGCCTGTTTGCAGGTTGATGTAAAAGTCTAAGGACATAGAAATATTCCAAATATTAATATATAATATAAAATATATGTAACTTGCAAGAACAAAATATCTATCTATTGCAGTTAAACCAACAACTTCAAATATAGTGTTTCTAATTCACAAAATCGTTGATGTCCAAGGTAAGGTGCTATTGTGAATTGTAAATAATGGTTACAATCTTGCTCTTTTTGCATCTCATTTCCTCTTTAGTAAATGATGATAGTGTTGTTAGATCCCGTATGTGAGCTGCTATTGTAGTCCAAGTTTGACTTGCTAACAAATGCACAAACACATTTCTAAAAGTCAGCTCTGGAGCCTGTTCTTGGTGTTCTATTACATTACATAGACTGACTATTAGATCACATTAGCAGGATATGGTTGTAGCTTGAGGATGCTGAAGTATGAGTAGACGTGCTAACTCTGAGTGAAGCTTGGATCTTAATCCTATGACCTCATGCCCGTCATAACTAGAAAATATCCCAAACAAAGGAGTTCAAATGCTGTCTGTCATACAACTTGTTCAGAGACATTTGCTGACCAACGCAACCAGGCTTCATTAGTTTGACATTGTCTCGCACCTACAAGGCTCCAATGTGCGGTGACCTATGGCTGTAATGTAGACATGGTTAATTATACCATTACTAATTAGACTGTCACTGATGACGCAGAGTAAATGATTGGCATTTGAATCTTTGTGAAAATGGACAGAACAGATTAGAAATGTATGTGATGGAATGGCGCCATGTCCGGGGTGTACCCCCGCCTAGCCCAATGACTAGGGATGTCCCCATACAACCTTTTCACTTCCGATACGATATCAATTTTGCAGCCTTGAGTATTGGCCAAAGCCGATATCGATCCCATACGATATCATACATACTTTTATTACTTAATTTGTAGTGTGGAATGTTAGGAAAGGCTCGATTATTAAAAAAAAAAACAAAAAAAACAGACCCATTTGTTATAAATTAATGGATAACATATAATTAACCTTTAAGAATAGAAATATTCTATGTTTGAATGAAATAAATCAAAAAATAAAATTGAAGATATTAAAAAAATAAAATCTTATCAGATCAGAATCCACGTTGCTTGAGGTCGAGTGTAAAGTTTCCAGTCAGTGACCATACCAGCCTGTCATTGCCCGATCCCGTTAGATCTTGGAAGCTAAGCAGGTCTGGGCCTGGTTAGTAGTTGGATGGGAGACCACTGAGAATCCCAGATGCCACAGTGGGGTGGCAGTCGCTGCAGTGGTATCTGTCATTGTGTCCTTCACCTACATTGCCTAGTATGAACGTAGTGTGTGAGTGAGTGTTGGTGGTGGTCGGAGGCTCCGATGGCGCACTATGGCAGCCTCGCTTCCATCAGTCTGCCCCAGGGCAGCTGTGGCTACAACAGTAGTTTGCCATGCCATCTATGATAAAGCGCTATATAAAATTGATGCATTATTATTATTATTATCATGTCATGTGCTGGTGTTGATCCACTGTGTTTCCTTAGGTCCAAGGTCAACGCAGCCGTCTACCAGGAAGTTTTAGTGCACTTCATGCTTCCTGCTGCTGACCAACTTTATGGAGATGCAGATTTCATTTTCCAACAGGACTTGACACCTGTACCCAGTGCCAAAGCTACCAGTACCTGGTTTAAGATCCATGGTATCCCTGTTCTTGATTGGCCAGCAAACTCACCTGACCTTAATGCCATAGAAAATCTATGGGGTATTGTGAAGAGTAAGATGTGAGACCCCAGACCCAACACTGCAGAAGAGCTGAAGGCCACTATCAGAGCAACCTGGGCTCTCATAGCACCTGAGCAGTACCACAGACTGATCCACTCCATGCCACGCCGCATTGCTGCAGTAATTCAGGCAAAAGGAGCCTCGACTAAGTATCGAGTGCTGTACATGCTCATACTTTTCACGTTTATACTTTTCAGTTGGCCAACATTTCTAGAAATCTTTATTTTTTGTTTTGTTTTTAAGCTAATTTTCTAATTTTCTGAGATACTGAATTTGGGATTTTCATTAGTTGTCAGTTATAATTATCAACAATAAAAGAAATAAACATTTGAAATATATCAGTTTGTGTGTAATGATTGTATACATTATACAAGTTTCACTTTTTGAATGGAAGTACTGAAAAAAAACAACTTTTTTATGATATTCTAATTTTAGGACCAGCACCTGTATACTATATCGGAGATTTTAGATGCAGTCCGATAAAAACCGATACTCGTTTTCTGGCTGATATCGGACCGATATCGGATCGGGACGCCCCCACCTACCAATGACAGCTGGAGATAAACACCAGCAGACCCCCGTTACCCTGAAAAGAAGCAAGCAGGTTGGAAAATGGATCAATTGATGGACTAGAAAAGTAATGTAAATGCATTTAAAACCAACCTCCTCTTTTTCACACAGCAGTGCATTAATCATTGTTGGATAATAAAGCACTGACCTCAGGGTCGTCATTTTGGAGCTGACCACTTCATCACAGAACAATCTGAAGGCGCTGCTGCAGACAAAGGCCCGCCTTGTGATCAATGGAGGAAGAATAAAACTAACAGGAAATGTTTATCTAATGCTCTTCATCACTGTGGGGTGTCAGTCTCCTCCTCTTCCTCCATGTTTTTCATGTCAAGGTGAAGAATCAGATACAACAACAACAGTGGAAATATGTGTTATTGAGCTGGGCGATCAACCTTACAATGATGTTTTTACTCATCACATTGTTAATGTGCACGTGTGTCTGACATTCAGCGTGTTTTACTTTTAGAGGAATTAATCTGCAGCCTGACGGAAACTGATCAATAAAGTGGTAATGAGTCAAATTATAGCAGGATGACAACAGAGCTCCACTGTTAGACCTGTTCTCCTCTGCACTGATGACATCACACACAACATTTCCTACTGTCATCAGACGTTGCTGAATGAATAATAAACACACGTTAGAGAGGATCATTAAATCCCACAGTTTGGGCTGGATTTAAGAAAACTGAGGAGACTCATGGAGTCACTGCAGGACAATGCAGTGGTTTTATGACATGGGTCACATCTGCTGTGGGATAATGACAGGGGTAAGCCAAACGGAACAGGAGCTAAGTGTGTACTTTGTGTGTGTGTGTGTGTGTAGCCGTGCACACACTCATGCATGTGCGTGGATGAGAGGGGAACTAATGGGTCTCCTATGAGCTATTAGCCGTACCTTTAGCTTCCTACTCTGCAATAATAAAAGCCAAGGTCCAAACAGAGACTGCATTACAGTACACTTTAACACACACCATGTAGCCGCAGACAATGATGGGATGTATGGCTGCGTTTTGTGTTAAATACAACAATAAGGAACTTCCTCTGCAAGAGGATTATTGACTAAAAACAAAGGATTTTCATCCCAAGTAATCAACGACAGTTCATTAAATCCACTGATTATTTATTAATTTACAATTTTTATATACATTTTTCTATTATTAATTCATAAGTTTTCTATTTATTCCATTTCTATAATTTTAAAAGTTCTTCTATGCCTTGAAGCTGCTATAGTTTCTGAGAGAACGTCTTGATGTTCTGCCCACAACAGCTCTACTTCCTCCCCTGCCTCTGCCAATCTACCAGAAGCAACGCCTCTACATTTGTGCACGCCTTACAAAACATAACAAAGTCGCATAACTTCAATAACTACACATTTAGTGTTAGAGTACCATAACTTTTGATTAAAACATGTTTATTACCTGTCCACGAGAAATGTCACCGAATTCTGGTCCGTTCGAAATGCTTTTAAAAGCAGCAAAAGTCCCTCCACCTTTGAAAAGCGGCGCCGAGATAAATTATGTTGCGGTCACAAAGACGTTTATCCACAAGTTTTGTACCCGGACTTTTCTTTTGTTTTTTAGTAAAAGCTTTATACGTTGGCAATCGTAGAATGGATAACTGGAGTTTGGGAGTGCTCCTCCATGACCCTATGGTGCTCAGTGATACTTGTTTGAGACGCACTGCCTCGTTTCCGTGCACAGTTTACGCAAAACGCGCACTCACTTTGATTGACAGACCTCGCTCCAGGAAGTCGAGTCGGCAATCGTTTCCATTTGTATAGGGGTCTATAGGACGAAGGCTGGACTTATGTACATTAATTTATATGGATGACCACCGGCAGTAGACCATATAAAAGACTAGATAGGTATTTGTTCGCATTTCAAAAGAATCATACATAAACATAGATTTCTCAGAAACTCTGGATATCAGCTTTAACAGTGTGGTTGCAACATTTGTAAGTACTGTATATACTGTATATGTATGAAAGATTTCCATTGAATTGGGAAAACAAAGATGAGACTGGTGTCCATATACAAGCACATGCCCTGTAAAGTCAATGATGTAGATGAGACAAAAGAAAGAAGTGAAGCTTTAACAGAGTGGGCTTTGAATGGTATTTACTGGAACACTGAGCAAGAGCTTCAGAAAGAATCAATGACTCGTGAATTGTTATTATTGTGGAGTTATTGAATCAAAAAATGCTTGGCTTGGTTAAGCCACGCCCTTCCTCCACACGTACAGACAATACTAAAATGAGCAGAATCCTCCCATGATGTTCACACTAAGGGGAAAAAAAGAGCTTCACAAATAAAGCATTTGATCGTTTTCATCATTACAGAATGAGAATAAGTTTTTACTAAGAGCCCAATCACAGCTTTTGAACTGTTTAGCTTCTATGTCAGCTCAGCAATGCAAACAGAAATCATGAACTCTGTAACAAGTTGCTTGGATTGTTGTTCAACGACAACAAGAAGAAACAATGAAAAGGGTCTTTATATTTCTCATTCTGTGTGTGTGTAATGGGCAGTGATGATAAGATCGTATGAAAACTCCCTGTTGGTGTCAGATTGTGTTCTCCATGTTAAAGAGTCTATATTTTGAACATTTATTGACAACTATTAAGATATTATACACCTAATAAAATATACTAAATCTGCTTGTTTCTCTCTTGTCAGCAATCGTGGATTAATTCAATTAAATTCAACTTCATTACTTTCGAAAACGAAAAAATTTTTTTCGGAAGTTTGTTGGTCAGTTTGTTTGTGTTTGTGTTTGTCTGTTTGTGTACACGATAACTTGAAAAGTAATGAATGGATTTTGGTGATGTTCTGGCTACCAGGGCAATATATATAGATAGATATGTATCCCATTAGGTTTCCTATCCACACTGTGGAACTTCAGCTAAACATTGTTTTAGAACAAATTACAACAAAAGTCATCTGGAAGCGCTAAAAAAATATACAATTTGTAAGAAAAAAGAAAAAAACCCAACAAATCCTCATGAATATGAACAAACATTAGCGACAGTGGGAAAAACAACGAATCCCTTTTAACAGGAAGAAATCTCCAGCAGAACCAGGTTCAGAGGATTCCAACTGGTTTCTGTCAACTGTAATAGTCTGGTGTTCTATCCAAGGGGTGTCTGCTGATAGGCTCAGCATCCGACCCTGTACAGCACATGTCAAAGTCAAGGCCCGGGGGCCAAATCTGGCCCTTTACAGCATCCAATTCAGCCTACAAAAGAGAGCAAAATGTTAAAGAAAACGTGAGTTATTGTGTGTATTACTAAATAAGTCAATTGTAAATATCTCACATTTACAAAATCAATGAAATGCCACAATAGGGGCTCGAAGAATTTCCACACTTATATCACATGAACGCAGCAATTTTTTATCGCAAATTATGGAAAGAAATCCCAATTAAAAAAAAAAAAAATCTTCCAATTTTACACAAATAATTCCACTAAATTACACAAATTGGTTACAAAGTCACAATAATGTTAAAATTGCTCTTTCCCCCCTTTTCTGTGTGGAGTTTGCTTGTTCTCCATGTGCTTACATGGGTTTTCTCTGGCTTCCTCCACCAATTCAAAAACATGACTGTTATACGGTCTCTAAAATTACCCATGAGTGAGTGTGAGGACTCGTATATGTTGCCCTGTGATGGACTTGGTGCCCTTTCCAGGGTGTACCTCCGTCTCATGCCCAATGGGTTGGGAACTTGATAGATGGATGGAAAACTGACCTGAATGAAAAGGTGGGGTTAAAAAAAACAAACAGGTTTGTGTTGTTTTCCTGAGGATTCACAAAGTCCATCACACGTCATTCAGGGTGAAGCTGATCTGACCGTTGGCAGCTGCACTGAGTATAAATCTGTCTGAGCATCAAGCCAATTATGGAGCAGGTCTTAGAGTCCGAGCAGAGTGACCACTGCACCAATCACTGCTGTGTGTGTGTGTGTGTGTGTGTGTGTGTGTGTGTGTGTGTGTGTGGTGATTTACTCACACAATCTATTGAATCCTAGATTCTTCCAATAAATAAAAAAGGAATTAAAAGTGCCTCAGGCAATGACCATCAGTGGGGGTCTGTGTGTGTGTGTGTGTGTGTGTGTGTGTGTGTGTGTGTGTGCGTGTGTGTGTGTGTGTGTGTGTGTGTGTGTGTGTGTGTGTGTGTGTGTGTGTGTGTGAGAGAGAGAGCACAGGAGGGAGTCATAGACACACAGTAATCCTGTGAGTAATCGCAGGGATTCCCATCAGCAGCAGCAGCAGCAGCACTGGGAGCCATCGCAGCTTTATTCTTCTCCCCCACTCACACACACACACGCACGCTGTCACAGCGGCTGATAGTGAGATCACTCCCTGGATGTCAGGCTCTGAACTTGTTCCCTGACTGTGGAACCCTGTGCGCCTCTGGGCAGGGTGGAGCAGAGCTCTCCAGTGCTCAGCGCGCACGGCGCACAGAGCAGAGCAGGCAGAGATGGTTCCGGTGTCAGCATGTGAGCTCCACCTGTGCTAGAATGGCCGCTAATCTCGCAGGGATCTGTGAGGGATGGCGGCTTTTCTCCATCACCACCACCACCATCACCAGCCGAGCGCAGACCTCCGGCGGCTCTTCCACCGGTTCACCATCGCGTCTTCTCTGAGCATCATCTGCTTCTCTTTGGTCTATCTACTTACTGGATGCTGTGAGTCGGAACTCACGGAAAACTCTGATTTCAAGCCGCCCACAGGTGACTTCCTCGCGGCATGGCAGAGGAACGCGTCCGATGGGGCTGAGGAGGGGGCGTTTCCCAGCGGTCAGCCGGGCCTGGAGGGGAACAGCTCGGGGAAGGAGTGGACGGCCACCCGAAGGCTTCCTCAGGTTCTGATCATAGGGGTGAAGAAGGGAGGTACCAGAGCTCTACTGGAGTTTCTGCGGCTCCATCCAGATATCCGCGCCCTGGGGTCCGAACCGCACTTCTTTGACCGGCATTACGCACGAGGATTGGACTGGTACAGGTACGCATTACGCATTACGCACGGAATGTATCTTCACATAGACAGTCAGTTTGCAGTAAAGTTCGCAGTCATCTCTCTTTTTCTCATTTTGTGACACATTTTAACCAGACTTTGCTTGTTTTAAAGGAAATAAAAGGCGGGGGGCACAAGTTGAAGTGGCAGCAAACTTTAAACTCCGACTCCAAAAGTTTTTCAGGTTTTAAATATTTCAGCCCTCACAGGAGAGCCAATTATGAGCCTCTGAGTAAAGGGATTCCTGCATACATCTGCATACCCGAACACATCCAAGGCCATATTCCACAGAGCTTTAATTTACCATCTGGCTGTGCCAATCTGTGCGTGTGCGTGTGTACAGTGTGGGGACGGAGAGGAAGGAAGGCCTCACAGCAGAGTAATCATGTCTGGAGCTGGAGCCAGATGTTACTGTTGTCATGTGGCTCTGTGTTCTCAGAAAAAGCTCCTCCACAAACTTAGAGATGCTCTGAAGGCGCGCACACGTGCACGAGGCTGGCCCAGGATAATGAGGGAAGGGTTCACAGTGTTTACAGCAAGCATCAAAACACAAACAGAAGCTGGGAGACATAACCTGACATGATGAGCTGAGTTTGCAGCTCATCATGACATGTATAATGTTTTTTTTTTTTTTTTTAAATTCTATAATCAGTGTTTGCTAAGTTACTCTAAACTTGTGATATATTTGTATTACAATATTACTGTTTTTTTTTTTTTTTTTTTTTAAATTTAACTGAGTTAAACTACTTTGAGCTACAAACACTAATTATATCACACTGTTAGCGTTTGAATAACATCAGTATAAGTGTTGTTTCAAATATTTCTGCTGTTTCAGGAGCAGAAATCTCGTTTTTATTCCTCTTAAGTTATATTTAACTATAATAATCATCATTTCTTTCCTCAAATAATTGCAAACAGTGAGAAAACAAAGCAAATATGCACTAAAATTTAATATTCATGTCACTTTAATTGTAACTAGTAATATATTACCACTTTTCACTTTTGTAATGAGTTACACTACTGAGTTTCTTCAAAAAGGAATATATTACTGTAATATATTACAAAAAATAACTAGTTACTCCCAACACTGCATATAATACACGTTTCATGTAACAACATGGGGAATGTAAAGCACTCAAAAGAGCAGAGTTATAAGTTTTTCTATTAAGGAATTAAAACTTTTAAACTGTTTTGAGTCTAAAATGAATGATTGTAATGTTGATCAGTCTGGTATATTTACTGTATTTATTTGAACACAAATTTGTTTTTGGGTTCAGCAGCAGTGTGTAGTAATGGTAGGCAAGGCCTGGGCAGAAAAGTCTCTGTTGAATTTGCATGTTCTCCCTGTGCTTTTGTGAGTTTATATGTTGGTCCTTTAACAGACATGGTGTACAAGAAAGAAAGAAAGAAAGAAAGAAAGAAAGAAAGTGAATAGAAAATGGATGCATGGATGTTTTTGGGTTCCTTTAAAGCATTCATCCATCTGGGCAGATAGAGCCCCAGTCCATCTATAACAAATATGTTTGAAACAACTCAGAATTAAAATGAATTTGACCCAGCATTTGGGTAAAGAATATAACAAATAAATGCAGTTAAATTTACCCAGATTTGCAATGAATTAGACCCAGCATTTGGGTTCAACTCATCTGTTGAGTGGCACTGTCTTGCTTATCCATCTTGCTGGTTCAAATTAACTATACTAACCCATCAAAAAATGGGTAAATTAAAAATAACCCATTTTGGGTTATTTTTAACCCACAAACCTGTTTTGAGGTTAAAGGACTAAAGTTTGATTTGATTTTAGCTGCAATAGAGTAAAAAAAAAAAAAAAAAAATAGTTTAGTCTTTTGTGATGCCCAATTTTTCCAACCTCCTTCAAACACAATGATCAATACACAGCATGGATAACACATGTAACACATTTTATAAAACTGGTTTATCAAGTTTTATCAATACATATTAGAGAGAGAACAACAATGCTTCATTCTGTAGAATTAACCTAAAAGTATTATTATTATCTTTATTGTTTTTAAGAATTTTCTTTAGGAAAAAATGCATTTTCCATTGTCCTGATGAGGTGCACCAGGTCACTTATGTCTAGATAAGATAGTTCTAGATAAGGTAACACCTGCAGAAACTGATCTAAATATGATGGATTAAAAATGCATCCAAATCTGGATTTGCAGCGCTGCAATAACCAGCTTAGATTTTTATCACTCGAGCTCAATATTAGCATCAGTTGAGCCTAGGGATCATGTTTAGCATGTCAGCAACAATTCAACATAGTCCAGAGATAAAGTAAGCGGATAAATGTTTGCATGGTGGCTGAGAAGGCCTCTGATGCAGACAGAGATCTATATGTGACAGCAGATTGTCCCCTTCCCCATCAGGCCAGATGGGCTTCTACATGTGGAGCCACTCGACATCACTGTCAGCTCAGGCAATTGACCTTTGACCCCAGGTCACTTTACACACGAGTTAATGATGTGGTCACAGCACTTCATAACACACAGCACACACGCCGTGAACAAAGAGCTCTGCCTTTGTCTCCAAAAGTAGACAAAAAGAAAAGAAACCAAATGAAAATGTAAAGAAAGTAAATGAAGAAAGAGCAGATTTGAAGAGAATTTCATTTTCTCACAGAGAATTCAGTGAAAAACACTTTGCACTGGCTGCTAAACAGCTTGAATAACATTAAAGATCTCACTGATTGTAAGAAATGTCCCCATGCATGGTAGGGTGTGTTCTGTATTTGGATGTATTACAGGATTGAGTTGAATATGATAGTAAAGTCCTGACAGAAGCAGCCATCAGCCAATGTAATGGTCTTAGACTGCTGCTGTCACAGTTAATGACGTTGGAAACAAGAGGACAAAGATCAATAGTGGTGTAGATGTGCAGAAAGCTAGAATTATTGTGTCTAAAAGACTTGTTACAACACTGTGTCAAAACTACTAAGAATGTAGGGTTAGAGTGTCCAGACAAGGTGCTGGAACCATTGATGTTTGGTGTAATGCTTTATTATTCCAAAGGTTTAATTTAAATATTAGAGATGGATGAAGTCCACCGATATTATTGGCATAAAACGGCAATCGGTTGATATTGGTATTTGTTTTTCCATCAATACTGGAAAGCTGATATCAAGCTTTGTTATATTGAATTCACTTTGTTTATGATGTTACAGACTAGTGCTAATAGTATTGGGAAATAATTTTGTTTCAGTTTCCCACTCTGATCTTTCAACATGGGTCATTTCTAGGGGTGTTGAAAATGATTCAAAATGTCACCATATCAATTTTTTTAAACTAACCTTTCTTTTTCTTAACCTTCCTTTAACCAGGAAAGTCTTCTCCACTGCAGGAGACATTGTAACTGCACAAAGAAGTGCACTGAATCCTGGGCGTGTTGACCAGCTTGTGTTTATTCAAAAAATCTAAAAAGAAAGTAGTAACTTTCTGCATTTATTTGTTGTTCTAGGCATATACCTCAGTTAAGTTGCACTAAAGTCATGTTGCACTAAAATCAAAGTTGGTTTAAAAGCCACAGGCAGATTGTATGTCATTTTTTTATTTTAAGTTGTTCGCACATGGCATGTTAAAGCCAATGTTTTGAGTGTAAAATATGCCAATAAAATATATTTCATACATAATGTTCCTATGAAGGTGTACACATTTACAGATTAGTTGTTTCTTTTTTTTAAAAAAAATTGCAATAATCGCCTTATACTTTAATATCGGGATATATAGCATCGTATCGTATTGTGTTGTGACTTATGTATTGGTATACGAATCGTATCACCAGATGCCAGGCAATACACAACCCTAATAATTTCCTCTAGTACCGGAACTTCATTCTACGACACGTCAGACCTGTACGTGTTTTCAGTTGGTAGACATGAGTGTTCACGCAGCGTTTCATCACATTGACCTTTTTACACTGTAACATAGATTGTTTCCTGTTTCGTACATGTTTGACTAGCTCACAGGCTAACCGCTAAGCTAACTTGCTAGATCTGTTAATCGACCTACACCACATGTATAAACTACGTATATGTGATGCGCGAGAAATCCAGGAACAAGTCGGCATGAAAGAAACTGAGAAAAAAACCAAAAAAGGGATTTGTGTTTTTGCAAAATATGCTGGTTGAAGTCATAAAACAAGAACTCCACGCTTCAAATTACAGTATCAAAGATTTTTAAAAGTTAAACTTTGTGTTTGAAAACTGCTTGTTTTAGTGCTGAGCGGCTTCCTTGTTTGAGGGTGTGGAAATCCAATAGCTGATCAACATACAGATTGTCTTTGGCTATATATTCACTCTTGCACATTGTAGTAAAACACATGGCTACTTAAGCATCTATTCTAAACTCAACTTTATTTAAAGGGGCAATATTATGAAAAAAATGATTTTACAATGGTTTTACTAGTGATATACATCCCTTTAGCCTCATTCAGAAGTTGAAAAAGTTCTGTTTTCTCTCTCCTTTGTTATTCCACATTTTGTAAAAAGTCAGCTTTAAACCTAATGGGAACTCCTCCACCTGACAATCCTGGCTCCTCCCTCTGAAACTACCTCATAGCTAAAAGAAACACTGCGGTTTATTATAGAATATATATTATACTTTATTGTCATATCTAAAGCGACATACACAAAATGTGTTCTCATTCATTTTACCCCTCTCTGAGCAGCAGTGGGCAGCAACAGTGTAGCGCCCGGGGAGCAGTTCCACTTTTAGTAGCCGTTATACCGCCTCGTATCTACATAATCTGACGTGTTTGTGACCCAATGCGACGCAGTGGTTGGACGAAACAATGGACTCACCTTGAATGGACTATTCCTGTAAGAAAGCGATGTAGCAGCTCCGGTGAGTGTTTGAAGCAGCTGACTCAGCTGATTGACTCTGCTGCTGCTGCCGCACACACACCCTGTAACAGTGTTTGTCTGACTCACAATCACAATAGCCGCCTAAATATCCATGTGTTTTACTGTGATGTGCAGTTTTTTGGCTGAAAACAATAACAAGAGTGTGTGAATAGCAAAAGAAAATCGCTAGTGATCAGCTGTTGTGTGGAGTTATGAATATGCATAAGTAGGCCTCAAAACAGCCTGTTTTTAGAACTGCTCAGAAAGTCACTTTTCAGAAGGCTAAAACTCTGGAAAACTGGTGAGTTTGGGAAAATTAACCTCAAATACTATGTTGTTGGTGTTCTTAGAACAAATGGAGATGGTTTAAAAATAGCATGATATGGGACCTTCTGATTATGAGTCTGACTAATGCTGCTTTATAATGTGTGCAGCAGCTGCGTAAATCATATCTAAAGGCATAAAACTAAAGCTTTTTTGTCCTCCTCACCTCTTCTGACCACAGAAATAATCCATTTAAGATGATAGTTCACTGTTTTTTCTGCAGCTTCATTGCATTGAGTCACAAACAACACGTTAGCTCAGCCGATAAATGTTGATACGAGTAGAGCACAGCTGCTAAATGGGAAACTGTTTCTGAATGTTTGCGCTGTGCTTCATTTCAACTTTATACAGAAGGTAAGGATATTATTTGTGGCTTTGAATTGCATTGAAACGGTTCAAACGGTTATTAACAATAATTGATGGGAGTTTGGGTTAATTCAAAGTCATGCAAAGTGCAGACTAGTTTTGCACCCTCAGCTGGCTGCTATGAGGTGACAAATACTTAAGATTCTTTGAAGACCATTTTCTCCCTTTTTCATGGTTCTCACATGGTGCGTCACATGTTGATATCATTCACCTGCTGTTCTCTAATATTCCTGTCGCAGGGTTCTGCTGGTGCAGTGTGGACCACACCCTGGTCTGGATCAGTAGATTTACTGAACAATATACCATTGCCAATGCTAAATGAACATGTTTATTGCACACTTAATGTATTCAGAAAGATTTACAGTGTGTAGTCTTCAAGCACAAATTATAGTCATTCATATTTATACTTAATATCTCTGAGCACAGTCAAGTTAGTATCAGCTGAACTAGCAACAAAGTGTTAATGATCATTAAAGCTGCAGTGTGTAGAATTGTGAGAAACAACAACGCTCCACCCTTCCCTCCCTATTTCCAAACCTATTGTCCCTTAACGGTATCCTTGTGAACGTGCATAACTGGGGAACTCTTACCTGGGGTTTCCACTGGATACGTCTCCGCTGCGCCACGGCACTGATCCGGTATTTCGCCGCTGTCCGCCATCCGGTAATTCACACCGGTTGCGTTTTGAGTGCGCAGCGGTGCGCTCTGGTTGAACGAGTGTGATGTCACGAGACAGAGCAGTTCTCACAATATTTATATAATCGCGCGAGAACGCGGTTAAATGTATGTGTTATAAACACAACAATAAACAGACAAACAGGTCAGTGTTCCTAACAAAGGAGAACAAGAAGGTTGGACTCTGGATTTGTCATAGACACATTTTTTAGCAACAGCCAACAGAGAAGAGATAAAACTGCACCAGTAAAAAATTAACTAAATCAAAGTTGCTGCAGTTTACAGTGTAGTTACAGTATGAGAGGAATCAATATAGTGGATGTGAATTTGTTTTTACACATTATGACGTTTTGGTGATGTATTTACTTGAAATATAATCTGAAGTGTTTTATTTTGAAAAGTAACCCGATATTTTATTGCGGAGTACGTGCTTAATTTCCTGTTTAGCTTCATTTGCTCTGTGCTGATTGATGCGTTGTGCTCCGGTGTCCGCCAGAAGTAGAAGCCCTGCGTATATCTGGCGCAGGGCACCGGACTGTTGTAGCTGGGAAGGAGCTGACACGCACCGCAGCGGACCCGGTGGAAATGAACACATAGACTAAAATGGAAACCTATCAGCTCCGGTGACGCTGCGGTGACGTTCCGCAGCGGAGCCGCATCCAGTGGAAATTGGTGGTCAGTGACTCTTTTCTCAAGAGACACTAGTGACAAATCTAGGGACTTTATCTCACGTTAATGGAGAGTTTTCTTATGTTTTAGAGACTCTGACATGAAAGCACGTATCACCCTGTAATTACTGCCCTGAACAGCAGCTGCTCACCTGCGCTTCTCCTCCGCCACACCGCTCACACAGGCTGCTGCAGCGATCCACACTCCAAAATTAATGGTGTCTATTCTCTCCACCTTGGATGTGATTCTCTTTGGATTAAGCATGATTTATCCCATCTGTCATCACTCTCTCTCTAAAACCAGAACGTGGGGCGGACCCTGCGCCTCTTTAGAGTCTGTTCCACCTGAGTATGTTTGGGACTTGTTGCTTTTCTGCGTCGGTCTTCCTTTTTACGCTTGCTCTGCCATGTAATTGTTGTGCCTAACACCGCAATGGAGACTTCTCCTGCTGGAACTTTACTACAGAGGACGTGAACGCGCATCGACTTTAGTCAGGCAGCCAATGGTAGCACCCCAAAACAGCTCATGGAGCACTCTAAGCCAATCTCTGATTGGCTGAAAAGTCTTGTCACGCTCCTGGATTTTATAAAGCTCAAATAAAGAGCCAAGAGACTGAGTTAAAGTCCAGTGTTGTCTTAGAACGCTTTGAATATGATCATTGGTGATTATGTGGTTTTTGACCAAATTAAGCCAAAAAAACCCCTACATGCTGCAGCTTTAAGTGTGTCAATAAAGAAAGTGTGTGCACAATTACTTTAAAGTACTTTCACAATTTGTTTGATACTGTGAGTGGTTTGTTAAATCACTCAAGGTCAGACTATCTTTGCATGTGTTGAAGCGTGCAAGTTTCTAATCATGTTCTTATGGTTGTTTACGGACACAGTTGGTGATGGTTTTTAAAAAGTCTTGCATTGCTTAATGAACAAAACACAAAACTAAATTAAATGAAACACATTAATGCCTGATTACTAATGAATCATAATTAATCAATTTATCAGTGTTTGACTTAGCCTTTAAAGCGGACATATCATGGTTTTAAATCCTTCCTTTTTACATATAAATCATACAGTTGTGGTCTATATAAAGCGGAACTGCAATGCTTGGGTCTGAATTCCTCATTATTATAGCTCCACCCCTTTTCTACCCTTTTCTGATGTGCTTCTAAGAGCAACTCGTTTTGGTGCGGTCTCTTTAAATGCAAATGAGACACTTCATACCCCGCCCCCTCTCCATGTTGCAGAGGTGATACTCAGTTCAACTCCACCCTGTTCGGCCATTTTTGTAGTTTGATAGAGATACGGCTATGTAGCGGCGCAGAAACTTTTTATTCACACGTTATTTACAAAATGTCAACAACAGAAGACTTGTCCATCCAGCCTTACATGTTCGAGCCAGAGTCGGACCCGGCGGAGCGAGATGAAAATGATGATGAACCTGCAGAACCCTAACAAGTGAGCTAACACAAGCACCGAGCTAACGCTAGCGCCAAGCTAACGTCACGAAATGCATTTTAATACAGTCTTTTCAGAGAAAACAACGGCAAAATGAAATGACTAATGAAAACTTTAGACTTAAATAACGTAGGCCATATCATCAAGGATCTAAAACGACCACACAGCGCTAACATATGAAGACAGTGCAACCTGCTAATGCTAACAAAACAATGACAGGGACGTCTTATCATCACACTTTTTAGCGTTATTTACAGCTTACCGAAGTGCTCTGTTCATCGTCTCCAAAGATAGAAGGAATTGACCCCTCAATCAGACAAAGTCTTTTGGCAAATCCTTCTTTATACTGGCGGAGGTTGCTGAAGCAGTCAACCTTGAAGTGCTTCGCGCACACAAAAATGACCTTACCCACAGATGTGGGTACATTTCCATAAAAAATAAAACTCAACCAGGCACTTTGAAATGGTTCTGATGCTGGGAGACGGTGTAATGAAGCGTGTGGGTTACTACATCCAACAACCGAACATTTTGACTTATCCTCTCGTAACTTCTGCATCCTTGAGCTTGGACTACAAAATAAAATCGAGAAATAAAAATGGTGGATTGCTCGAAGTGTTGGACCTGGAGTTGATGTCCTAATTTGGCAGTTCCGCTGCAAATACTGTGATGTAATAGTTCAAAAAACGTAACAGAGAATAGAAAAATCGAAACAGATTGAAAAATATGACCAAAACAGAATATAAAGATAACAACGGAGCACCTGAAGAGACTAATTTGAACTTTTCTGTACTTCTATATTTAAGGGCTAAAAAAGTGGATTTAGCATGACATGTCCCCTTTAAAGACAATTACAGCACATAAACCATAATATGCTTTGTCTTCCCTGATACAAACATAAAGCAGCATTTAGCGTGAGCTCAGTGGTTTGAATCAGAGATGCACTGATGGTGTGTGGATGTTAGTGCAGAGATGAGCCCTGAGATGGACTTTGAATTTTCTCTTTGCTGTACTATCTGAGATCGATGGTATTATCTCCTAGCTCTGACCTTGGGTTGACTCCAACATTAGAGCAGTTAGCTGTGGTCAGCTCGGCTTCTGTTACAATTAGCAGGAAGCTTTATCCAACATGGACATCACGCCCCCCACCCGCTCCTTCCTCTCCTCCTTCTATTGCATACGCACACAGGGGTCAAGTTACATACAGCTTCTTCCTCTCCAGAGGAATCCATTAAAACTCACATCTCACTCCTGACCATTTTCTCCTGAAAGGCAACGTGACAGGCTAACGATGGAGGAAGAAACAGCAGCGATAAGACGGATGACGGAGAGGCTGTAAGACGGGGGTGAGGTGGAGGTTAAAGGGTGAAGTTAGTGTTGCCACAACCTCACACATCATTCTCCACTGACCTCTGCTTCAACCCCAGGGACTGTCATCAGAAACGTGTGTGTGTCTGTTCAACCCAGTCTCAGTCAAAGCGTGTAATAACTACGCTAATCGACTGCGCTACGCATAGCCACTTCACACAAACGCCTCGAAAAGCATAAAATGACGACGCATCTGGCCAGTCTTTACTATGAGCATACTTCACGTTCTCATTGCATCTTTAGCAACACCATAGCAACAGGAGAAAGCAGAAAGAATGTACGTCAAACCCAACATTGTATACATGTATTTATTTATTTATTTATTTATTTATTCAGTTCATTTCCGACATGGTTGCAATCACATAAATTCATTTTGTCATTCAGAGCAGAATCACGTTTTTTTTTTTTTTTTTGCATGCCGGAAAGGGCGACGGAAAAAAGCATTATGCTTATCCAGATCCGTCCCCTGATTTGAACGCAGATAATTTTACATCAAACCTCGTAAACCGAATAGATGCTAGGGCTGCTCAATTAATCAAAATTGTATTATTACACCCAACGTTTACAAAAATAACATAATCGAGAAAAAATTATAATTAGAATATTTTTTAAAAAAAATATGTTTTATTTGCTAAATAAAACAAACCCACTATTTTGGACATCTACAAAGAATAAAGCTTGACACACACATGTTATTAATACTAACTTTGAGTTGTTTAATCCATGCACATGCAAGCTCCTCCCCTCCGCCCCGCCCCTCACATGAGGAAAGTTGTTGCTAGTGGTCTTGAAATATGGCAGGAAAAACGCAGCAAAAAACACTTGGTAAACAAACAAGGCAAGTAAAGTGAACATACTTGGTTTTAGTGTTTGAATGATTTTATTTATGTTTAAAGAATATATTTTATGTTTTTTTGTACAAAAAAGTTTGGTTGACAAATAATCGTCAATTATGACAAAAATAATCGTGATTATCATTTTTTCTATAATCGAGCAGCCCTAATCGATACTAGAAATGTTATCAAAATAAAGCTACAGCCATAAGCTCTCTTACTAGCAACTTCCAGTGAAAATATTTGTCATTTAAAAAAATGTATTGGGCAAAATAAAATCTGCCAATATGCTTTAGAAAGTCTACCCGTGCGGTGATTTGTAAATTTTAATTTGTCATATTTAGGTTATAAGAGAATAGTGAAAATTGTGTGGAGTGATGGGGGAAGGTTGGTGGAGACATCAATTATGTATTAAGTTAAGGGGCAGAAATATAATAATTTTATTATTCTGCTCCTTTCCAATCATAAAAATGTTTCATTTGGACTGTAATATTATTTGATGTAAATGGGGAATTTATGTTGGTTTATATGTTCATGAAAGGAACAAACAAATAAATACAATTTAAGGAATATCCACCATTTACATGTTTCTCAACTTGGCTGACTCAGCAGTCACGTGACCTGAAGTATACCTATTGAAAAAACTGGGCAGATGATGCGTGCATAGTCTTTGAACGCTTTCGGAGGCGTTTGCATGAAACTACTTTAAGATATCAGGCTACATTGTAGCTTGTGTCCAAAAAAATACATTTTAACAACAATCTCAGAGATTTCTCTTGGTTTTATGGTTTGCAAAGGCTAACAATCAGATAGATTTGGTGTTATTTCAATCATCAGGCTATTTTTAGTCCACATTGGTAAAACAACAACCTGTGGCATGGTTAGTATTATTTACATACAGAATTAATGTCTAGTTTTCATAGTTTCGCAACTAATGAATTTAATCAGTAAAGAGAGGTTTGGAATAATTTGTGTTAACATCGTCTGCTGAGTTATTATTGTAACAGAAACAGCTGATGTGGCAAATATGTCATGTATGAGTAAAGTGAGCCAAGCGAGATGGATCATCTTTTCTATTATTTTCTATTATTACAATGGTTTAGTTACATCTTTCTCATGTTAATAGATTACTTTTGATTCAATCAAGGCATCTATAAAAGTGAATACAGATATAGATATAGATATAGAGCATGAAAAGTATACAATAGTACAACTATTTGTTGACAACTATTTATTAGTACAAGAAACGGTAGCTGATGTGGCTACAATTAAAATATACCGACATTTAACCACAAGAACACACTGAAATTAACCATTCAAATTTTGGTTTTTAAATCCAACAATTGAAAGTAATTGCCATTAAATCTTTGCAGAATAGCCAGCAGAACATGTGGTTTGAACTGGGTTCAGTGGACTGGGTTTACAGACACATAGTGGAGGATTTTATCACTGGTTTGCTGATATGTTGGGGGATATGATTCACACTATTATTTTATTATGTGAGTGAATCATCTGCAGCCTGCCCATGTCATGCTAAGGTTGAAACTGAAAGAAGTGATGGGATTTGTGCAGCTGGACTGGTTGTGCTGGTACTTTGTGTGAATGGGGTTCAGGTGGGCTTGGTCCTGTACTGTACTGGAGGGAGGCGATCACCATAAAGCCCAGACGGGTGGAGCGATCAGGCTCTCATTAAGGCCTCCCCCTGGGGCTCGGAAGGCAAATGTAGGGCTAGGGGTGGAATGGGGGCCTCTTGATGATGGATGTCTCCTGGAAGTGGACAGGGCAGCGGCACAAAGGGCCAAAGCCTCCTAATGGTCACCCTTAACTGACGAAGTGGATGAGGGCTCACATTCATGCACGTGTGTGAACGTGTGTTTGATTCCTACATGAGCAGCACGCTGTAAACACAGTCAATGTGTGGCTGCTTTCTGATTGGTTCCCATCTGTTTGGACCAAACTACAAAGATTGCGTGAGCAGCTTTTCCATCTTTGATGAGGTCTGGCTCCATGTGATGAGTATTCACACACGCTGACACAGCGTGGGGCTGATGGCTTCCCCAGCCTCCACCTGCCTCGCTCCGTCCCAGCTGAGGCACATTTACATCCCCTCACCGTCATCCCCGTTCCCTCTTCCTATACTTCTACCTCAGCCACGCCCACTCCCACACAGTTAGCCTAAACCCTCACCGGATCAATAGCCAGGGGCCTGAGCTGGCCTTGGCTAACTCACCAGGGAGGTGTGTGGACATATTAGAAGATGAATAACAAAAGAAAGCTTCCTCAAAGGCAGCAGAGGCTTATCATAATCTGTGGGATAATCCCTGTGTTCATCATCCTGGATGTTTGATCCCACTCAGTAGTAAATGAGCAGTATAAGGAAGTATCTGAAACAGGGCTTTAAACTGCCAATTAATTGCTCTGTGTCTCATGGGCTCATATCCTGTGACACACGTTGTCTCTGACAGACTCTGGTCCCCTGACAGTGTTTGGCCTCAGGTTGAAACCCTTCTTCACTCCCTTGCAGGGTAGGACGCCAATCGAAACGCGACTGTGGCCACGTTTACATGGGAGATTTAATTCCCCTTTAATTCAGAATAAAAGTTAAATCCTCTTTAAACTGACTTTGTAAACATAAACTTAATTCCGAATGAACATTTTAATTGCTGGTTTATTCCAATTTTATTTCCAAATTAAATAATTCCTCAATCTTGTAAACACTTATTTGACTTTAAGTTAATTCCGGTCGTTCTGAGCATGCTCCTGCTGTCGTGATGACGCGCTCGCGATGACATAATCCAAGATGGCCGCCGGACTCGAGCCAATATTATTTATTTAATAAGAGCCTTGGAAGACATGGATGTAATGAAAAGAATGGATGGATCTCTCTTCTCCTGCTTAGTGGACGAAAGTGAAACCATATGGAATTGTCCAGCTGCTGCTTCAAAACTACAATCAAAATTAAAGTGAAAACAGTTCCTATTACTGTATGTGGTCTTCTATGTTGTAGCTGAAAAGAAAAAGGTTTGTTGTGTGTTTTTTCCAGATAGATGTGGGTACGTCACCTTCGCCCCCTGTCCAATCTGAACCCTTCCCAGTGTAATAAAGCTGAATAAACCCGTTTTCCATGTAAACATCAATTCTGAATTATTTCCATGAACACAAAGCAGAACACTTTAATGCAGAATAATTTAATTGGGAATTATTCATGTAACCTTAGCCTGTAGGGCTAAAGTCATTCCTCTTTAAACAGGACGCTTCATTTTCATAATGATTCGTTGGTGTGGTCTGCATTAAAGGGGACATATCATGCTAAATCCACTTTTTTAGCCCTTAAATGCATTTTGTTGTATATTTAGAGTGCTTAGAAGTACAGAAAAAATCAAATTAGTCTCTTCAGGTGCTCCGTTGATATCTTTATATTCTGTTTTGCTCATATTTTTCAATCTGTTTCGATTTTTCTATTCTCTATTACGTTTTTTGAACAATAACGTCACAGTATTTGCAGCGGAACTGCCAAATTAGTACATCAACTCCAGGTCCAACACTTTGAGCAATCCGCCATTTTTTATTTCTCGCTTTTATTTTGTAGTCCAAGCTCAAGGATGCAGAAGTTACGAGAGGATAAGTCAAATGTTTGGTTGTTGGATGTAGTAACCCACACAGAACCTTTTCAAAGTGCCTAGTTGAGTTTTATTTTTTATGGAAATGTACCCACATCTGTGGGTAAGGTCATTTTTGTGTGCGCGCAGCACTTCAAAGATGACTGCTTCAGCAACCTCCACCAGTATAAAGAAGGATTTGCCGAAAGACTTTGTCTGATTGAGGGTTCAATTCCTTCTATCTTTGGAGACGACGAACAGAGCACTTCGGTAAGCTGTAAATAACGCTAAAAAGTGTGATGATAAGACGTCCCTGTCATTGTTTTGTTAGCATTAGCAGTTGCACCATCTTCATATGTTAGCGCTGTGTGCTCGTTTTAGATCCTTGATGATATGGCCTACGTGATTTAATTTAAGTCTAAAGTTTTCATTAGTCATTTCATTTTGCTGTTTTTGTCTTTGAAAAGACTGTATTAAAATGCATTTCGTGACGTTTGCTTGGCGCTAGCGTTAGCTCAGTGCTTGTGTTAGCTCACTTGTTAGGGTTCTGCAGGTTCATCATCTTCATTTTCATCTCGCTCCGCCAGGTCAGACTCTGGCTCGAACATGTAAGGCTGGATGGACAAGTCTTCTGTTGTTGACATTTTGTAAATAACCTCTGAATAAAAAGTTTCTGCGCCGCTACATAGCCGTATCTCTTCTATCAAACTACAAAAATGGCCGAGCAGGGTGGAGTTGAACCGAGTGTCACCTGGAGAGGGGGCGGGGTATGGAGTGTCTCATTTGCATTTAAAGAGACCGCACCAAGACGAGTTGCTCTCAGAAGCACATCAGAAAAGGGTAGAAAAGGGGTGGAGCTATAATAATGAGGAATTCAGAACCAAGCATTGCAGTTCCGCTTTATATAGACCACAACTGTATGATTTATATTTAAAAAAGAAGGATTTAAAACCATGATATGTCCCCTTTAATATGAGGAGTAGGAAACGACTGGCCCCAGGTGGATCAATTACTTACTGTGACCCAAAACTTGGAATAAAATAAACAATTTACTGCAATTTACTGACGTTTGACAGTAAGTCAAACATCTCTCCAATTACTCATCTTTAACCAAAATCTCAAAATAAATATACCATCCAGAATAAAGATAAGTGACTAAACTGGGACCCACTCTCTTCCTAACCTGGTATTTTCCAGTATAGAGCATTAGCATCAGCTTCTCCCAACGTGCACTCCTTGAAGAAATAGACCTGGAGGTAAAGAATTAAAACGAAGCCTTTCTAGATTTTCAAAATAAAACAAGAAAACTAAACTTCCTTTGTAAATGTGTCCATCTTCCTTCATTGAGGGCAGAGCTTTACATTTATCTCACATACTGTTACATACACAGTGACATGTAACTTTTACACTAACCACCCACATAGAATTTTCTACATTGAGTTTTAATGATCTGGAGGTGGTGGATTTAGAGTCCTACAATGTAATTAGTACTTAATCAACCTCTTAATAACACCACTATGATGTCACTATTACAAGCATTTATTTCACAGATAAAGGTGAAGACATACAGTAACAAACCCAATTAAAACACTCCAAAACTCTACACTGCAACCACATATGCAGCATACATGAAACATAACATGAAAAAAAAAAACATTAAAAAAATTGCATCACACACCACAGATGCTGCTTATTTGGAGACTAAATCTATCCTTTTTTTTTACTGATTGGTAAGTCCTTTTCCATTGCCAAGGCTGAGAGTCACTGTTCTGTATTACTGACATACGTACGTGCACCAATGTCTCCAGCTTGGCCTCTTTGTGCCCGGAGTTTTCTCTTTGCGCAGCGGAAACATTAATAGCTTCAAACCGCCGCCATTATCGGTCAAGAGTCACACAACACTTTTAATATATTCCCATAGCTTTGTTTCCCCGAAGCTTGGTTTGTGGAGTGGTGGAAAAACGCTTTACCGGACCGAGTCAAGTTTGCCAGCTTCAGACTTGGCCGACTTCTCCTCACAATGTCTAGTTTCTCTTGGAAAGTCTGTCTTTAAAATGGCGTAAAACAGATATCTGCAACAATCTCTTCTCCTACAGACATTGTGGGTGTGAAACAGACCTATAAAAAGTGTGTATCCAATCCAAAGACATGGGCCGATGTTGTACGTAACACCAGCACTGTGCCCGGCGTCCACAGTGACTCGAAACCGTGTCGCCAATTTGAAATCTGATTGGTTAAGGCCACATTCATGTTTCCATTCACTTTACGTTACAGGCACTGCACTGTCATAATGGCTAAAATATGATTGGATAATATTCTAACAGAAAGAGTGATACTACAGTTACTAAAGAGTTTAAAAGATGTTTCGATGTAAATTTTGAGAGAAGAGAAGAAGTAGAAGAAAAAATGTGAATATTTGAATCTAAATTTTATTTTATACAAAGGGAACATCTAATTGATGGCATTTACTCTTTGCATCATCAATCCATCTATTTTCTGACCCACTTGCTCCTTTTTTCAGGGTCGCGGGGATCTGCTGGTGCCTATCTCCAGCTCTCATTGGGCGTTACTTTTTGCATCAGCGAAGCTTCATTTAATTGAATAACCAATTGAAAAGAACCCCAGTCATCTTCTTTGCTAACAGTTTTCCTTAAGAACCAAGAGAAGATAACAGTGTTTTGTTCCTTCTTTATGGGGCTCTTTGGGGCAGTAATTAGCACGTTGTGCTAAGGCTCTGAGGCATTCACTGACAGATTGCTAATGGAGGCATGTTTCTATTCCCTGCCATCATTCCTTCATCACTCACCCTCCCCTTTCATTTAACACACTCCCACAAATGCTCACACACTGTCTGGAACAATCGGCCACACCCACCCCTTCTGTCTCTGGCATCAGGAAACCCTTAATGTCCCTGTGTTTGAATAACTTTCATGTTTCTGTAACATGCACAAACTGCACATTATGATAAGTGGAAAAAGTCCACTGGGAGATGCACGCAGGCTAATGCTCGGCCAAAGAGTTGTGTTCTGTTTGTGTGGATGTGTCAGGAGATGTAATTTGTTTGTTTTTAGTCCTCATGTCCCTCTTTTAGTGAAACTCTTTTTCATTAAGTCTATAATGAAAGGTGTTAGGAGACTTCCTAAAGATGTTCGGGAAAAGCCATCACGTTGTTTTGACAATCAGACACACTTCCATTCATCCAAAATAAATCATTTTATTAGATTGTTACATTTATGCAAGATATGGGCTTACCACACAAAGCATTCCTAGGTGAATCAAATATGTTGAATAAAAAATTATGTGGCTAAAAATGTCTCCATAAAATATGGGTTTTAAATAATTGAAAGTTGTTCAAGGCATATTATTGCATTGGTAACTTGGTCTCTTTCAATGTTGTGCACCGCAAGGAATTGAGGGGCAGCATTATCTGGTCTCCTTTGGTAAAGGATGCATCAGTGTTTCCTAGGCTAAAGGAGGTTATAAAGGAAGCATTGAGCCTCCTTTCCTTAGCTTTTAGAGAATTCAAATGCTCCTTATTATGGCCGCCACTGAAACACTTTTGGGGGTCAAGGAAAAGTGGACAGGAAAGGAGATAGGAGGGACTATTCGGTACTCTATTTTAACTCTTGTCTTTGTGTTCCCAGGTCTTCCTGCTGTCAATGTGTTTGGGTTGTTAGTGATTAGCTGCCTCATGTTTGACACTCAGTATGAGTGTTTGGACACTGAACAGTTGCTGTTTCATTGTTGTTTCATGTTATTGTTCCTGCTCTTGTGGCGTCTTACTTGTAACCAGCTTCCCTCATGTTTACATTATATTTGTACCTTTGTTTTTGGGACTTAAATAAATTATCATGGAATCATATTTTGCAAGATACTCCTGCATTGTACCTCTGTCACTTTCTGCATCTCAGCCACCACTACTTCAAGTGTGTGTGCGCGTGTGTGTGTGTGTGTGTGTGTGTGTGTGTGTGTGTGTGTGTGTGTGTGTGTGTGTGTGTGTGTGTGTGTGTGAGAAAGAGACTGTCTGTCCTTGTAAAAATCATTAAAGTTGGGGCAGACTAAGGTGGTGGAAGGATTGTGGCTATTGACGGGAGGTTGGGTTGCAGACTCAATAGAAATTTGAGTCACACAGAGGACATCCTCATTGTAATACTTTATTTGTTTTTTTTTTATTCAAGATATAACACCTCCCCACACACAAAAAAAAGGAACAAAAATCAAACTCTAAATCAGCTCATCAGAGGTCAGATTTCTCTCGTGTTGTTCTGCTTTCATTGCCTGCTACTGTTTTCCTCTCTTTGTCTCTCATTGGCCTTGTTTATGGCCCCTCAAGGCAGCCATTTATACCAACAGATCGCCCAAAAAAACATATGGTCCATTACAAGCCTGTCACATCACAGCAAAAATACTGCCATGGGGAATAACTGGTAAACATGTTTTAAATTTGCCTTTGAAGCAACCAGCGCTAATTGAGAAAACAATTTGATTTAGTTCTAGTCAGTCATTTGACTGATACAATACAGTAGTTTTAGTCAACATTAAGATTCTAGTCGACTAAAATATACAGTATAAGAGTCTGTGTTTAAAAAAAAAAAAGATTTAATTACAATTGATCAACCTGATAAGGGATGGTATTAGTGTTTGTGAATACACAGACATATTTGATGTGATCAATGCGTAACACTTTGGTTCTTTACAACGAAGCTGTATTTTCTCTTATTAACTTTAGTATTGGCTTTTAAAATCAAAAAGTGATTCAAATAATACAAGTTTCCTTTCTGTTGCAGCTGTCACAGCAATCTCATAGAACTGAGCAGACCAATGCCAGAAGATGTAATGAACTGGAAAAAGTTCAGTTTTGTAGAAAGCTCATACCAGAGTGAAGTTATAATAGGAAAATGTGTTCCCGCTTGCTAAACCTACAGCAGCATAACAAAAAAGAAGGTTGTAAAAAGTGTGTATGATGGTGATTTGTCTGTTGGTGGAAGAATTGCACTGTAGTCTTAAAGCTCCACATCAAAGAAGCTAACTGATTTGTAGCTATGTGATGATGCGAGGCGTGTGTGGTCAGTCTGTTAGTCAGGTTTGTAGCAGGTGTGTAAGCAGATGCCGTGTGTCCCCAGCCAGTCCTTTGAGGCCCCAGGAGTGATTTATCTCTAAATGAGTCCCATCTGTTTGTCTTCTACCACAGAGGCTGAAACAAAGCAAGACGTAGGAGTTTACTGTTACTGTGTGTCTATGTCTGAGTGTGTGCTACTTTAAAGTTACGAGCACGATATGGCTACCAAAAGCTAGCATTAAAACCACAAATTAAACAAGTTTAAGTTTGAGTTTTGAAAAAGATTAATGAGAAGTAAGGGTGTAACAAAATAGTCAACTCATGATATCAAAATTGACAAAAATCTTTGTTGATGAAAACAATTAAACGGCAAAAGTTGGAGACGGTGTGTCGGGGTGTTTTTCTTCACTTACCAATCTAACAGTTTTTTTTTAATTGTATTTCTCATTTCTGTAACATACACTTTTGTCTGAGGGCCTTTATACTTTGGACTTTCCATTCATTAGCTCCTCTTTCAGTATTTTACCAATGTTTTAGCCTCTGTGTGATTCAAATATCACTCTTGTTTGGAGCACCTAGCTTTTCGATTCCCAATCATTGTCTCAATCGTGTGGGCTCTAACTGTTATGTAGCTTTGAGCAGCACCTGAGAGTGAAGATTTAATTGTTTTGACTCCATGCTCTGTCTCAATCTCTGCTTAGAAGAGGCTTTAATGGTCAGATGTGTTGAAATACGGCTGCTCCACTGACACTTTATTCCATTTCCAGACAAGTGTGCACTGACCTCAGTGTTTGCTTGAACGGTGTTTCAGCTGGGTTGTTTTTTTCGGTGCATCATTAATACAATCGACTCATGAGTCGACAGAGCATCCGTGTCGTCCCCCATCTTGTAAACACTGCAGCATCTGAGCATCTGTGGTTTTTTTTAAACTTTCCTTGATTTTATTTCGTGAACCTTTGAAACTTTACTTGATTTTATTTCGTGAACCTTTGAAACTTATATTGCTATTTTTTTTATTTCGCGAATTTTTGTGCCACATTCCTAATGGGAATCCAACCATTGTTTGTTCTGTTGGTAATCTGAGCATTTGGTTTGAATATTTTGATTTATTTGATTTGATTTGGTTTTATGAACATATGTAAACTATAAAACAGTAGAATGGGTTTATTTACTGGTAAAGTGGCCACCTTTACCCGTAAAGTGTGCTATAGGATTACACACTGGACCAGCCAAGACAGAAAGACGATGTAGTTGTCAGCAAGTTTTTAGTTCACTGTGATTATATTAATGCTGATGTTAAATGTTGTGTTCTTCTTGTTTACATGCCTGTCTTTGGCCTTGTTGTACTGAATTATGGAACAATACATTATCCTGCTGAATGCATATAAACAAAGCACATATAGATGCATCATTACAGTGAGTTCATACAGTAATCGTCTTCTCACACTTCATTATGTGTGATTGATCCTGTGTGTTTCATGGTCTTTCCAGGAGTATGATGCCCAAAGCCCTAGATGGACAGATTGTCATGGAGAAGACGCCTCGTTACTTTGTTACCGTGGAAACGCCAGCTCGAGTCCATGCTATGTCAAAGGATGTGAAGCTGATTGTGGTGGTCCGTGACCCCGTGACCAGAGCTATATCCGACTACACGCAGATTATTTCCAAGACTCCTGACATTCCTCCTTTTGAGAGTCTGGCCTTCAAGAATCGCACTACAGGTAGGGTGGGGCGATGGTTTATTTTCTGTGCAGTGATGTTCTGAGCTGAAAATGTGTTCTATGCCATCTAGCATCAACATTGTATGTCACAATCTTCAGTTCTGGAGCTTTAGTTGAATGTGTTTATTTGGAAAACAGAAATGCTTGTCATAGTCTTGTCTTTTCAAACAACTGCAAAGAAATCTTAAGTGTAAAAAAACAGTTGTGGAAAACTGGTCAAGGTTACTACAACACACTGCTCTGTCTCCTGTCACCACGAGAACATCTTGAATCAAATTGAACTGTTTTCAAGGCTTGAGACTTTTGAAAACACTGCAAGAAAGTGAGTGAATAACTCAACAACTTTGTGAGTGAACGTTAAAAGATGCCCTTAAATGGGTCACCTTGTGATCTAGACTTTGGCTTTTCTTGCAACTAAAAAAGAAGCAAGTTCTACATCGGCACAGCCAGTGCCAAAAATAATCAGCAGTGATATTTTATTAGTGGTCTTTGCCGTGTAAAAAGTAATTGTTCCTTTTGTCTGTTCCCCCTCCTTTGCATTTAGGTCAGATTGACTCTTTGTGGAGCCCACTGTGGATTGGGTTGTACGCCCAGCATATGGAGCGTTGGCTCACCTGGTTCCCTAGAACTCAGATCCACCTGGTCAGCGGTGAGAGGCTGATCTCTGACCCCGCAGGAGAACTGGGGAAAGTCCAAGACTTCCTCGGCCTTCAGAGGATCGTCACCGACAAGCACTTCTACTTCAACAAGACAAAAGGTTTCCCTTGTCTAAAGAAGCCAGAAGGCAGCAGTAAACCTCACTGCCTGGGAAAGACCAAAGGGAGGACACATGCCTTCATTGATTCAGAGGTGATGCAGAAACTGAGGCTCTTCTACAAGCCTCACAACCAGCGCTTCTATCAGATGGCAGGGCAGGACTTTGGATGGCAGTGAGCCGTCGTTGGGAAAACCTGATGTTTGATTGAGAAGTAAGAAGGGAGAAGATTCACAGAGCAGCTCAATTTAATCCTACACTTTTACCGTCATTTTATCCTGAGCGACCGATCATTTTTGTGCTAATACAACAATGACTGTGGAAACCGTAGATGTCCAATCGTGTACCTTTCGTTCTTTGGTTATTCCATTTTAAAACCAGATCAAAATAACAAATAGTGTGGTTATTTTGTTTTACGTACTTACCACAAAAAAAGAAATGCGGAAAAATCAAAAACCAGACATGCAGTGTTTTTCTTTTTAAAATTTAATCTGGTTTGTGTGATATTTGGATATTTACGGGAAAACTATGGACAAGAGCTTCATGTTTTAAGCTCACCACACAGAGAGGACCCACATACGGGGGCGGAATTTCACTCTGCTGCGTTTGATAAAAACGATCTTGTAGCATGTTGTCCACCTGATACTGATGGCAAAGAGACATAATTTGTGTGTCAATGACATATTGTTTTAACGAGTTATTGATGCTGGAAGTCAGAATCTGTGAATTTCTGCCAACTTTACCGAACAGTGTTCAAATAAACAGATGACTATCGACTGTGAGGCTGGTGTGAGGAACAATAGATGTTAGAACTTCTACAATTTGACACTTTTGCAAAAACAATTCGTTTTTTTGAGGGCAGTAAAAATATATATATAATAATTTTTTTGCGCGTCATGATACCACTAGCCACTAACGACAGCCATCAACACACACGGAAGTTGATCACAAGAAACGAGGAGCACCAGTAGAATCATTACACCACCCCTGGTTCCTTTAATCACATATCATGTGCATGTTTTACGTAGCATCCTTTTTTTTGTTATTTTGATTTGATTTTAAAACAGACTAACCAAAGAACGAACAGTACACGGATTCTGTCCAATGAATCGTTTCTGTGCCGTTGTGCTGATCAGTAAGCGATAGGTAGTTCAAATGTTTGAGTAAAACCAAGCCTGGTCTGATAGTTTATCAGACACTCAAGGAACTCAAAGAACTGATGCCATTTCTCACCCCCTGGTTTCTTCTCTACCTGTTTGTTCTCCAGAGTCACTGCTTAAGAATTTAGGTGCAATCAGGGCGTTCACAGTGAGTAATGTCCTCCGAGCTTTGTGTGCGGATAAAAGACTAGATTAATCATTAATGGGAGAAGGAGCTCAGTGGTTTTGTATTCTTAAATAATGAATGTAGGTAAATGGATGTGAGCGTGTTGGTGTGGAACGCTTCCTCTTGGCACATGTATGTGTAGAGTTGAGGTTAGCAGCCCACTTTAGTGCCAGCCTCTGCAATAGTGTGGACGTGAAAAAGTAAACCATTGGAAGACGAATGAAAGCTCGGCTGTGACTGAGTGAAGTCATGCTCCTGCTTACAGGGTCTGTTTTCAGTTTGCATGTGTTTGCACTAGTTTGAAAGTGTAAAATAATAAAACTATTTTCAAGCATTTATTCCTCTGTGCTGTTCTGTTTTTTTCCCTCATTATTTAATGTTTGACTATAACTGAGCTTTAATAAAAAAGATTTATGTTGAGTGTGGGACATTAGTGTGATTGCTTCTCTAATGTAAATGTGTAGCGCCAATCCGCCTCAGTCATGTGACTCAAAGCACCCAGATGTCTCTGTTATAATGACCTCTGACCAGGGTTGGGGTCAATTAAATGTTTCAGCTACAATTACAGTACATTTTCAATTACCCATGTTCCATTACAATCTAATTATAATTTCAGTGACCAGCATTTTTTTCCTGTTACAATTAAATTACGAGTATTTTCTATCCTCAGAAAGTCAATTAAATTACGTTCTTAATAAAATGTTTAAATGTTCTCTTGTGTTAGCTTTCTGTTAGCATCTCTTAGGATAACGGGTCCTCAATCAGCTGTAAAATACACCAAAAACAAATATCTACCATCTGATTTCTTTCCTATCTCTTGTTTACCTTACCTAATATAAATTTTAATATTTTTGGTGTGGGTGTCTGAGCCTTTTTTATGTGTCAGTATATCACTAGATTATTTTTTTTTTTGTAAATGGTGAAATGTGGGAAAGCTTAATATGAAACATATTTTAATAATTGTTAACTGCATATGTGTAGAACTATAGAACTGTAACATGGTTCCACAGTTTTGTGTAAATCATAACTGATCTTTTTTTTAATACAATTTTAATGTCAATTACAATTACAAAGTCAATTATCTAAACAATGACAATTTAATTACGATTATGACAGCAACATATTTTTTAAATTTCAATTATAACTACGCCATAATTGTAATTAATTATCAATTATAATTGACCCCAACCCTGCCTCTGACTTCACAACTCATGTTTGCTTATTCCATTAGATTAAATATAACACGTGCATAATGGATACTTTAATGAAAACATGTGGACAGCTCTGCCACCATGTGGTCAACCATGGAACTATCAGCTGTATAAACCTAAAAACAGGTTAAAAAAAAAAGTTTTTAATTGTTACTGATAACAAACATGAATAAAATGTATATTTTATCTATATATAAACATTTCCTTATAACTGTATCATGTTACAAATAATTATGCACAAAAATCTTGGGAAACACTACACCAAAAGTGACTGATACAGAAACAACACTCCATGCTCGTGGTGTCAAAAAAAACAAAAATAAAAAAAAAACAACGTAATTCATCCAAAGGTCATAAACAATGCATTTCACTTGAAACTAAAGAAATAACCAAAATACATGAATATACGCTTTCAAAGCACTTGATAGACTCTACACTTCTCTATCAATACAAGAACAGTAAGTACATCATGCCTTCCACTGATGACTTTTGGCAGTTTGGACACAGCTACATATTAGACTCTATCAGTCATTAGTTTGTGTAATGATGGCACTGTTGTTTAAAACGATGTGAGCACAAAGCATGCTGGGAGGTCAGAGGCATGCTGCTATAGTAAAGGCACTCAGCGTTGCCTAAAGGTGACCTTCACTCACAAACCGTTAGTTCTTCAACTCACATAAGCTACAAATGCTGTCACGTCATCGTCGGTTGCTCTCACTCAGACATTTGTCCCCAAAAACATCTGATCCAGATGTTGTACAATGTACATCCCACTGCTGACTTTACATGTCTGATGTCCATTGTTTGCCATGTTGGATAAAAGTCAGTTTAACATTATCATTTTTTTTTTATATGACACATCATTATCAGGAATCTAAGTGTGACTTTAGCTCACAAATGTAGCCCCTTAAACCAACAAATACATCCTGAAGTTCTTTAAGATGCTACTTCCAAATATTTTCTAATATAGCCTGAAATCTTTATTCCATTTCTACCACATAGATCATTGAGAGCCCTAAATTATTTTACACGTACAATCACTGAAATACTTTTTTTTTTTTTCAACTTGTCAGAATCCATCTTCCACGTTAGTAAATATATAAATTCTTAATCGTCAAATTTGATTTACTTTTCTGTTTATTTAAGTCAATTATAACCAACATTTTAGCTCATGGTTTTATTATTTTTAATTGGCAATATATTTATATTCTAGTGCACGTGTCAAACTCAAGGCCCGGGGGCCCAATCCACCCCTTCAGAGCATCCAATGTGGCCCACAGGACAAAATAACGTTGACAGAGAAAACATGAACGACTAATTCAGTCCCTCCATATACACAAATTCAATAAAACTCCCAAAATATCTGCAGGGTTCTCAGTTTTCCCACACTTATATCACATGACGGCAGTCACTTTAAATCACAAATTGTTGAAAGAACTCTCAGTTTTCCAAAATGTTTAGTCCCGTAGACAGATACATCTTGGATTTATTGATCCTACGCTGCCTTTATCTGATTAAGATAATGAAATAAATTTCAGTTTAAGGTCATTTATTGTGTGGTTATTTGTGTCATTGTCTCACATACTGTACTTTACACATCATTTATACGTGGAAGTGCAAACGAGGGCACATCAAGTGTTGAAATTGCTCATTTTCCCACCTAAAATCTGTTTCCCACTTTAGGTCAAACCGCTCTGTATTTGGCCCCTGAACTAAAAATGAGTTTGACACCCCTGTTCTAGTGGAACCTGGAAGTTTGGTCCATAAGCATTTTAAATAGATTGTTCCAATTATACATGATCAATAATATAATATTTTACATCATAAATAATATGTGGCACAAAATATTTTGGCCACAGCTAAATAATAGAAACTCTTGTTGTAATAAAAGTGTCTCAGTCTGAACTAAACTATGTTTTGTTAGACGCCGCTGGTGTATGATAAATATACTGAGACCAGAACAATAATAACATGAATGTTAACACAGGAACTTCATAGAGATTCTTAAGGGATTTTTTTTTTTTGGAAGTTCTTCACTTTTAAAGAGGATTAAATATTTTATGCTGTTTCCAAATACTCAGTTTTACTAAAAACCATGAAGCGCAATTGAAAGTCCTCCTTCTCATGTTCCTGAAACATACCTACGTAGTGTTCTATGATTCTAGAAGCTGTCATTAAATAGACACAATGAAGAACAATTATGAACACATGGTTATAATACGTGGTACCACGTTACTGTTACTACTGCTACGGTTTCTTCGCTAAGCACCAAATCACAACATTCATTGCTCTCACAGTGAATCTTTGTGCTACATTTTTAAAAAAATCAAACATTAGCCTAAATGGTTTTCTATATACCCTAGCTACAGCGTTAGCATGTGTCCTTTTAGGTAAGGCCATTAGCTTATTTTGGGGCATCTCAAAGTCCGTCAAACTATGACTCTGTTATAAACAAACTAACACCAACAACAAACTGTCTAGTTTTATAATCAATGATTATATTTGTTTAATTGTTAGCTTAGCTATCGTCAGCAGCTGCCATTTGAAATGTTGCTTCATGTTGTGATTCGAAATGTCTTTACAGCTAAATTTGGAGATTAAAGCAAAATTTTTCCTGTTTTGAATACTTTTCTTTCGATAAACGTGAGCTTGTGACAGACGGACTGCTACAACACAAAGAGCAGTCGAGGTTCTTCAAAAGATCTTGATAGGCTTTAAAATGTTGATAACCCAAGTGAACGTTAGTTCTGCTGTGCTGCACAAAGGTCAAACTTTAGCTAACATTCTCTCTGAATGCTATTAGCTTTGTATAAACTATAATGTATTTAAATGGGTTCAACAGTAGCCACCGAGCATTTTCACAATACTGTCATTGGAGCATTTTTCATATAAAATATAGCCATTATTTGGAATAAAACTAAAAAATGTTCTGGCCAAAAGAATGAAATGATCTTAGTATAGGGTGACCAGATGTCCCGGTTTTGCTGAGTTACGTCTTGTATCCCCTAAACCATTC